>NW_024468511.1:710344-747288 GCF_001632365.1 Laetiporus sulphureus 93-53 | reverse complement strand
TCCCAGCATCACCTCGGCGGGAACACACCTTCATTGCAGGATCCCTCAACGGTGCGTGGTTGGTCTGCGTCGGAGCGGCAGATGCGGGCGTACAGCGCAGGTCAGAACTGTTTTTCCAATTCTTACATAGGTACCACTCAGAACTGCCAGAAAGTCAGAATCCTGCATCGCTCGGTTTCATGTAAATGCTGCCGCAGAGATGCCGATCAATAAATTGTTCTCAGCCAAATCAATGTGTGTTTGCCGTCAGTCTCACTTCCTTGACACTAACAACATAATCAGTGAAGCGTCACCTCAGAACGTCGTGACTGGTGGACTACTCGAGATCCTCGTGTCAGGCTCATCGTCGCCGAAATCAGAGTAACGATAGGTTCATACGTGCTTTGGGTGCGATCGCTCGAGCTCCAATCCTTTGGGCTCCCAAGGTCATTTCACATCAGGCTCGCCGCCTCAATTCCCTGGGAGGAGTTGTTCATTGATCTGTGGTTTATACTGTGCGTTCTTCTTACCATTATGTCCAAAATGTGCCTCGGCAGGCACAAGAACGGCTGTGCATTTATTGATCATCTATTGCGTACAGGAGCTGGCCTTGGTTACGCGCTGATGAATGATGAACAACTCTGGATCCTCTACTTCTCATCTATCCAACAAAAGACGAGATTCATCTGAGATGGCGAACATGAATGCAGCACTGAGCTATTGGGTGGAAAATAGTTGCAAGTCCTCATGGAGGGTGTGCGATCATTAAACGACAATCGGTCGCGAATTGACCACAGGTTAGCATTAGACGATTCGAATATTCACACAATAGCTCTCCCATAAATATGCGGCCTCCAGTCAAGATGCGCTATATGACAGCATCCCCAATGGCGTTCAATCTTATCTCCGTTACCGCTCTCCTTTGCATCTTGCTCTATCTACTGTACCGTCTTAGGATACGCACCCGTTCAAGTGTGCATGAGCTGCCCGTCCCACCTGGTATCGGCTGGTCTCGCATGCTCATGACTTAGATGTCCTGATGTCCCCTTTACGACAGGTCCCAAGCCGCTCCCATGGATCGGAAACCTACATCAAATCCCATTCGTGGACCAAAGCAAGGTGTATACCCAGTGGGGTTCAACCTATGGTGGGAGTCCGCAACGATGTTGCCTATCAGCGCGACTGATGTGAGTCTCGATGGCCGTGCAGGTGACATATTGTACATGCATACTCTCGGAAGGGAGTTCATAATCCTCAACTCTGCGTCGGCCGCCTTAGAGTTATTCGACAAGCGAGGACATTTGTATAGCGACAGACCACATCTGACTATGGCGGGAGATCTAGTGGGGCGGGGCAAATCCGTCTTGTTTAACCAATATGGTGATCGGCTGAGGAGGTATAGGAAGCACCTACGAAATGCATTGAATAGCCGCACCGCTATGGATTACTGGAGCTTCCAGGAAGCCGAATCTATCATCTTCTTGGAGGCATTACTCCGGACTCCGGACGATTTCATTGCGCACATTCGTCGGTGAGTCGACCAACTATCCATCACCATGCAGTGAATTGAATGTGTCCACGTCAAGGAATGCCGGTGCAGTCACACTGAAGCTGGCCTATGGTTATACCTTAACTGAAGGAGAAGATTGCTATGTTACTCTGGCCGAGAAACTGGCTTACATCACCACAGAAGCGTCAGAGCCGGGAAAGTGGCTCGTAGATTCATTCCCATGGCGTATGTCGTTGCTATATTTCATTTTATTTCTGTATTCACGTATCTCAGTGCGTCATATACCATCATGGTTCCCCGGGGCTCATTTCAAGAGATGGGCTCATGAAGCTCACCTTCAAAGCGAAGAGTTTACGAATGCGCCGTACGATATGGTCAAGCGAAACATGGTACGTCCAGTCCTTGTCCCCATATTGAATTCGCTAGATTGCGCTGTGCGCAGTCTCAAGGAACTGCCGTGCCTTCATTCACTTCTCGTGCCTTGGAGTCAGTACAAGAAGAGACTGGAGAACCACCAAGTGTAGAAGAAGAGGATATCATCAAATGGGCAGCAGCTAGCATTTACGCCGGTATGATTATTTCGGCTGCCTGCATGTGTAGCATCTGTTGATTTTGTTCACTTTCTCAAGGCGGAACGGATACAGTTGAGAATATTTTGGCTGATTTTAAAGCTCTGCTTACGAGAATTTGCACAGACCGTTGCATTAATCACTGCATTCTTTTTGATCGTGACGTGCTATCCAGATATCCAAAAGAAAGCTCAAGCCGAAATTGACAAAGTAATCGGCCGTGCACGTCTTCCAGTAATGACGGACGAAAGCAATCTTCCATACATAGGCTGCCTCATCAAAGAATTGCATCGTTTCAATCCTATTGTTCCTCTCATACCTCATAGCCTTCATGAAGACGACGAGTACTGTGGCTTTCGGATTCCTAAAGACTCTTGGGTCATGGCGAACTCATGGTAGCTTGTCATACTCTCATTGCTACTATAATCACTCATGCGAGATGTTGTAAAGGTCGATCATGCATGACACGACGATGTACCCCGAGGATGAACGTTTCAATCCGGAACGCTTCATGGGAAATGTGCAAACGGATCCTCAAGAATTCTCGTTTGGCTTCGGTAGACGGTATGGCACATATCATTCCTCCTGAATCGTGCATTCCCAGACGCTGTCGCTCGTAGACGATGCCCAGGAATCAACTTCGCCAAGTCCTCGATTTTTCTGTCCATCGCGCAGACGTTAGCCGTATTTGACATCCTGAAACCGCTGGACGAAAACGGTCGCGAATATACACCACCTCTGGCGTTTACCTCTGGGCATGTCTCGTGCGTCGGCTCCCGCTTCCGTGCCACATTTCATGGGAGTTGACCTCTGGGTAGGCACCCGAAGCCATTCAACTGCAGGATCTGCCCGCGTTCTCCTGAGTGTGTGACACTCATCTTACAGTCCAAATTGACTGTCACAGCCTAAAGCCATCGACACCGCCTTGAGCCTCTTGTTCTGCTTCAGATTCCTTGAACTGTTCTACTGTTGTTGTTAACGGCTTCGGCTGGTCAGCTTGCGTTTAGCCCGCAGTTCTGTAGCGAGGCGCCCGTCATCACGATTGTAGTTTCTAACTCCCGCAGATCCGTTCTGTACTTATAGCATATCAGCATAGTTGCTCGGGAAGCAAGCCTACGTTTATGCCAATAGCCAGCAGAATTAGGGCTAGAAAATTCGTACTATATCGGTGTTGTACGCAAGTGTAGTGGGTGGACTATGGCGGAATGTACAGATGTTGACAATTGTCTCATATGGAGAATAGCATAGAGTTCTGCCTTCAGACTTTGGGGACCTCGTCTCCTAGCGGACTTGACAAACAATCCGCGTATGTCTGAGATATGCTCTCGATTGCCGAACCAAACGCCGTCTGCGTTCTGGTCGCCCCAGTGGAACGTATGTCGACTTTCTAACCCTCCCACCACTTCTCACGCACAAATGTCGCATTGAAGGGAGGTTGCCAGATCCATCACTGTGTTGGAATCGTCAACACTCTTAATTTTACACATGAGAAAGCATGGAAGACACGGACGTGGTCGATGTATAAAATTGGCTCGTCAGGCGGGTTAACAAGATGGACTACGGTCGGGTTGGCGATCTCTAGGAAACAATCTGTCTCGAGGAAGGTCGCAAGCATGTCCATGAACACCCTGCTGGGTATGTATATGGTATCATCAGCCGATCCACCAATGAGGCGCGAGGTCCCGTTTGTGTACATCCTCAATCGCTCCTGGAGGATGTGCGGGACACGGTGAAAAGCCGCAGACACACATTCAGGCCGACATCAGGTTCGCTGTGTTTCAGCGGAAGGTGAGGATGGAGTAATAGTATTGGTGTCTGATACATACCCCCACCTATCAATATCTTGTCAGTCATCCACACAAAGCGCCTATAAGCGAAAGCGTGCGTTTGCTTACCTCTCCACGTTGACGTGTTGTCAGTTTAAGGATCGGGCGATATATGGAGGGGCATGCCGACTTGCATTGGCATTGGCATCCGCGTTGCCTAAGGCAGGGTTGTGCACATACTGGGCGAACAGTGAGTGGTACCAAAAGTACCGCTGGTGAAACTGCCGCAATCGCGGGACGTTCAGTAATGTATAAATGGTGCCCATAGATATCCGTCGTAGCAGTTATGCTCCTTCATTGCAGTATATAGCATACGATGAGCCATCTACGACATCGATCGGCTTGGATGACGAACATGAGTGAAGTCAACAACCTTACCCTTCCTGCCATCTTGTAGACGTGCGCGTCGGCCAAGTCCTCATCGGATTGGTACGAGTCCACCAGTACATCGTATGAGTGACGAAAACCTGGGTCTTTCCTGCTACCTGGGCCCACGAAAACAATCTGCAAACGCTATACTTGAGCAGTAGTCTACCAGAACGCGAAAACCACTAACGTTGGGGAAGAACTGGGAGTATACCTCTCGGTAATAATCCAGTTTCGCGTCGTACCTTGCGTGACTGAAGAAGACAATCAAGAGCACATTGTCAAAAGCATGATACGTCCGGTCTCCGGGCCAGTATTGCAGTGACGCAAGTGGCTTTCGCGGGCACGTTATTGATGCGGCGAAGAGAATTCCGGCTACGGCCTTCGATCCACTAACGCCAAGGCGCGTTACTGCGCTTGGCCACCCGTGGGAAGCAGCGAACGCTAGATAGAAGGCGATGGAGACAACGACCACTCCACTGAGCAATCTGCGTACGGATACAGCGACTTACTGAGCTCATGTTCAGTCAAGCCTGGTCGGTCAGGAAGAGGGTGCTTGCCCACCTTCCTGTGGCATTGTTCGACAGAATCCGAACAGTGGGACATGTAGATGGCCGACGCGGAGATGGCTAGAGAACATCCCACGACAACAGCGAATGGGCAATGCTTGACATTCAAGCACGCAAACAGCACGTATGTTGCCACGCTGGTCGTCGATAGGACGCCCACGTTCCAGTCTGGCTTGGCAAGTAGACTTAGTACTTCCCTCGATGCCTGAGCAATACACTTACAAAATGTCACAGCCAGCGCCGTGTACTCTGCCAAGGCACGACATATATAGGTCGACGGAGTCTGCCTGGTAGCCTTCTCAAATGCAACAAGCAGGGATGAACGAAGGTTATCCTGAGACGTTATGACGAGGACTAATGTATGGATGCAGAGGCCAGATGCAAACAACAAATCGTAGAAATTGTACTGTAAGACCCTGCATGGTCATTGTACACCTAAGCTTAAGAGGGAGCAGAGTTTTCAGCATAACACACTCACATAGTTGAGCAATGTAAGCGATAGTGAGCTAGATGATGTAAGGCTGGCTAGAGTTGCGTAGGATATGCTAGGCGAGGCTTGACTGGGTAGAAGTGTAGCCTGCAGATGCATGTGAGCCATCTACCGCAAATGCGTTATGGGAGTCTGACCTGAATTAAGGGAATGCCGGAAGTCTACAACGATAGCCGATTGAACCCCGAGGACTCTCCAAACCATCGATGTTCAAGCGTACCTGAAGGAGCGCTGTATGCCACTGGATGGTAGAGAATGGCTGCGCAAGGCATATGCTCGATAACATTGTTGCCAATGACAGCGTGAGGTATCCTGTGATTGGGTCGGACAGATGCCGTGCGATCGATGCCTGCAGTGCGATGGAATACCATGATCGCCTTTCAAAGATCACACCGGCAGCGGTGACCCTACATTATATTTCGTGTATGCGGACAACACGGACAGAAGTGGCACGCGTGCAATGGTATGCGTCCTCGGCGTTAGGTGACGACTGGGATTCGTAGCAGGATTCTGCCGGTTCACATGAGCCTGTGACTCTAGATGCACGAAGTCAGCCAGGACTATACCGACTCCAGGGTATTCTTCGTCTGAGAAGTAGCTTGACAACCTCGGTGAAGAGAGATTCTAAGGATGTCCTCGCAGGCAAGCAAGTGCGCCGTTCAGCCTCGTTATGGTCACGCAACCATGCAGGCCAAACGTGTAACAGAACGTGTGAACACTGAGAAAAGCATTTGTGAACTGTGTCTCATAACATAAAACACGAAGATACTCGCAAGAAGTAACCACCTTGGATGGCGGCCAATCCCATGATGAGCGAGCGGAATGCGAAGCATTCCACACGCTGCCTCGCTGTACACGATAACGCTATCTAGTCAGCTCATTTGCGGAGAGTCCAAGCAGAGAGTCCGAAAGGGTTACGGAAGAGGAGTGGACAGCCAGCAAAGCATGCGGGGCTGCTGCGGTGGATACGGTGCAATGGAAGCTGGGGAGAGGTATGTCGCGTAGTATCCATTGCGTGGAACACGCGAACAACTCCTGGTTCGGTTGCCGAGCGGCATAACGAAAGCATCAAGTCAGGATCAACAGCATCGATGGGGGGATCAATCTAGCGTACATGATAAAACTCGACGATAAATCTACATAGAGAGAGGATATATGTATAGATCGCTTGCAAGGCAGATAGTCAGGCGTGCACGCCGCTCATACCGTTGGTACCGTTTACTTTGACGGTATCGTCGGTCTTGCCATTGAGCTTGACGCCATTAGCTTCACTCGCGCTATTGAGCTTGACGCCATTGGCATCGAGACCCCTGACTCTATTCCGGACAAGAGCTCTCCTACCCCGAACGCCTTGTCGGAGTCGTTCAAGGATAGGGATAGTTTGTTCCCACGATAGACAGGCATCTACAGGTGACCATGGGTCATCGATGAACCGCAGGTTCGCTGAGGCGCTTACCGGTTACAGACTGGCCATACGTCAACCCTGCTGGGCCTGCCACCGGAATATCCTGACGTCCCTCGAAGAGATTGGACTCGATCATCACACCCATGATCATTGAAGACGTATCTCCGGATTCTAGCTGTTGAGCCTATAACCACTGTGAGAAGCTGCGGGAAGCTATACCCGCTGTAAGTGCTCACGATGTTCTCTGCGACCTCTATCTGCTTTCTATGCTGCTTGGAGCTATTTCCGTGACTGCAGTCGATCTGCCATTCGAGAACTGGAGGTGAGAACGAGGGTGTTAACATCTTTCTAGCGTGGTGCTCACCATGATTCTCTGCGGGAAGCCAGCCTTTGCAAGTTTCTCTCCGCAATCGCGCACGTACTCGGCGGCGTAATTAGGTCCACTAGAACCTCCACGCAGGATGACATGCACGTCTGGGTTGCCCTGTTCGGAGTTCAGCCAATGAGTAGCTTGCGATATCACTGCATCTGATGCTCACCTGTGTCTCGACAATACTGCTGAGACCCTCCTTACCCACACTCAGGAAAACGTGCGGACGGCTGGCGGCTCGGCAAGCGTCGATGGCGATGCCGACGCTGCCGTCGGTGGAGTTTTTGAATCCCGTAGGCATGGAAAGAACGGAAGCCAATTCGCGATGTACTTGTGATTCGGTCGTTCGTGCACCAATGGCGCCCCATGAGACGAGATCAGCCGTGTACTGCGGGCTGATTGTGTCCAAGAATTCGCAGCCTGCCGGTAGACCCATCTTGGCGATGTCAAGAAGCAACGTGCGTGCCAAACGGAGGCCCTTGTTGATTTGGAATGTCCCGTTCATGTCGGGGTCGTTGATTAGGCCCTTCCAGCCTACGGTGGTGCGAGGCTTCTCGAAGTACACCCGCATGATGATCGCGAGATCATCTTTCGCTTGTTCAGCATAAGCGCGGAGTCTGCGTGCATACTCCAGGGCAGACTCGACATTGTGGACTGAACATGGGCTGAGCAAGCGTCAGTGCGACCTGAAAGTGCTAAGAGCGTCTGAACCGTACCCAACGACAACGAGCAGCCTGTCATCGTTCGAACGAAGGATGTTTTCAGCCGTCTTTCGGCCCTCGAGCACTGTCTGTACTGCATGCAGAGTACTGAAATGGCGTAAGAAAGACCCGCTGCGCATAGAATGGTGACGACATACAGCGGCAAGTCCTCTTGCAGGATCTGAGGAGGGATGAGAGGCCTGATATTCTTGACACGACGGTCCTCGAGCTGATCAAGAGCCTCCCGAATAGTTATGGCCATATTAGACACTGGAATGAGCGCAACGTGAATAATCGGAGGCCCGAGAAGGGGGATGCAAAGTGCAGAATGAAAGTGGAAGGGGCCATGGTGGTGTTCTTATACCCACTGTTGAGCGACCAAGCAATCGGAACCGGATCAAAAAAACGTTGGCCGAGCGAAAGATCAGACAGACCGATGGAGAAAACGGGTAGGAAGGGAGGTGGATGCCTGAAGGAGAAGTCAAGCTTTTCAGGAGGCGCCCATATATATCACGTCACGTGATACGGAACGAACGTGTGTCTGCGTTGAGGGCTGTCGCGCTTCGGGCTTCTTGAACTTGTATTACTGCCACCATGGACTTTTCTCAGATGAACGCGGCCGAGCAGGCACATATGTCAAAAGTGATTGAGAAGAAGCAGGTATGAGGTGTCCGGAACCGGAACAGGAGGTCTCGGGATTGAATATGCCGGCGTAGATGCAAGACTTCCTGAGAATGTACTCCAACTTGGTAGAACGATGTTTCAATGCATGCTGCAATGATTTCACTAGCAAGGCCCTCTCATCAAAAGAAGTTAGGACAAATCTTATTCCGTTGATGCGATCTGATGGCCGTACCGCCTACAGGAACAATGTGTCCTGAACTGCACGGATAAATTTCTGAAACACTCAGAACGCGTCGGGGCTCGCTTTGCAGAGCACAACGCTGGTGCGTGGCTTGTTGTCAAATCTCAGTAGTGACGGTTGGCTGACACGCCGCAGAGGCAATGAATCCTGGGATGAACAAGTGATCCCAGATGCCAACCCGCTTCGCCTTGAACATTCTGTATAGCCTACGCCATGTGACTTGTATTGCCATCAGTAATGCTCATGAGTACATGTCTGCGACATCTGCCAATGCCACTGCAATCCGATAGCGTGCGCACGGAATAGAATGTGTGGGTACATTTCACAGGTCTGATTCAAATAACAAGTACAAGACTTTCGACGTAGAACGACACCCCATGCTAGCCATGCAAATCTCCTATTGGGTTTGCACCTACGCGTCTCCAGCAGCTGGAACCGTGGCATCCACCGTCGGCGTGTCGCCGCTACCCGCGGGGGCGGGATTGGCAACAGCCTCGCCAGTCTTAGCCGCTTGACTGTCTTCCGCCTCCACTTTATCAAGCCACTTTGTCACGAACTTCGCGTGCGCATTGTAATTAACGGTTGTGTCCAAGACGTCTCTGTGAATCGGGCCGTTTCCATACGAAGGTAAGACGCTCGATTGCACATTGACTCTCACACGCGCCTGTGAGCTACTTACCGAACGACACCTTTGGAGTCGATGAAGAACGTTACACGAGCGTCCGTGAGACCCATGAGGCCCTTCCCGACATGGTACGCCTTGCGTGCCTCTCCATTTGTATCGCTCAATATGGGGTACTGACGGTGCCGTCATCGGTATCTGATAAGATGCGAACGCGAGCAAGACCTCCTCACCGTCAGCTTCTCCTTCTCCACGAACGCCTTCTGTTTCTCAACAGGGTCTTTGCTTATTCCGACGATCTCCACCTTCGTGCGCTTGTACAACTCCTTTTCTGGCGACGAGCCAATTGTGCATCAAGATGAGGAGCGTGCTCCACCGAAGGGAACGCAATTGGACGCTACGCACCGGCTAAGGCATCCCGGAACTGACAGGCTTCCTTGGTGCAGCCAAAGGAGCCTGCGTAACGAACCCAATTGGATCAGGAACCATCGGAATCATGTCCTATCCGGCTATCGTACCAGATTCAGGGTAGAAGAACAGCGCAGTCGGTACTCCTTTCGTCCCGGGTGCCAAGGTATACGTTTCGCCCTTCGCATCTGGCAGAGACAACGAAGGGGCAGGTTTGTTGATGAGAGCGTGAGGCATGCTGGATGACTTAGCAGCTCGTGGGAATGCTGGTAGACTTACAGCCTGCATAATAAGATGGAAAGTCACACATTAAGAATATTTTAAGTTCTGTTTTAGGAAAAGCTTTCTTCGTTGCCGGCGTATGAGAACACTATTTTTCCTGATATGAAATTAAATACTGAACATTTATCCAAGACAGAAGTCCTTCAGGGGAAAAGAGTTCTACGCATGCTGCCAGTGCATTCGCGGTAGAATCATGGACTACGAATTATTCCCTCTGCTATTATTCACCGCCGTATCCATACAAGGGAGACGTACGAAGCGCCTTACCTCGAAGTTTCACCTGAGAGGGTAAGTACCAAGGCAAAATGAAGTTGCGTTCACTGCGCAGATATTTCGAGGCATATTATTGTTCACTGACAGCGCTCTCAGACCGGGACAGCTTCGGATAGGCCGTGGTCATGTCCAGTTCCCAGTCTTCTTTTCTGCAGTAGCCGGGGGCGAGTAAAGAGGTAGGGTACGGGACCAGATGGTCGGTAGTCAAGAGGATGGTGTCACTGTGCCCCACGACCTGCAGTAGCCGGGACCGAGTAAAGAGGTATGGGTAAGAGAACGGTCGGACACTAGTCGAGAGCTCCACATATGGTATGCCTCACGTATCTTGTCCAGTATGGATTCTGAAGCTCGGAGCGCTGGCATGTGAACGAGGCGGTATTCAAGGGGTAATTGGAGTGACAAGAACGCGAAGATTCGGGTATACGTGATGTGTTCTCGTCTGTTGTGCTCGGGCCATGTGTTGTTCTAGGAACTTTAGGTGGCAGGAGAATGTAGTGATACAGATACTCTTGACAGTTTAGTGAGAACATACGGGAAATGACAGGGAGGTGCAGTGGAAATGTGCATGCAAGAGAGCGGTGTGTGAGGTATCGTATGTGACGGACTCAAGAATAACTATACAGCAAGTAGCAAAACAATCAAAGCAGTAGCTGACGAAATGCATTCTATGACGGAGGAACCCGTGTCCATTTAGCGCAGGACACGAACGCGATCAGGGACGTACGCTCCACGTGCGTTTACGGGATGACACCATATCACACCGCACACATGCAAGACCGAAGCCAAGTAAACTTGACTGACACTCATGCGGCGCACAGACGATGGCAGCCTCGCAATCACTCAACGCCTAACGCTTCGGAGCTCTTGAACCAATCGCTGACAACGATGAGATCATCAAGATCAGCAACACATGTAGACGCCAAACGGGATCAGCGCACGCACCTGTGCCTCCTCGGCAAACCACTCGTCGCTCATGTGTGCACCCTTTCGGTCAAGAGACATGGAGTACCGCATGAGTTGTTCTATATAATACGGGTTGATGATTGCCTCATCATCGTTCATCAATGGAGAGGATATGTCTGCCGGTGGAGGAGGCGGCGGAGGTGGCGGAGGAGGAGGCGGTGGAGCTGGTTGAATCCCTTTCATCAGTCCGACGCACGTTCCCGATAGCTTGAGAGTCGCTTACCGTCCTGCATCGTCAGCCATCCCTGCCTCAACAACTGCGGAATCGTCATGCGGCTTTTCGGATCCCGCTTAAGACAACTCTGCATGTCCTCAATGACAGCTTTCGGTACGAGCACTGCTATGGGTTTTTCCGGATCAGTCGGATCAAGTGAGGACACGCTTCTGGGAAATACAATGGGACGCGAGGCATCGGGTATAGCTTGCATCTTGTGGACCATCGACAAATGATAGAATGGTGGCTTTCCGTACACCATCTGGTACAAGATGCAGCCCAGAGACCATACGTCGCTGGGTCGGCCGACTTTGAGTTTGTGGTTCCCATTTGGAGTTTCGATGGCTTCGGGCGACATATAGTTGACGGTCCCGATCTGCGTCGACCTCAGTAACCACCCGGACATGCAACGGCTGTTAGACGATCCGTACCTGACAGTCGCGATGAATGTTTGTGGTGTCGTTCGCGATGGCATTCGCAATACCGAAGTCGATGAGCTTTAACTGACCGCGGACGAGCACAAAGTTAGCAGGCTTGAGATCTGAGTGAACGACCCTCTCTTCATGAATAATATGGACGGCTTGCAACATCTGATATTCATGGATATGGTGAGCGTTGAGGGCACCTTGAAACAGCTGTTCTCACTGACTTGTTTCCAATAACATGCTATCCACACTGGATCCAGAGGGTATTTTTGCTGCTCCTGCAATAGCCTCGCCAGATCTGGGAAGTGACGTGTGTATTTGCTAGATTCTTTCGCGAATACCATGAACACTCACCGATCTCACCACACTCCATCACCAGCAACAAATGGCCCCTCGACCCATGAAGTCCAGGCTTGACTTCGCTATCAATGAGCCTAATGATGCGATTGTTGCCCGAGAGGCGCCGCAGCAGTGATATTTCGTTCATATAGCTTTTCATTGTTTCTCCGTCCGTCTTGTCAAGTGCAACCCGCTTAATCGCGAAGATCTCGCTTGTCGGACTCATTACGCGATATACGCGAGACGACCCGCCCTTGCCTATCAAATCAAGGCGGGTATATGACCTCTTATTGACCTGTACGCCAAGACCGCGTCACTTTATGTACGCACCAAGCCAATTGCATGACATACGATAATAGTACGCGATCGCGCGTCAGGACCAGGCGTAACGCTCTGCGCTGATATTGCTGCAGATATCTGGGCTGGCTGTGCGTGCTGAGATGAAGGGAAGTTCGCAGACACGCTAGCCGGCTGTGACCTCGACCCATATGCCACGTCTTGATCCCATTCTCCCCTGTCACCATTAGCCCATAATTGACCAGCTAAAGGTGCCTCCGGTTCCACAGCTGTGGCTGTCACGCTCGTGGCGAGCACGTCAGATGTAGTGGGCGCACGCCGACGACGTGGATTTACGTCTAACGAGGAAAGTGGAGGATCATTGGTTGCTGCATATGTATGCTTTGGTAGTGACCTTCGCGGCGCCCCATCAACTGCGGTGGGCGAGGAATCTGTACCAGAACCCAGCGTCTCCGAATTCTTTCGACCGGAAGTACGGCCATTCGACGTGCCTGGCGGCGAAGGCACGCGCTGCGCCGCTGCATGCGACCTGTCTGTTATCAACGGTACACATTGTCAGCGGCAGCGCGAGACGTTGTAATGCTTACATACGTTCGGCCTCCACAGCTTGCTCTGCTTCGCGACGTGCATACCCTGCAAACGTTTAAATATATCTCGCAGGATGTCGTCACAATACAAGCTACATACCTTCCTCTAGCGCAATTTCGCGCTCCTTCCGTGTCTTCTCCTCAGCAGTCATACGTCGCGCTCCGCGTCCAAGCATCCCCATAGATGTTCCTGGCCGCAGATAGGCTTGTTGAAGCTGCAAATAGGATAAAGCAGACACTTCTGGCTCCGCCCCAACTTCCCCGGACCCGCCGAAGCTCATAGAGCGACGTGGCCTGGCAGGACGTTTGTGCTGCTGCAGCCACGGATCCAGTGCATCGTTCTCCTCAGCGTTCGGTTCTTCTACGACCTTCTCGATGCCGCCCTTCCTGTTCGACGAGCGCGCAGAACGGAAGGGAATGGAGGAGCGCAGTGATGATCCTTGCGCATTGTTGCCGTCGTTTCCCTTTTCCTCGACGGCTTGAGGTTGGGATCGGAGGAGAGCCTCCGCCTCTTCGCGTTCTTCTCGTTTGACGCGGCGTGCTCCGCCTAATCTTCGTGCAGTGCCACCACCGGTAGACGGATGTACAAGGCTTGACCGAGTAGAAGACGACGCGGCTGGCGTTAGAAGTGGCCCAGAAGCAATTCTTCGGAAAGAGCGTGGTACAGGGGCGGGAGCGCGTTCGGACGAGCTCAACAGGCTCTCAGATAGAGCGGGTGGCAACGAATCTGAATGTGAATTGGATGAGGAACGCCTGCTACCTCCCACTTTGGGAAACTCTTCCGGAGTGGGAGGCGAATCCTGTGCGGAGGTCTTGGGAGAACCCTTGGATATCCGCTTATAATTACCGTCCTCATCCATTTCGTATGAGAATGAAACATCGTAGATTGAAAGGTCGGTCAGGGGATCGGACAGTGCAGGAGACACTGCAGGAGACGCAGGAGCATCGGCTTCAACGGTCGTCGTATGCGGAGGTGTCGGGGATAGCTCAGCGCGTGAAGGAGAGGCAAGCATGGCTAATGATACAGTTTGAAGCGAGACCGCCGCGGAGAAGACGCAGAAAGGAAGTCAACTTCAAACTCAACAGGACAATGAGGCTATCACGTGATCGCGTTTGGGTGTAAACGCTACTCAAGCGCTCGTTCTATTCAATCTCAGATGGCGGCGGTGCAATCGAGAGTAGAAAGCGTAACGTAACGTAAAGCAATATGAAGTACATCAAGCCGATGTCCACGATCTTACATTCTTGATCTCTCACCCGCGCTCCCCACGGCCTTTGGCATCTTCTTGTCTCCAGTGGCCAGCTGTTCCAAGTCAGCCTGTTTGAAATAATGTGGTGCAACTGTCACATTCACTTGTCAGTAATCCTGAAATATGGGCTGAAACGCCTGCACGGACCTTCCAGCAGCCACTGTGGCTTGATCTCCATGACTTGCCTGTATGAGCCAATTAGAACGAGATCGGTCACGATTGAATGCGCCAGACTCACCGTAGATATGACTTCGAAGTCATCACCAATTCATAGTACAGGACAGTCTTAGCGGGCGGCGTGATGTGGAAAAGACTTGACGACGGATGTATATACACCGTTTGACTGGTCTTGAGCGTACGGTACGAGTCGCCGCTCTTCTGCAACTGCGCCTAAGAAAGTGTCAATTACTGCTCTCAGATGAAAACACTATATGTACTCACCGTATTGTAGAAATATCCAGCAGTGATAGCCTTCTGGATCGGCGTAATATCGCTCGTGTTCGGGTTACTCTCCACAACAACTTCCACACGCTCGCACAAGCCCGCCAGCTGGTCTCGAATATCGCGCGCACGACTGAGACTCTTGAACTGCAGGAACTGTTCGTAGCAGAACTGCTGCGAATAGTTCGTCTCGGCCCACTGCTCCCAGACGTTGAGCAACGTGAAGTGATCGCCACCGGCCCGGACGAAGTTTTGCCGTGCCTGATCTGCATGCAGCTTCTTGTCCTTCGGTCGGTAGAAGAGCGATGACGACTCTTGCAGCATCGAGATGATGGTGAGCACCTATGACACCCCACCACGTTAGCCCATTGCACCCTCAGCAAAAATAATATATACTGACCTCGTCTGTGCAATGGTAATCCTCGCTAGCGATAATGACCTTGGATAGCATCGGGTCCACTGGGAACTCCGCCATGCGTCGGCCAAGCTTCGTGAGCTCACCACGATCATTAAGAGCCCCCAACGCATAGAGCAACTCCAATGCACGCATAAGAGTCTCACCAGGCGGTGGATCCATGAACTCGAAACCGATCAGGTCGTTAATACCGAGCGACTTGAGCAGCAGCACCACCATCCCCAGGTTCGTACGCTGAATCTCGGGAACGGTATTCTCCTCCAACTCGTTCGCGTACGCCCACTTGGTATAGAGACGGAAAGCCTTGCCAGGTCCAACACGGCCGGCACGACCTGCCCGCTGATTTGCAGACGCCCGAGAGCACTGGAGAATAAAACATAAGAACACAGCGTAAATGCCACGCGGGAAATGATGCTTACCGGCACAACCACTAAGGAAGACATGCCTGTGCGCGGATTATACGAGTTCTGCTTCACAAAGCCGGGATCGATGACGAACACGACACCTTCAATCGTAATGGACGTCTCCGCGATATTGGTTGCAAGCACAACTTTACGTGCGCCTTCAGGCGTAGGCTCGAATATCTTTGCCTGCATGTCACTGGGCAGGTTTGCATAGATTGGACAGACGATGAGCTCTGCAATCTTATTGCCTAATGCCCGCGCAGTCTCCTGCAGATTCTCTTGCGCAGCCTCGATTTCATCTTGACCCTGGAAATCATGGTAAGTCGGAGTACGGAATATAACCAAAGTATACGCGTACTGTGAAGAACACCAGGATGTCACCCTTTGGCTGAGTGGTATGGATCTGGAACACCGTGGTGATAGCGGCATGTAGATAATTCGCCTCAGGCTGAGGAGTGTAGTGGATATCGACAGGATATCGTCGACCAGGCACTGCCAATGATAGTCAGAAGCGAACGAGAGCAACGCAAAAACAGCACCTACCATAGAAAACAGGAGCGTCGTCGAAGTAATCGCTGAACTTCGCTGCATCCATAGTAGCACTGGAGATAAGCAGCCTCAACTCCGGACGGAACCGCGCGATATCCTTCAGCGAACCAAGCCATTGAGCCTACAACCAAAGACGTGAGATGGCACCGACGCACCTTCACAAGAGCAAACAAAATGTCCGTACTGAGCGTCCTCTCGTGCGCCTCGTCGATGATCAGTGCCGAGTACCCCGCGAGGTCAGGCTCCGTCAGGAACTCGCGTAGCAGCATGCCATCTGTCATGTACTTGAGCACCGTCTTGTCGCTCGTGCAGTCCTCAAACCGGATCGAGTACCCGACCTCGTACCCTACCTTCGTCCCCATCTCCTCTGCCACACGCGCGGCGACGGACATGGCTGCGACGCGCCGCGGTTGCGTACACCCGATCTTCATGCCGTTCGCGGTGTACCCTGCCTCGTGCAGGTATTGCGGCAGCTGTGTCGTCTTTCCAGAGCCCGTCTCTGCTACGACGATGAGCACTTGGTGAGCCTTGATGGCTTCCAACAGTTCCTCGCGGTACGTATGTATCGGCAGCGATTTACGAGTTTCTTCTATTGACTGGGCTGCATAGCGAATCAACAAAAGTCATGATAGCAGTAGGCAGTTTGCTTACCTCGTTGCTCCGCTGCCTCAATCTGCTGCTGCAGTAATTTGTCCTTTGCGCTCATGTTGCCCTCGCCGCCCATGGTACTCTCTAAGACGAACTTGATGGTCTGGCTCTCGTCGAATACATATTCATAGTCCTCGACGATCTCCTTCTTGTCCATCGCACCCATCTTGAAAGTGCTGTGTCTGGTCTGTGCTGCCTCCCACTGATCAACATCGGTGGTGAACTGATCGTCCTTTGGCTTTGCTTCCTCATACCGCTGATACAACACGCCTTCCTTCTTTTTCTTGTCAATCTTGCCCTGTTCTGTGATGTAGTCTTCAGGCAACTGGTATCCTTCCCATTTGGTGTCGATCTTGAGCCGCTCCTCGACGAGTCGCAGAAGCTCTTTCTTGTGTTCGAGGTCCCGCTGTTCTCGTTTCGAAATCTTCATGCCCGCGAACAAAGCTTCATCATCTGCAATCTCCCGCCGCAACAGCTCGATCCGCTGCATCTCACGTTTTGTGAGATACTCTTGTCGAGAGTGCTCGCGGAGATTCGGCATGGCACGTTCTCGAGCCTCCGTGTCCTCCGCCAACCGTCGACGTTCTGCTGCTTCAGCAGCAGCACCGACAGCTTTTGAAGACTTGTCCTCGACTACTCGTTTGGTCCTCTCTCGATTTCGCTGTTTTATCCGTTCCGCCAACTCGTCTCTCTCCTTCAGGTCCTCCCGTCGCTGACGTTCCCTCCGTGCTTCCTCATCTTCAGGTAGCTCGACATTCATGTCTTCATCATACTCTCGACGCTCATGCTCGTCTCCCTCATCCGTGCGAGACCTCTTCCGAGCCTTCTCCTCCTCATCGCTCTCCCATTCCCTCGCATCGCTTTCTCGTTTCCGCGTATGTCTCTCCCGCTTGTCCTTTGCACTGCTGCGACCGGATACCCTCACCTTGTCGCCCTTCAGACCACCGCCGCCGCTCTGTTCCGCCTCATCCTCCAGCAAAAAGTCGAATTTTTGCGAACGAAGGAGCTTGGCCTGTTCTTCAGCTTGTTTTCGTGACGTATCGGAGGACTTCTTGTGCTTGCTCTTCCGGGGAGCGCGAGCATAGACCTCCTGAACAAATTGATGTGCATCTGACGTGTCTGGTAAACCGGAAGCATTGAGTGCGGTGAAGAGAGCTTCCGGAGATTTCGAGGAAGATGCTATTCGCGCCATTAATATTGCGCTTCTGAGGAGAGCACGGAGAGGCTTACCTGACGCTACGACATAGTCGATGATGCTACGGTCAGATACATCAAAGAACTAGGTATAACGCGTCAGCCACGACAATGAAGGAAACATTGGAATGTATGCGCACTCGAAGAGAGTTATCGCTGATGTAACGTTCAAGATCGGAGGACATGGACGAAGTTAGAGTGAGTTGCCGTAATTGAGCGTATCGCTGGAGGCCAGATTGAAGCAACAGACGAGCAGCCTGCAGAGTGATGGCAAACGGGCTGCGTAGTTCGAGAACGACGGCAAGAGGAGAACGACGGCAAGAGAAGTGCAATGCGAGATGGTAAGTATTGCGGCAACTGGCAGGAGCTTCGATCACGTCCTTGATGCCGTGAGAGCAGCCTATGACTAAGCAAGAACGCAGAGCAGTGAGTGCCAGCTGAATTCTTCGGAATCCCTCCGACAAATCCATTCTTTCACTGTTCAAAACCTTCTGTCCCTGCTATGAAAGCTCGATGCACGGACTATTTACGTTCTGAGCAGCTTTGCACAACACCGCCGCAATTGTTTGTGGCCGCCTGATACAAGAGGACGACAATCCGCGTTGGTCCACGCGAGAGTCGCGTTTCACTGCGTACTCTCATCCGATCAATCCGGGGGGGCCAGCGTTGAGAGGGGGGGAGGTCTGATAAACTCTAGCATTGGTGGGTACTTGCCCCATGACATATCTTGTGACGGATCCAGCTGTACGTCCATTATAAAGACACCCCACATGTCAGGGGGGAGGGGTTATATAGGATTCGACGTTGACTTGTGCGCTGTCTCGCTTTCGTTTATGTCCTGTCTTCGTCCGCACTTGCGACTGAGTGCCATAACGTCTTCTCTCCGAGTGCAAATGGCATCCACATTGGCTCCTACCATCCATCAGGGCATATTGAACGTGCCAGGTTCTACTGCAGAGTCGAAAGCGGCGGCCGAACGTCTCCTGGAAAAAGACAGGAAGACGCACCACTGCTTTTTCGGCAAAATCGGTTTTCACAACCATCTAAGCCACCAGTAAGCAGCATGATTAGTTTCTCAGGCTGTTTCGCTCAAATGCAAGTGCCTCAGCCTGTTAGCTGCATATGATCTCGGAGCTCCTCCAAAGCTTCTCGAGGCAATCTGTGATGCAGAGAAAGGATCACTGTCCCCACTCCATTTGGCAAATAGGAAAGAAGGCTTCGTAGAGGAGCAGCATATCACCTTGACGTCTCATAATTGGACAGAATATCTGGGGCAAGAGAAGTGTGTCTCCAGAGACTCCCTCAGCTTTAGAAAGCTCATGACGTATCCTCTAGGTACTATGCAAACTTCCTGGTATTCTTCACTTCCGAGATCGCCAGCCAGGGCGCTGGCGAAGTACTCGAGAAATACGTGTTCTCGCCCTCTGCCAATGGAGACGGTGTCCTCATGTTACTGAGACTCGTGGGCGGCGCGTGAGTACTTGAGTCTAAGAGCTGCTTACAACGCACGCGAAGGGTGCTTACTCCGGCGTGATGTGCAGTGTTCATCCGCTCATTCAGACAGGAGTCAGTAGCTCGCCTACATGACGATGTGCGCAACTAACCTATCCTTAGTATGGCGTTGAATTCGGCAGCGATGCCATGGTCGCCCAAGGTGCAAACCTCTCACTGCTGCACTGATACTGACTAACGACACCGCGCAGCCCTCGCCCAAACAGCTGTTCATTCACCTTTTGTTCCTGAGATATTTGACCTCTCTCCTTCAAAGCAGCAACAAGTTCCTCATGATTCAGCCACAGCAAGCATTGCTCACCGCCAACCTTCACGCGGCCGCTCGCTACTCGCTATCTTGCGAGAGGCATACGTCTCCCCCGCGATGATGCCGGTGATGCCATACGACCCAGACGCGCTCCTAAGCATGCGCATCAAGAACGCCTTGGAAAGTCCAGGAAGACCAGAGGAGATCCGTCGGCTTGCCGCTCAGTGGCAGGTCGACACCAGCCGGGGGCAGCAAGAGCTCGACGAGAAGGTCGAAGAGCTCCTTTGGACGACCACGCTCCTATTCGCTGGCACCGGAAAGCCCGGGCGTGAAGCACGTCTGGACTTCTTCCTGATGCACGTTCTCAACGCGTCCTTGTTTGTGCCTTCGCTTTTGAAGGCTATCCCGACGATGGAGAGCAAGGCGTCGCTGCTACGCGCGCTCGTGCCAGTCTTGCTGATGTATCTCACCATACGCGGACGTCCGAGGATCAACCCAGAACTGCTGATGTCTTACACGGCCACGCCCCGCCCTCCTTTGCGGCGGGGTGTTGGACCGATGCCCGACGCCACTGTAATCGGTGATCCCCACAACCCAGCATACGTCAACCCGTGGCCAGCCATCATCTCCTCTGTCTTGTACGCGCCGGACGCGCATACACTTAAAGCGATACGCGCGTTGTATTATGCTGCGCAGGAGTATGGACGTACACCTGCCGGAGGCGCGATTGGGGCTTTTGACGCGGAGGGACACGAAACGCACAAGGGTATGGCGAAGGTAGACGGGACAATCTTCGTCAGGGCAACAGGTATTGTGATGGACACGCTGGGCTGGGTCACACATGGGCAAAAGGCGGGAAACTGGGACCGGAGCGCGCTTGGCTGGGATGACGCTTGGAAAGCTTGACCTCAATTGAGATGAGCCGAAGAGTGGGTCTGTACTATCGTTGTCTCCCTGTACCATAACTGTAACTTGCATTCCGTTGTATCATGGTAGTGGCGTTCCACGCTCAATACAGCACAAGCTGTCGGCGACATAGTTCTTCTCGAGTAATAAGTATCTTACAACGGTCTGAAACAATGCTGTCAATCAAACTGTGGAATAATACCAGTAAGGCCTGCAGCGTTTGCGATACGAATGGTGTTCTCCGCCTACAGATCATACTGTAAGAGCATGCGCGCTGCCAAATTCGCATTCATACCTGCTTGATCATCGGGGCATCGATCATTTCTTTGCCACCTCCTTCGAGCTCAAGCCCGATTGCACCCCTTTGTGCTTCAGAGTGTGCCTTTTGCATGCGATGCAATATCTTCGCGGCGCGTAGGATCTCTGTCACGTTGGGCCTTCAGCGAACTACGATAACTTGGTGATATGGGCTTCCAACCTTTCTCAGTAGGTACGAATGTCGACTGGATTATAGCGACTTGCGTTGGATGAATGGCTTGCTGAAAAGGTAGGAATTGGGTTCAGACGGCATCGCGTAGGAATGGCGCATGACTGACTTTGCCATTGTACCCCAGCCTTCTACCATCCTCGCATTCCTCTTTCAGGTAGTCGAGGTCCCTGTAGTTAACACAGACCTTTGTGCAAGGATGAGACCACCACATTCAGGTGTTGGATCAGAGTTTTACCATGTCAATGGCGTCTAAGCCAAACGCCTTCGCAGTGATCGCGATCTGAGAACGCGTGAAGAGAAGCTCTGTCCGAGACTTCGTGCGTATGATGCCGCTGTCGGCACAATCTGAGAGGCCTGGTCAGTCGGCGCTCGGGATGTCGGGAACCACCCACAATCTTCCGCGGCAAACTGCAGCAAAGAACTCAGGAAGAGATGAAGTAGAATCTGGCGGGAAACATACCAGAAGCGCTGACAAGGTCACTCCTAAGGAGGGCCCGTACTCACACTGCCAGCCAGCAATGTCTTTCAGATTCACCATTGACCGCGCGCTCTCGATGCTGGCGACCAGCCGCAGAGGCTGCAGTCGTGGGTCTCGGACACTCTGCAGTTGGGTAGCGTTGTAGATCTCTCGAGATACATGATGGAGGTCCTGCGCTGAGTTTACTTTCGGCAAGATGAACGTTCGGATGGATGGGATCCGCAACTGCGTCCCGAGGATGCTCTATCCTCAATGAACATGATCCAAGGCCAACAGAATACTTACAGCTTGCGCAATGTCACTCCCGAAGAATGGTGTGTTGATCGAGTTAAGCCTGACAGCGATTCGCTCTGGACGGGGCAGTTCTGCCTCTAATTTCGTCTATACGACCGCATGGCATGAGGCCACTGGGCGAACACAGCGAATGCAAGCCCATGCTTACATGGAGAAATCTCTGCAGCCTCTCGCGAGCAGCGTTCTTGTCCGACGCAGAGGGAGGCACGCTGTCTTCCAAGTCGTAAATGATCACATCGGACTCCGTCGAGAGTGATTTCTCCAACATGCGGTCATTCGACGCGGGCACTGGTGTTTCATCATAGGTGATTAGGATGTCGCACGGTCGTAGCAGAACTAACCGTACAGGTAGGACCTGTTGAGCGGCTGGGCCCCTGTATCATCTGCGAGGATCGCGAACTTTCTTGCGGCCCTGCATCCTGACCACAGAACACTGGAGAAGCGAGCATGAGCGGACTTCAGCACGTTGAGAGATATCATCATCCGAAGGCCTTAGATAGAGAGACGATCATACAAATGCAGCTCATGGGAGGGTGATCGTCAATTTCATGATCGAGCGCTCTGTGCTATCATAAACGTTCTGTGGCCGCCACTGTCGGTGGTCGTAGTATATAACACAGGCTGCCTCAATTACAGCCCTAGGATAATACAAGCACTCGCATAGTACATCATGATCGTTCTATCATCCCAGTCCAATCATACTTGTCATAATTTCTCTTGAACTTCGCCACACGCTCCTTGTTTTGGTAAAAGTCGATACGCCTCGGGCGACGCCATCGGCGAGGCTCCAAGTCCAACAAATTCCCAATGATCTCCGCTGCAAAGTACCTACACAGAAAAATATGAGTCGAGTCGCCGTTCGACCAATGCACGACATACCTCGGGAATTCGCCTCCTCCCTTCTCCCCCTCGTCGATGTCGCCTTCTGGATCGTCTCCATTGCCGGCGGCTTCGCTTGTGCCCTCGATGACGTGCCCGTAACCCTTCTCTCCCTTGTAGTCAAATTGAACCATGAAGTAAGGCAGGTTCGGCACCATCGCGCGCCGGAAGCCACCCGGTCGTGCAGAGAAGTCGATAAGCTTCTTGTGTTGTGACCACTCCGTCTCCGACATGAGGATGGATTCCTTACAAAGCAGATGTCGCGAGTCAGATCAAAAACAGGTCGCTCAAATGAAGCTGCCACACCTTGAAGTAGCCAGGGATATCTTCGAACTGGGACCATGGCAATGGCACACACTCTATGAACGTGTGCTTTTGCGACCTGAGCGACAGGACTGTCTCATAGAACACGACCCCCTTGTCTTCCTCTGCAAACATTCGCATGAGGCACTTCATGAAGTTCTGAAACGTAAGAAAGTGTATGAGCGTGCTTCCGCTACCATGCAATCGTTGTACATACCCGGACTTCATCCCACACATCGTCGTCACCTTCCAACATATCCAAATGATGCTGTATTGGAACGATCAAACAGTGTCCCTCTACCAGCTCCTCCGTCAAGGTGCATGAAAGGTACACGCGGGTGCCCATAGCGATGATTGGCGCTTTCGGTAACGAGTCGTCCTCGCCGAAGCAGAAGAGACATGTAGCCAGGACTTTCTGCGTCCGCTTGTAATCTGATGAGGCCCGTGAAACTGTGGACTGAAACGAGAGGAAAGAGAAACAACCACACCATTGATAGCGAACTGTCGCTTCATCGCATCCGACCTCATCTTCTTCCTGGCCAACTTCTCAGCGTTGTCATCCATATAGTCAAGGTCATTCTACACAGTACAACGTCGTTAATTGCAATTGGCAGTAGCTGAAGAAAATACATACCACGAATTTACCGTCCGTCATGACCTGCCGCGCGAACTCGGCATCTAGGTTCTTCTGGTCCGCTGGACCAGCACCCATCAGCTCCTCGCGGAGCATCTCACCCAGCGTCGTCGTGTCGTCGTCTGGATTGTAACGTATAACTTCACCGGTGCTGTCGCGAGTCTCGAACTGAACGGCGGTCAGGAAAACAGTATTCTGGATGAAGGGACAATACTCACATGCTCTTTCTTCCTGCGGTTGCCCGGTGGCAAGGGGCCATCGTTCTTTCCGTGCCCCACGTCGTATAGGCGGCCGCGAGCATCCAACGTCGGCAGCACTTCCACCTTTGTCCTCACGCCTTCCTGGTTCTCATCTCCGTGTGCCTTGCGAGCTTCCTCCTCATACTCCTTCTCCAACTTCTCCGCGTCAGGATCACCCATCAGCTTCGCACGCAAAACCTTGGCCTGAAGTTTGTTGAGAGAAGACGGAGAGAGCGCGCGAGCCTTGGCATTTATCATGGACACCGAAGGAGTCATCACAGACGGGATCGGGGTATGAGACTGGGCAGCGCTACCAGGGGTTCCGCCTCGTGATGCTGATGACAGCTGGAGGGAATCATACTGGCGGTTCGTCGCGCGAGACTCTGGAGTCGGAGTAGATGGCGCGTTACCGCCCAGTTCAGGTCGACGGAAGGAAGAACTGCGGCTCGACATCAGGCTGCCACTGATATCGGTGAACATGACCCGTTTCCCGCTTTCAGGCTCTTTTCCCTTCATGGTACGATCTCTGCCCCTGCTTGTGCGTCTTCCTTCCCGCTCGTCGAGAATGTGTCGCTCTTCCTGAGCTTCCCGAAATGCTTCCAGAGACTCGAAGCGATCGAGTGCGACCTCCTCGATCAGTTTCCCTTCCTCTTCGGCCTGTTCATATACGCGCCTCAGCTTCATCATGCGCCATTGTGAGCCAGGACCGCCGGGTGTAATCGACTTTGGAGTTGCAGCAGGAACGTCCTCCAAGCTCTTGCCTTCCTTCAGTGCTATGTTTAGCTCCTTGTGGCTGATATGTGGCTACGAGTAATATGTCAACTGAATGTACAGAACGTAATGATTGCCCGTACCTTGTCCAGGTCAGGACGGTCCGGCTGCGGTTTCTTCTTTCTCTCAGTTCCGAGACTGGAAAAGAAGTCCACAGAGCCGCTCGCGGTACGCGCGTTCCGCGAATGCTCCCCATAGCCCTGAGTCAATGACTCCTCGCCTGTAGGCTCGAGCCGAGACTCGACTTCCGGAATAGTGGGTGTCGACGGGGGCATCATCCAGTCATCCCGTTTCAGTACGGTCTCCGTTTTAAACGTCGGCGGAAGCGGAGGATCCGTAGGCTCCACGGACGCTCTTGAAGTAAGCTTGAGGCTCTCTGCAGTCGGAATGTTGGTCGCGAGCAGCTGGCAGGACAGAATTGGCGAGCGAACCATGGGTATCGGATTCACCACGCACCTCCTCCCCGTCCATATCAATGTTCTTCTCCATCCACATATCATCGTCCTTTGTATCGTCATCCACTATGTGAATGTGACCATTGTCTTCCTTGCGGGTGCGCTTGCTGCTGCCCTCCGCGTCGGGCCTGTGCTTACGCTTGCTCTTGTGTTCGCGGTCATGTTTGTGCTTGGACCGCTTTGCTTCTTCAAGACCCATGACAGACGGCGTGAGTGCAGACGACAGAAGGATGTTGTCAAGTTGAACGATGAATGGACTTGCCCAGGCATTTCGTCATTTCGGGAAGACGATCGAGCACGTGGCGTGTTCGGGTGCATGTCCTGCTATGGTAAGTCTAGTAGTCGAGATCGTAGTGACAGTGCTAAGGTATACATCAAATTCTACCCAACACGCTCAAGTTACTCTAGTCGCAAAATCTCGGTAACCACAGTCCCGTCGCAAGTCAACTTCGCAAATGTACCCTTCGTCAAGAACGAAGGGTTGACAACAACCGTAGAATCAACATGCTAAGAAAACAGCGTGGTCAGTCATTGTTCCAGCAATGGTCGAGTTTGATTCACCTTTGAAAAGTGCTTCAGCCTACTGGGCGTTATGAGCACCTCCGGAGCCTTGTCCTTCTCCACACCCTCGCCAGCACAGAGGTCCAGCCCTTTGAGATGTGTCACGTCGAGATTGACCTCATGTGCCAGCTCAAGCGGAACCGGGAATAGTGGGTAGAAACTGTAGCGTCTTGTGAATTTACACAACCTCTAGAAAAGTGCCTAGCATACCTGCGTTGCTGCAGTAAATGCCGACATGCATTCGACATCGCATCGTTCGGCTGCACGTCTCCTGCTTCAGGTATAACTGATTCTATCTCCTCTGCTCGCTTGAAGAACTCTTCCTTCCTTAGATGGAAAAGGACATCAACACTACTGACCCCGAACGTGACATTGTTCAGCGAGAACCTGCAGGGATTGGGCAGAAAACGAATTCTCTATACTATCATCAGACTCTGCGCAAGTTAACTGAACGCGACGTCATACCGGATCGCTCGAGAACTCCGCGTCCATTTCACACTGCGGGAATACCGCATGGTCACTGATGATGTCCCGCACGCTGGACACGATCAGAATCAAGCTGCCCGGAGATGACGCTAAAAAGTCCATCAAGTTTGCGACGACAATCTCCCTGAAGATATCATATGGGGAGACATCTATCTCGCCTTCCTTGATGAAAGGATGAGCAGCATCTATAAAGGGACCTAACTAAAAAAAAAACAAGAACAGTCAGCGTGCTGAAAAAAAACCGTCCACACTGCTCACGAGAAGCATAACGTTCGGCTTCTCCGCCTTGATCTTCGCCAAAAGCCTATGCCAGTTCTTGTATTGGAAGTCCGTATCCGGGGTGAACGGGCCGCATGCAACTACCATGCTGAACGATGAACCAGGGTGTGGCGGCGCTGCAGCATCTCGACAAGCTTTCAACGGAGGTAGCTATAATGCGAATGAGACCTATACGCTATGAGACGTAACGCTTCGTAGCTCACCGCGAGTATCTCAGTGACAGAAAACCATCCTCCGCCGCCGTTCTTGCCTCTCAGAGCAACGATCGCCCCTGGAAACAGGCCAATGCCGCCGACTCCCTGTTTGCCTTGACGGACTTTGACATTTGGATCGAAACGCAGTGGCACTCTTGCTCCTGAACCCATCATACGAGATGACTCCAAAGTAAGAGCAGCCTCGTTGAGTTTGACAGGGCCTGCGGATGTCTCAGAGTCTAGTGTTATGCGTCCTACGATAGTAACCTCCTCCTGTACACATAGTATGCGAGAATGAGAAAATATCAACCAGAAGAATGACTGCACGCACTTCTGTAGCAGCGGTCGGGTCGCCGAGCTCCTCGATATGATAATGCTCCATGACAAGTTCGCCGAACTCATCGATACGTCTGTCAAGAGCTTTACACGATGTTTCAGGGCAGCATCCCGGACAGTGAAGGTGAACAATCACCTGTGCTGCGTTCATACACCTTCTCATACATGTAGCGGTCTAGCTCAAGAGCTGAGCCTTCCCATCACGCGATGAGAAGACAGAGAACTCACATGCACGCCTCTTTCGTAAATCCTCATCTATAGTTGGCCCAATGAATTTGACCTTGCTAGGTCCGGCAACAGGCACCTTCATATCCTCACCCAAGGCCACGCCGAGCCCATCCTGTCGTTGTACGTTCGGTTTCGTCGGCGTGCCCTGAACCGTCTGCCCGTTCAGCCGAGTGTTTAATCTGCCAAAAGCACCACGAGTTCTTCCAAAGGATCCGTTGAAGCCAGATTTCAGCTTCTGTCGAGCTGTATTTGCTTTCGCGATATCGCTCTGACATTTGGCCTTGAGAGCCGGTATCATGTCCGGGGGGAATACACGTGCTGCACCGAGAACCAGGACCTCCCATTTATACAAGAGGTCCTCCGCGCTCAGGTTGAACATTTGGCAAAGCCTCACACCTAGAGGTTGTATGCACGTCAAAGAGCGCGTCGGAACCTCTTTGCCACACCACGCACATTCTGGCGCAAGCTTCTCATCCAACACGGTCCCAAACTTTTCGAGAATTTCCTGCTGCAGAACGAATGCGTCCGTGGAGGCCATAGTGCTCGTCGAGTTTAGTATGGTGAAGGCGAAATGCAGCAACAGAGGACAGAGACAGTCGCGCTTTGAAGATGCGTCTGATCGAGCGCGTCGCGTCACGCGATTCGTCACACGTCACATCCGTTTCATGACGATTCGTTGCATTTCATGAACCACAGGTTGCAAGCGATGAGGCAAAGGCACATACGCTGAACCAATACAAGTACAGAAAGGAAGCTACAACAGGATCGGAGGGGGAGACCAGCTAAGGCGCATAGGGGATGAAGGGTTTCGCAAAAGAATCGTACAATCCAATCCAATCCAGCAGTTCTCCCAACACCGGCGCACAGAGCGAGCACGTTTCCCGGTCCACATCCAGAAGCGATAGCCATGGACAATGAGCGACCACGACTATCTGTCTTCCCCGGTGGATCTCTCCTACTCTGCCGGTGCGGTGGACGATTCCTCAGACTCTACATGTTCAACAGATTCGTCGTCTCCGGCCGTAGCCGATTGTTCGGCCAATGGGCTCTCTTTCCCTGGACTCATGCTAGAGTTTGTGGGGGAGATGGAAAGTGACTGGTGAGAGACGGGAGAGGTCGACGCGTGCGGAATGCTGAGGAAAGACTAGGGCCTCAATCAAGATCGATCCGAATGCGGTACGGCTTAGACTCACTTCTCTGGATTGGGGATGGCGGTCCCGACGGTGTTTTGAGGGGCCACACCTGCCTTTGAGAGGGCGTAGTCGCCGGAGTCAAAGTACTTGCGATCCTGGAGTGCAAGCGATGCGTAAGACATTGTAACAGCATGCGTCGGCACCGATGATGGCCACATACTTTCTGCATCTTCATTAAGACATTCTTGTGCGTAGGCAACTTTCCATACAGACGGAAAAGCTTCTGTTCCTCTTCTGTGAGTTTCTGCGGACAGCGGGTCGTCAGTCGAACTGCTATGGGCTGGTCCGGTGCAACATCAAGTCTAGCCCGGACATATCGCAATACTAACGCTGATGTCAACCTTGTTCCGCTGAGCGGGCAACATGGCGCTGAGTGGAGAGTCGAAGGAGAGGAGAAAGGGAGCAGAGCGCAAAGGCTCTATCGAGCAGGAGAGGAGAGTGGGTGCGGAAGCCTCGAAGTGATAGCGGGTCGTGCAGTGATGGAGGTTGTGAATGAGGCGTAGCGAAGCTGGGCGATGGTCTCCAGCCACCGCAAGGAGGCGGAGTCTGGCGGAACTTGGACTTGAGCCGTGTTACTCATGACGTACGCACACAGCTTCCGCGATCGATGTCACGTTTTTGTTCAGATGACTCTCAGCCTCCGTCCCAGTCCCCGAGGATCTAGGCCACTGCGATTTAAGTCCGACGAACAACCTTGTTCTCAGCTCGTGTTCGCCGCGACAAGGAGATCATTTGCCATTTAGTCTACATCTAGAATCCCCTCGTCCTCATCCGAGATGTTCGTTTCTACGCAACTGAATGGTTCCTGACGAGTTGCATACAGCATGGCTGCAGCAGCCCGAGAATGCGGTCTGGAAGCGAAGGCAGCCTCGTTGAAGCCATGAGTTGGCTCATCGGTGCAGAAGTAGCAAGCGGCATGTCCGGGAGCGTGAGTGCAGGAAGGTATGATCGAGGGCGCGTTATCACGGTTGGCGCTGCACTCTTCATGAGATAGGGCGAGACGGCTCGTGGCTCCGAGAGGTGGAACTTGGTCCTCAGATTTCATTTCCGGGGTATGGCATTGTACGGACCGGTGAGAACTCGAAGTGATTTCGGCGCCGCGATCATCAACAAGAAGCTGTGACCCAAGAAGCTGAGACTTTGACATATCAACCGGACGTGGGAGATAGCCAACAGTTCTAGATCCATTCAATGGCAGAAGCGCGTCTTCAAAAAGTCGCCCGTTGGCATCGATGTCTTCAAGGCTGAATTCACAGCTCAGAATGGGCGAATTGAGGATCTCGTCAACATCCAGAGACTGCCAGTTATCGCACGTGTCCAGAAGCATGTCGATTTCCGGGCAGTCAGCTACCGCAGTAAGAGCATCGTAGCTTGTGAGAGACAGAGCCATTTGGGACTCAATGAGGGAAGAGTTTCCGACTTTTATCTGACTTCCATCCGGAGTCTGAAGTGGAAATCAATACAAACACTACATAGCAAGAGAGGAATGCAAGGTGTCCAATACATACGTCGAGAGTCTCATCGGGATCGGAGGCTTGCGAGCACTGAGGAGAAGTCGACTGAAATTCGTACAGGAAATCATCAGAGTCGCCGTCATCGTCCAGAGCGTCCATGTCGGGATCGTTTCCAGAGTGGATCGAATCCCAAGGCCAGTCGTCGTTGTCTAGAGCCAAGAGCATTTCAACCTCTGCCAGTTCTAGGTCACAGGGGGCGTCATCTGAATCTTGCGGGGTTTGCAATATGTCGTTCACATTTTCGCACAGAATCTCAGACTCTATAGACTCGTTTCCCTCCGCGCTGGACAGCAAGCCTTGCTCGTCTCCCCTTTCGGCGATGTAGCTAGCCTGTGAGCCCTAGAGATATCTGATGTGGATACATCAAAGCCTGCCATTGGTACTGAGCACTCACTTTGAAAAGCGCCGGTCTTATGCCCTGTCTGAAAAGCCGTTCTAGAGAATGACACAAGACAGAGGAGTCAGATTCGTCTGCAGGATCCATGTCTTCCTCTCCATCGAGTGGTCCGAGGTATTCCCGCAAGCTGTCTGCAGCTGCACTTGTGGAAAGCACATACGCCTTCCTCAGCTTCTGCGAAGTGTCAGATGAATACCAGCGATGCATCAGCAGCATTACCTTAACGTGGCGCCGGAACGTCTTATGAAAATCCGAATTCGTTGATCGCTCTGTGATTGCCGTGATTGAACGCACCACGTATGGGATGTAGGCTGCTTCCAAGTCCAATTGCTGCGCATATATAGATTAACTGAAGCTTACTATATGTCATACATAGGAGCGACCCACCGATCGCCATGGCCCGAATATCAGCGGATAGCGTCTGTTCGTTGGTAAGTGCATTGCACATTCGTGCACTTCACAGAAGGTAACGACGCACTTCACCAGGTGATGAACTACGAATTTTTCGACGACACAGTCAAGCAAAGATACCAGCGGGAGGTAGGCATGTGCTGAGAAAAAGGTTTCTATTGCGGCTGCCGAACGAGTTCGAGTAATCATAGCCCAAATGCAGTATGAAGTATGTCTTACGCATGTCCTCATGCGCAACAGCTTTGAGCCCCAGCCGAAGATCGATGCCGAGCAGCTGAACGGAGCTGGCTTGTTTGTCAACTCGTAGGTGCCGTGAAGACGTCATCGAGACTAATGCTGTCCAGTAATGCAGATATCCATTTGCATTGTATCACTCACATTTCGCGCGGCCGTCGTCGTCGTCGATATAGACATCGGTTACGGTGCTCAGGCCCAGTTGGCGAGAATTCTGTACGATATTAACTTAAACCCAACTTTAAGAGCATCATGCCCTATAGTGTCGTGAACACACCAGCTTGAAGTAATTCACTATGTGTCTTGCCACAGCTGACCGTTGTATGACATCGCCTGAGACCCTTGCGGAGCCTGCTGCACCGGACAGAGTGAACACTAAGTCCGAGCCTACGGTGACGTCTACATTTTCCGGTATTCGGCCCCGTGCAGTGTGAATGTTTGCGGACGGTGAAACTGAAACGAGTACATGGCGAGCCTTCAGCGCGATGCTGATATTCCCGGCAGACTCGCGAAAGGCAGAACAGTTGCAGAACGTTGGCATCGTCGGAGGAGGAAGAGACAGTGGGCGGCGCGGCCGAGATAAGTGACCTAACACAGATATAACTGACTTAGATACGCATAAAGGGCAATTGCGGCCGGCGAACAAGCAGATGCACACACATCACCGCCTCTCTTGCTCTCGAGTTGCAGTTCGCTCCTTTTGCTGCTGAACTTGTCGCAACGAGCTCTCTGCCGTCCGTGGGGCCTTTAGATTGTGGTAGACAGCCATGGTGCGCGGCGACACGTTTCTGCTCTCTATCGTGGTCCTCATATATCTCCAAGGCGCATGAGCTGGACCAGAAGATCCAAGATGTCTACAGGCGCATTCAGACCGAGCGTAAGGTCCTCGAGGCATCTCAGATGCTCCGCCAGGCTACCAACAATCCCGACGTCGTCAGAGGAGCCGATGCGAAGATCAGGGAGGCTGAGCGGTCACTCTCCTATTTCGAGGATACCCTCCGCCAGCTTCAGTCTCGCAAGATGATGCAGGCACAGCAGGATGATCCGTCAAGATCAGGCAGTCCGGCTCCTGCTCAGGCTGGTGGCTCATATTCCCAACGCGCTGGACGCCAATCCGATAGCAATCGCGTTCCTCAATCACCAGCACCGGATGGTTCACGACGTAGCGCGCACAGCCCGCAGTCTCCAGATATGCGTGCGTCCACCGGTAGTCTTCCCAACGATGACGCCTATGGTGTCCCGAAGCCCAAGACGTACACGAAACTGGATCTCATCAAAGCGGACACACCTCACACGACGGCTAAGATTTCGCGCATGCTTCATGAACTCGAGTTCAAGCTTCAGGTGGAAATACAGTTGAAAAAGGGCATTGACAAAATGGCAAAGCTCTTCCAAGCTGACGGCGACAGGAGATCAAGAGCTGACGCGGAGGCTAAGAAGATTGAGAGCGAAAGAAAGATTCAACTTTTGCAGACCGCCCTCAAACGTTATAAGACCTTGCACATTCTCGATGATGCGGAAGAAGACGATGATCCTGGTAGGTTATCCACGATGTATCGTTATTACGCGTCTTCACGTCTCGAACTCAGGAGTGCCTGGCGTGGTTGGTCCTGGTGGAGAAGGCGAACGGAACAACAACTTACGTTCGAAGAATCTCTCCGGTAAATTGTTGGTGACACTCAAAGGAGCGCGAGAGCTGGAACATGCTCCCACTGCCTCTCGATCTCGTTCCGCCTCGAAACAGATCGAAACATATGTGTCGTTCAAGGTGGAAGGCACAGAACGCGCTCGTTCTCATCCGACAAGGACCGACCGCTGGATGGAAGACTTCGAAATCATCATTGAGAAGACGAACGAGGTTGAGATCACCGTCTACGACAAATCAGTCGGTGAACTGCATCCTGTTCCGATCGGTCTGCTATGGATCAAAATCAGTGACCTCGTTGATGCTCAACGAAAGCAAAAGGTCATGATGGAGAATGGTCAAGGTGGCTGGGTCACCGCAGGAGCCATGAGCGGCGATAGTTCGACCATAAGCGCGCACGGACAGCCAGGTGCTACTGGCGATATGAATGCGCCCATTGGACTCAGCGACAACAGAGTCGTGCAGCCCTCTTCTTCTGCTCCTTCCACGGGACAAACTGAGGGGATCGACGCCTGGTTCGCTGTAGAGCCAGCAGGTGCGATTGCGTTACAACTGAACTTTGGTAAGTTCCCTGTGTTCCGAGTCGGTGCGTCATCCCTTATTTGGCACCGTAGTGAAAGAGAACGTTCGAAAACGCCCACTCGATGCACCTGGAGGGCTTGGCCGTCAAGGTGCTGTTCGCAAGCGCAAGGACGAGGTTCATGAGATGAATGGACACAAGTTTGTCCAACGGCAATTCTATCAGATCATCCTGTGTGCCTTCTGCAACGAGTTCTTGCTAAATGCTGTCGGTTATCAGTGTGAGGACTGCCGATACACTTGCCACAAGAAGTGTTACGAAAAGGTAGTCACGAAGTGTATTTCTAAATCAAATACAGGAGTGAGTGTATGCGTATGTTTTCTTCGTATTCCATATTGAGACTGTCCTACAGGACGATGATGCGGAGAAGATCAACCACCGCATCCCACATCGCTTCGAACCTATTACCAACATCGGTGCGAACTGGTGCTGTCACTGTGGTTATATGCTCCCGCTGGGCCGGAAGAATGCTCGCAAGTGCACGGAATGTGGCATCACCTGCCATGCAAACTGCGCTCACCTTGTCCCTGACTTCTGTGGAATGTCGATGGAGACCGCGAACATACTACTTCGTGACTGGCGAGACATCAACAAGGCTCGCGGCGGCAAGCCCACGCAGGCCCGTCGAACTACGCAACCTTCCAAAGCTCCGATGCTCCCGGAGCTCCATGCAGACCATGTCGCCGATGATATGGGCCAGCTGAAGCTTGCCGAATCGCCTTTGCCTCAGAAGGAGGCTGCCTATACCCGCCAGCAGATGCACAGCCCTCCACCTGAAGCCATGCCGCCTGATCACCGCGTGCCGCCGTCTGCACAGGCGGCGTATCCTGGTCAAGCACAACGTCTGCCTCCTGGTGCAATGCCTACAGGTGTCACCCACGAAGAGCCAGCGTCGCCACAAGCACATTCAGGTGTTATCAGCTATGAGTCTCAGGAAGAGTATAGCTATCAGGTGAGTTGTCGCGGACGCTCTCTGAGTATCCAATGTTCAGTGTCATTACGCAGAGTTTGCCGCCGCAGGCGGTTTCTCAAGAGCCAGCGCCTGTATATGCTCAGCAGACACCTATTGCTGCTTCTCAGCAGTTGCCACAAGCGCCGGCCCAGCCATACCGCCAACCTACCCGCAAGCGCAAAGTGGGCTTGGATGACTTCAACTTCCTCGCCGTCCTCGGAAAGGGCAACTTTGGTAAGGTTATGCTTGCGGAGGAGAAGAAGTCCAGCAGCTTGTACGCCATCAAAGTACTGAAGAAGGAGTTCATCATCGATAACGATGAGGTCGAGAGGTAGGAATAGTTCCCTTCACGAGCAGCGAGATATCTAACGCTGGCGTCGGCAGTACGCGTTCGGAAAAGCGTGTATTCTTGGCAGCTGCGCGAGAACGACATCCGTTCCTGCTAGGCCTCCATTCTTGCTTCCAGACGGAGACCCGGGTCTACTTCGTCATGGAGTACGTCAGTGGTGGCGATCTCATGCTTCACATCCAGCGCAAGCAGTTCTCCCTTCGGCAAGCCAAGTTCTACGCATCAGAAGTGCTTCTTGCTCTCGAGTATTTCCATGCTAACGGTATTATTTACCGGTTCGTATCCTCGTTCTGCATCCTGGCTAGTTGGGCGTTTAAAGATGGTTTTGCAGTGACCTAAAGCTGGACAACATTCTTCTGACGTTGGATGGCCATGTTAAAGTCGCTGACTATGGACTTTGCAAGGAGGACATGTGGTTTGGGTCAACAACAAGCACCTTCTGTGGCACGCCAGAGTTCATGGCCCCTGAGGTAAGGTGGAATTGCCGGCTCGCATGACACAAAGCTAAGTGGTACATCGCAGATTCTGCTTGAGCAGCGTTACGGGCGTGCAGTTGACTGGTGGGCATTTGGTGTACTCATGTACGAAATGCTGCTTGGGCAATCTCCCTTCCGTGGCGATGACGAAGATGAGATCTTCGATGCGACTCTGGAGGATGAGCCTCTGTATCCGATCACGATGCCAAGAGATGCAGTCTCAATATTGCAGAAGGTATAAACATTCTTCCGCAGTTGTGCCGTAGCTAACTTTTCCGCCAGCTGCTGACTCGAGACCCTGCACGACGTTTGGGTTCTGGGAAGGGCGATGCGGAAGAGATCAAGCGGCATCCATTCTTCAAGGATGTCAACTTTGATGACGTCATGAACAAGCGCATCCCACCTCCGTATTTCCCTACTGTGGTACGTACTTCATAGCCTTTCAGACTGCTGGCGCGCTGATTCACGCTATCCGTAGAACGGCACTGCTGACACGAGCAACTTCGATGAGGAGTTCACTCGTGAACAGCCCACACTGACGCCGGTTCATACACAGCTGTCAAGTCGTGATCAGGCCGAGTTCAATGGCTTCTCTTGGGTAAGAGTTTCGCGACCTTGATCGTGCTCTCACGCTCACGGTATGCATCTCAGGTTGCGTCATGGGCAGACGTATGATAGTATACGTGTTCTTGACATTATTATGATCTTATTCGTTTGCTGCATTCTTCTCGCCTTCATGTACTTGGATACCTGTTGTGTGCATGACAATTCCTTTACACTGGACTATCTCTATACTGTCATACATCGTGCTGGCTAGGACCAGTACTCTCCTGCTTGGCGGCGAGCACATGCCCGCCTGTTCCTGGCATTCCTTGGGTCTCCGTCGACGAAATGTCCCCCTCGACCTTTTGTCCACGCATCAGTTCATGAAAGTTCTGCCATAGCCCGGCAATAGTCTCGTATTCGTGCGTCATGCCTAGGACTTCCTCCAGTTTGCGGTTCAAGCCATTACTCGAGGAGAGCAGTTCTTCGAAGCCCTGAGAATTGTAATATTGTAATTCGGACTTCGTCCTGACGGTCTGTACTCACGCTGGTGATTTCTCCTGTCAAGCGATCGCGTTCACGCTCAAAGAATGTCGTCTCCTCCTCCATTTCGGAAAGAGTGCGTACTCCCAGGGTGGCAGTGTGCCGGTGATGGTAGATCGACTGAGATGCTGGCAACCTCTGGCAACTGCAAGCATTGTACGTTCTCCCACGGTCCCACTTGAGCGCTACAGCGGCAGAGAGTCACTGCCGCCTTCAAGGCTATTTAACTTGAGGGTATCGGCGCTGCATCCGCACGCCCGGTTCCGAATGACCAGCGATGAGGTCGGTACAGATAGCGGTTGATACACAGTCCGTTGTGGTACAGGAGCGAATGATTGCGGTCGTATGTAAAGATAGCAGACAGCTATATAAGCGATTGACATGAAATCCACGATGCGAGTACATATGAGCGGGAAGCCAGAATCTGAGATGATGCATTATCATAGTAAGGGAACACCGCTCGAACGCTCCTCCACTCGAATCCGTGTAGTGTGAAATACCGGTAAGTGTTCGAAATTGTCGCAGGGATCTTTAGTGACTACAACGGTGGAGTGAAGGAACCAGCCCTGTAATTTCTAGACAGTGCTGGAGGCCTATTAATGTCTTCTTCATCTAATATGACGAGTCTTCCAACAGTCTTACCCTTGTCGCCCTGTTTACAATCATATAAAGCCACAGGTTGTATACAGTAATGCATCCCTTGCTCGCCAGAGCAAGGCTCTCAGCCTCGAAATGAACGCCGGGCACTTTCCACTGTTTGGCAGTATTTGCTCAGGGTGGCTTACCGTTCTCTGTTCTTTGTGAGCTGCTCAATTTATATTCCTTCGTGTTCTTCAATTCGTCGCTGTCGGATC
>NW_024468511.1:610861-710074 GCF_001632365.1 Laetiporus sulphureus 93-53 | reverse complement strand
AATGATTGATATATATAGTTTTTCGTAGTGGCTACCCAAGTTTGAAATTTAGGACATGCAACACTGATAGCAAATGCAATGGAGGCAATTTTTTCTCAAAGGTAAGACACCGGTTAACATTTACTACACCTTATGCACTTGTTACACGGCATCTAAGGCAAGCAAGGGATCTGCCGCCAAGGGCGGCACTTCTCGAGTGGAAGATATCCTTCGGTAATGCGACACTCCATCGATAATCCATTATTATGTGGTCAGGCATGAGATGAAATGTGCTCCACGATGAAAGTGCCGCAGAACAGAAGATGACTTTGGAGTGCAAAAACAAGGAGGACAGATGGAAGCTCACCAGCGTCGAATACATTACCGACGCCGAATGGCGCTACCACCAAATGAATGAGAATCACCATCGAAAGCATTGCAGACATGCAGGCGGGACGTCGGCCTTTCGCACAGAGCATAAATCGCTGGCAGGGCAAACGGCCCACATAAAGACAGCAAACTCCGGACGATAGAATCTGTACACGGAGGGTGTTGACAGTGTGCACAGACCGAAGGCCCTGCAGGTTGAAACTCAAAAAGGCGCGTCAGGAACGGGTGACACAATTATGTAAACCCCTGTCCAACGGGGTTACTGATTATGTAAGCTCCCGCCATGTAAGAGTCAGTAAAAACCCGAATGACTAAGGTCATTCGGAACTTGCAACCTAAACTTGAAGCTTCAAATTGAATCTTGCTGGGGCTTGTGTCTTTTCTGCTGGAGCTCATTGAAAACGACCTTGGCGAGATTGCTAGCCTTTGTTCGAGGTCCTAGTCGTTCGCCGATACTGGGATCATGGGTGCTAGAGACTGGATTCACTCGGGTATTCCCATTATTTGTAAATGGCAGGCCGTAGAATGCGCCCGCGGAACTCAATTTGTCACAAGTCCCATTTTTATTACTCATGCTTCTTGTCTCAATGTCCACAAGTCCCGCAAGATCATACGAGCTTGGTACGGTACACTGTCAGACAACCCGGACATGTTGACGGATTGAAATACGCTCAAAGTCGCGGATCAATGCAACAAACCAATAGGCAATGTTTTCGTCGGTTCAAACTCGTGGACCATGCTATATTGCCGGTGAACGATCATCATCGCGCAAAAACCACGGCATCGAATGTGAGTTCTCGCAATGAAGAGTACTGAAGAGTACTGTGGTTGAAACATTGATCTGTATATTTCAAGCAGGCCGTAGTAGACTCTTCTATATTAAACCTTGTAGGGAAAGGATAACGAAGGATACTGTTCAACCCGTAGCCGATCGCCACCAGCCTTTTCCGTACGTGATTCAGTGATCAAAAGTCATCAGAAGTAACGTATGTCGATGCCTCAACTCAAAACGTCCGGGCTACTAACCCGTTCAGCATAGCACGAAGCGAGTGCATTCTCAACTTCAACCAGAATTGACTGTGCTTTGTCGTAGCATACCCACTGTTTCACTCAGTTCGGCAGAAATTGATTTGCAGCTCGGCAATTATTTCCACAGGCAACAAAGTGTGATACCCACCTGCAGGTACGATCGAGCATCCAAGTCGTGAGGAGGGCCTTGACTTCTTCGAAGTCATCGAAGTCTATTGACCTTAAGCTTACGGAGGTAAGACATCCTCATATGACTGGAGCGCGGCGTATCTGAAGTATGCGATAGGCTGATTTGTCTCGCGCGAATCCTTCTGTAAGTGTCGATCACCGATACAAGCACATTTGCGCCGTCATGCCGCCAATTTGTCCGGGCAACCGGCGCATGACAAGCCTGTATATGATACAATGACAACTCGAGTAATGTGATTTCAGCAATCTGCACTGCAGCCATACATTAGATGTACAGCTTATGTGTCTGGTAAAGAAGCCATCATTCCCGGTCTTTCGCATCCAGAAGGTTCTCATCGCCACGTTCTCCTGCACCGGGCCCATGCTTCATCCGTCCTGCTTGTTATGCGTTACGCCACCGCCGGCGCCGCTCCCTCTGCCGCGGAGGTATCGTTCAAGAACGACCAGCCTGAGTGTTACAATCGCGGTCACAGAACAGACTGATGATGGGTACTAAATGTTATGTCACACAAGGAACTGCCAATGTTGTACCTATCACAATCAAAATGTGAACATCATCACAATAGAGCGAGCACGAACAAATAAATATGGATCGAGTATAATTAAGATGGGAGTGACCATGTATGGGCTGGAAGGACAAACGATGGGTGAATTCACAAACGAAAAGACGCAAGCTAATCGGTGGCATGTTGAGGATACGTGTAAAATTCTACAATTCTCATCTGTGCAAATGACTAGGGTCAACCAGAGACGAACGGCGCGAGCCAAAGGTGGCTCAGAGCCTAATTCCCAAATGCAGCGCTATCCTGAGCCGCGAGCCTGAAGCGGGAGAACATCCATGAATCCGAGTAAGGTATCAGTAGTGATATACACGGAGAATAAGTCAAGTACCAGCAGATAAGATTATACAGCAGTGCAAAAAATACCGAAAAATAAATCAGCGACGCCCATCCAGACTAAAGGAACCCGCTTTCCTGCAGCAGTCTTGCCATCTTCTCGTCTTCTCGTTCCCGAGGCTCCCTCTCCAGACTAAGATTCCAGAATTGATCAGCATAGTCAAAGCCATCGGCGTACTTGACGAATGACTCCTCCAGGTAAGAGAGAACAGAGCCAACAGTCTGGTAATTGTATGGCTTCGACTGCCACCGCTTGATGTCCTGGATAACCTCAGCAGCTTTTTGTCGCTTTCGGAAGTTGATCATGTTCCCATCTATCCTATCCTCCGCACCATCATTGATGAAGGTCAATGTTGTCAGATATACACCTGTGTCACCGTCAGCCTGCTGCTACAGCAGTGGATTAAACTCAGGCTCACCAATGAATGGCACGCAAGGCGGCGATATTCTCGCCAGAGTTGAACGATAATTGCTAAAGTTCTTCGTACTATCAATGGTCGATTCGCACATCCTCAATTGCGACATGATACGAGCATTGACCTGTTCCCATGTTCTCTTGAGTCGACGGATCGGAGGCGTCGCCAAGCCCGAGACAATAGCAGTCATAGTAGAGTAGTTTTGTAGTGAACGGCAACGCTGTGAACGAATCATCTTTCTTCAGACGGAAGAAAAATGTCAAATGTGACAGAGACACCCACGTCGGCAACGAGGATGAAGTGTTTCACGATCGCAGCTCGTTTTCGAGAATCCTCCCTCTCGAGAACAGAATCCATGACCCAATTCGCAATCTACCGCAGCCATTAGCGAACATCCATGACGTCCAGTGGTGATCCAAGCGTACTCGATTACTGAGCTGGATGATCGACGAGAAATTGTCACCACTTCTCCCGGACTTCTGCTCACGCGAGCGAAGCAAGCACTCCATTGGCCGAATTTTCTTGTACATTGCCGCCTCCATCAGCGTAAGCTGCCTGGCAATCTCAATTGGGTCAATGTCAAGAAGCTTCGGCTTCTTGTTGCCCCTGGGTATGAGCGGAGGCGGCGGCGCCTCGGGTACAGTCGTAATCTTGATAGGCCCATTCCCACCCTTTTGCTGCGATGGAGTCAAATCAGCTCGATCAAGTGGTGGCGAACGAAACTCACAGCTCTCTCAATCAGGATCAGCAGCTGCTTGGCGGCGGCGTAGGTGATCACCTCGTCATTGAAGACAAACTCTTTCATTCGGGATAGGATATACATATCATCCTTCTCGAGGATGCCATCATCTGTGACCATCGTCTTGAAAATGTTCAGCACCCTGAGCAGATGAGATGGAGTCAGAGTGTGGCGAGGACGTCAAACAACCTGGGCGTACCGCATCCTGATGATGTTCTGCTTCAATTTGGTCCAGTCCTCCAACTCAGCCGGAGACAGGCTCGGAGGCGCTTGGATCCAGAATCGACGCGTCAGCAGCTCGAACAGCTCATCCACCGTCATGAACGACTTGAAGGTCAGAAGGAAGTTCTGATTGAAGGTAGGATCTACGAAAACGGACCGTGAGATGAAGATTCCGGCGAACGGATGAAGTACGCCGACCTCCATGCTCATGAGCAGTCAGCCGATCCACGAGGGCCGACGTTGTACCAGCCCTGACGGTACCGTCCGGCTCCATGATGATCTCTGACTGATCGTAATTCGGCCGCAAATACCAAGGTTTAGACTTCTCATCCAGTTTAGACAAAGTATACTGTGGAGCGTCGTCTCCGAGAAGCTTCTTCAGCTTCTCAGCGCGAGGAGCCGCCTTGCTCGATACTGCCGCTGCATACGTGTGCTCAAGATGAGTACCAATGATGCTCGTCGAACGATAGTGCTTACAATCATCCTCGTCCAAATCGCCCAGTGGGCCTGACCCCACCAAATCTTCCGTAGACGGCATGACGAGTGTGCCAGATTCTGATGGCTCAGTAGGCCACGATGGCGTAACGGGATCGACAGTGCTTCCCGACCGCGACCGTCCAATCGGACCCCCCGATGGCCCAGCTGCATGGGCCGAATCTTGGCACAATGTAGACGAGGATTGAGTTCGATCCATCGGATTCACCATCTTCATCGCACCGGAACTGTTGAACGCCAACTCGATATCCACGACTTCCTGCGAGTCCTCCGCAACTACAGGGCGGGACTTCCTCCACTCTATCGAACTCAGGTAGTCGCGATTGTCGATGTCAGCTTGGTCGAACCCGACAGCTAACAGAGCTTCTAAACTCTGCATCGTCAAGTTGACGTTCGCTATGATCGCCGCCACCAACGCGTCGATACGATCGCGCAGTGCCGTCCGGTCCTGGATGTTCGTTTGTGCATACTCGAAATTCTGGATGGTGATCAAAAGACTGATGCCATCGTCATAAAGCGACTGGACAGCGGCCTCCAGAGTGCGCACGATCAAACGAGCTTTGTCTACCACTTGCATGTACTGCGCATGCACCCGAGACTGACCGGCCTCTAGACGGACGCCGTCCAGATCGGTATGCTGGGCGATGTCAATGTTACCGATGAAGTCGAGTATGGAGGTGAGATGGGCGACCACGTTCTGACTTTCGTCCTTGACCCGCGCTAACAGGACAAATGGTTAGCTTACATGCCAGTAGCAGGTTCCTGTCTTAGTTACCTGTGTCGGCATCGTCACGTTTGAGTAGTCTCGTCACCACGGAGAGCTTCTCGCCGAGTGCCCTCGTCGCGATCTTGAGCTCGGAAATATGGTCAGGAACAAAAGGCTGCAGTGTGCTTTGCGCCGTCTCATTCCGCGGAACATATCCGAATCCTTGCCAGCTACCTGCAGCACCAGCTCCAGGTAGCCCGAGCCCAATGTTTGCGGTGGAGAACGTCCCGTACAGACGCTTCAGCCCGTACTTCTGCCCCTGCGGCAACGCATTCTGCTCCTGGAAGTAATGTACCTCCGTCACAAACGCCACAACAGCGCGCTCCAGCTCTGCAACATCGGACTCCATCCTGTTCGGCTTGTCGCTCGCTGATAGCGTTGGATCATACTGCATCGCCAGGGCTGACAACACGAGCTTCGACAGAGTACCCGCAACCTTGCGTTGCGCCGCTTTCAGGTGGCTCTGCATCGACTGGCCAGCAGTCGACGGCCGGGTATCCCGGGCCTCTCGGGGGTATAGATGACTGGGTATATGGCCCGACGGTGTCGCCGTAACATAGAGGAGGTTTCGGACAGTGGAAACGACGTCCTGCACGCGCTGGTCGAGTTCGTTGAGTTGGTCCGGATTGCGGGGGGTAACCGCCAATTGGATTTGCTGCGTGATGGCGGCGATCGCTTCTCGCACGTGAGTCGACAGGTCCACCGGAGATTCTGGCGACGGTGGCGAGAGGGCCTGCTGCAGCGCTTTTGCGAGCTGCTCCGGCGGGGTGAGATCTGCATTCCTGGCTGCATTCGGCAAGTGCACTGCTCCGTTCGCAGGATTCTGCGCAGCTCCCGATGACGCAGACCGATCACGGCGAGTCGGGAAGATGTCCGAGTCTTCGGAATTGATGCTGTACCTATCAGCATTGCTGTTGCTGCGTTCTCGCCGTGTAGGCACGGATGGCTCTGACGACACACCGTTCGCAGGTTGTGGCGCATCTCGACCGTGTAGGCTGCCGTTTCTTGACGACGTCTGCCCAGGTGCTGCAGGAGGTTCTGGGGGAGTCCACGAAACCTGCCCGTTGAGCTTGTTGACGTAGTAATACGAAAGGCCGTCATCCGCCAACCGTCGCGCCCACGGCTCTGGTGTTCGTGAAGTTCGCTGGATCCCGAACCCTGCGGTGGTACCATGCTCATGTTCCATCCCACTCGCTGTCGTCAGGCCCAAACCTGTTACAGGTCCTACCCGAGAGGTCAAGCCAGCGAAGTCAGCATCCGACTCTATGTCGGTCTCCTGAGGTAGATCTCGAGATTGCTGTCCTGTCTGGGTGTTGACGTAGAATATCTGCAAGAAAGGATGGGCAAACGATCCATGGAGGAAGAAAGATAAGGCATGCGCACTCGACCATCCTGAGACACCTGCGGAACCCAGAAGTCATTGTGCTGAGGAAGGTGGCCGTTCGATCCGTCCGTATAGTCTTCCGAGTGTGGTGCGTGACTGGGGAGGTCCATGTCTCCGTTCAGCCACCCTCGGTCTCCGTCAGACTGCGACAGCGCTCCCGACATGCCTTGCGCCACGTCCACAATGGCATCATCCGACAGCAAAGGCGGCTGCGAGGCAGATAATTCCGGTGGGCCGAGCGCCGCCTCTACCTCTTGATCCGTGATGACTGACACATAATTAGAGGGGAACCAGCCGCGCTCGTTGCCCAGCAGACCGTCCCACCAGCCAGACTCCAATTGTGTGAGAACCTCGATAATGTCCCCCTTGCGAAAAGAGAGCGAGGAAGCGTCTGATGTCTGATAGTCGTACAGGGCGCGGCAGAAGAAGGTCGAAATATACTGCTCGTCATTGGCAGATGCATCGTCTGAGACGAAACTAGTCGGCGTCGCGATCGCCTGCTGAGCACCATACATGGCGGTTGCCATTGTCCCTACGCAAGCCCCAGCTCGACGGTGTAGGGAAAAAAGAAGGTGACCCGAGCCTCAGTGCGGTCGGTGATAGATGCCAGGGTAGTCACGGTCGCCAGAAACGGCGAGCAGCAGAGCGCGGGCACGTGGCTGAAAGCGCCCCTGCGCGATCTACCATTTGGCAAGCGTTCCGCTAATTATTGCCAGCGTTCCGCACCTTGTCGGACAAGAGACATACTTCGGCAGTCGGGGAGGCTTCGTTGACGTCGTATTACTGGATCAAGAGCCACGTCGCCCGAAGTTGATAACACGTTGCACGGAGGGTTGGCTATGCTGAAGCCATGTGTAAGTACTCCGCGGCACGCACGGATCTGGGGCAAGCTACCGCCAAGTGCAGCACAAACAAGTGGTGTGTGTGATGCATTTTCAGTGATTTTCTGTCCGTCTGGCGTTTATTGCTGTGTGCTGTGAGAGATACCGAACAGGTGCATCAGTGTTAAGCGCCCGAGACCGCAGTTGAGTCGACCTGCCGAGGGAGCAGACGAGGTAGCGAGCTGAGATTCCTGTCATTTAATAACATCTGTCCAAGGTATCGATGTACTATGAATATGAACCCTGATAAGACAGCGAGCATATGGGCGCTACCATATCCGGAAGGTCGCGCACCAAATCGGGCAGTTGCGTGCCACAGGCATACGGCATGCTCGTGCACGTGGCACAATAAATATTACAGTATATGTATCCAGTGACATGCCAGAGTCATATCCATCGCGATCAATCAATAGACAAAGCTGTAATATGGACCAGACGCGCACGGACATGTGCACTCACTTCACCGCTTCAGCGTCCTCTGCTTCTCTGCGTGCTCTACAATCTTCCGGTCAACAAACATGCCCTTGCGTTCGCGCACCGCATCCATATATGCCTTTGCGACATTGCTGCGATCCGCTTTCTCGCCCAGATCCTCCAGCTCTTCCTCCGTAGTGGGCACCCAGAAGGGATCCTGATCGAGTAACTCATACCTAGTAAAAGAAGGTAAGGATGTAACTCGGCAGCTAACAAATGTCGCAACTCACCCGCTGAAAACAAGTTGCGGGCTGGCTGCTCCGGAGGTACGTTTCCGGATATCTAACGAGAAAACGCACGTCAGCTAAGCAATAACGAAGGCAGTCAACCTTTCATACCGTCAGCGAACCCGAAACTCTCCACCACCGGCAGAAGAGCCCGGATAGAAAAGAACTCCGTGCCCTCCTTCATCTCCTCCGACACAATCCTTCCACGCCTCTTCGCGACAACACCGTACACCTTTCCCAGCACGTCCGCTGAGAAGCATCGTCAGGTGAATCATAGAAGCAAGCAAACACGACTCACTGGACGCTTGGATATCACAAGTGTACATTGCCAACATCAACCGCGGCGACCAGTCCAGCAAGCCATTGCGGCACGCTCCCTGTACCGAGGTGATAAACGCCCCAGTAACCTGCGGCATCCGATTATGCACTGCATGGTCGTGAATGAGAGTGAACCAGCTGCTCAAGATGAGTGACACGTACATCTCTCCTGCTCCATCCCCTCCCTGTCAATCTCAACTGCTTCGACGAAAAAGGCAAGTCCCTCCATCGGCTCCGCGCACAGCGGGCCCTGGAAAGTCGCCAGCTGGAAGCCTGCTTCAAGATGGTTGTCAAAGTCGCGCGCAAGATGCTCCGGTTCCTGGCTCGCATCGCCCGGGTTCTTCCCGCGCTCTTGTCGCTTCTTCAAACTACCCATTATCCTAGCATAAGCAAGATATCATCGATCGCTTCAAGTGAATCACTCACGAAGTGGAGGTCACACCAGGCCTCGATTCAACCAACATGCAACTGCCCACCCGCTGCGGCCCAAACGCCCACACCCTATCCACAACATCAGCCCACTCTCCCCCAACCTCCTTGCACACATCCACCAGCGCCCTCCAAAACTCCTCCGGCTTGATGCTCGGCTTCCTCATGATCTCGCCCTGCACGTCGTACTCCTCGTTCTCCTGGGCCAACTGCACCCGCTCCGTACCCTGCTCATAGTCCATCAGCTTGAGCGTCGCCAGGTTGTCTAGCAGGAACTCGGTGAGCTTCTTCGGGAGGGGCGCCGCACGGATGGTAAATTTAACGAGGTTATTAGGGATCGAACCATGGATCGTGCCCCGTCTCGCGCCAGATATTTTCGGTAGTGCCATGTCTGCTGTTCATCAGCATCACAAACACATATTATGTATCGATCTACATACCAGGAGCTTTAACAGCCGTTTCCCTAAAGGGAACGATCGGCTCCGATGCATGAATCTCCACCTTGGCGAAGCGCTCACGAAGGTCTCTCAGACATCGCTGCAAGCAAATCAGCTCAAGGGTATCCATTTGGAAAGACATTGCAACACACTTCAAGATGCAACTCTCCTGCAGTCAATATAACATGTTCTCCCGTTTGCTGCTGGAACGTCTCCACGCAAGGGTCAGCTTGGCTGAGCAGCTTCATCCCGTGTATCAGCTTCGGCATGTCCGCCGGGATCTCAGGCTCCAACGCCACCCGGACAATGGGAGCCGCCTGTCTCACACATCAGCACGTATCCGCAAACGACATGCCAAGCGAGAGACCTACATATCGATTGACACCACCGAGGTTCAGCAGACAGTCCTTCAGCAGACTCAAATCCGCGTCCACGCCCACGCCCCTCTCGTTTGGCGCACACAGCGTTGCGCTCCTCCAGACCTTGCCCTCCAATCCCTGTATGGCAAACACATTCCCAGCCTGCACGCAGTCCACCGGAACGAGCTCTCTGCCCATCATGATATAGAGCGCCTCCACCTGCGCGGTGACGACGTGCGGCGCGTTCCACGGATGCGTCGGCCCTAAGGCGCTGTTGTACTTCGGCAGAACGCAGCAGGTTGTCACGCCTGTGCGGATGGTGCCAGAGTAGATGCGCGCAAAGCCCAAGAGTGTCTCGTCGTCATACACAGGATTCTCCACATCGTCTTTGACTTCTAGCTGCTCCAGGGGCGTTGTCGGCTCTTCTGTCCGCTGCGAGTCACCGTTAGCGATCGCAGCTTGCGCTGCATTACGCGCCTCTCTCGCTGCCTTTGCTCTCTCCCTCATCTCCTCTGCCGTCAACGGCTTCTTCTTGTTGGCCGGCAGATCCTTGGACGGCATCGCAAACATCTTGCTCACCAGAGCAGTGACGCATGCGTCCGAGCTGGCATTGCAAGAGAAAAGTTCCTCCTCCAGCTTGTTCTTCGGCTCCATGGTCGCGTCGTTTAGGTCGGGATATAGCATCTTAGGTATACGTGTACGCTGAGCGATGGAAGGTGGCGGGACGACGTCAACTATGCTTTGGATGACACAAGAGGAGAGCGAGAGCCATTGAGAGAAGATCAAGGTGAGAAGCTGACGAGTGTCTTTTGATTTCAGATCGCGAGGCGGGATTTTGAGGCCGAGCGTAGAAACTATTTTGTCAACCTTGTCAGGATTCCTTGTTATTAACTCAGTGTAATTCTGATGAATGCCGCGACGCGGACGTACGGATTTAGAAGGACAGCATCGTATACAGCCCATATGTTGTCCAACACGAATTGAACAAACAGTGGTTTCAGATTGCGTCCGCGCAGATGCTTGTAACTGATCACTCGCTTTGTTTTCGGATCAAGATAGAAATCTCCCCATAGCACCGTACGTAACTTGTTCTCCTTGATACCTAGCTTGACAGCATACGTATGCGCGAATTTGCCGATCCGGAAGCCCCACCCCTGAATAGCTGACGCGAACACGACGTTGCCGCGTTCCGGTGCAAAGTAGATATCCTCGTCGTCCTTCTCTTGAAACTCGTCTGCTTCGTTGATGATAGCGTCGACCTCCGCTGCGTGCTCCTCTTTCTTCTCCGCGAGACGACGCTCTCGCTCTTCTCTCCATCTAAGGTCATCCTCCATGCGTTCACTGGCGAAAAATCCGCCCATGACCGCATTGACTTGCTCAATCAACTGTGAGAGGTGGTGGTATGCCTCAATCGGTGTGAGCTTGAGCTCCGTAACGAGACGATCAAACTTGTTGATAACCAGTATAGGCTTCAGTCGATCTTGCCAGGCTTGCCTCAGGACGCTGATAGTCTGAAACTGCTGTCAATATACGGTTAGCTACATTGTCCCACCGCGGACTCACCTGTGTGCAAACGCCCTCCACTACATCGACCAGGACAAGAGCGCCATCACACAGCCGTGACGCGGTAGAGACTTCACTCGAGAAGTCAACATGACCAGGTGTGTCAATCATGTTCACGATATATGTTCTTGGGGAGGTTCCTGGTCGAGTTAGTCGCACATCCCGCAGTAACACAAGCCCAGACGTACCCTCGTCTGCCTTCCGGTCCATGACCGTAAATCGTAGAGAGACGGCACTGCTCTCCATCGTAATTCCTCTCTCTTGCTCGTCCTCCCTACTGTCGAGATATCTGATCTTTCCTGCCATGCGCGAAGATATGATGTTGTTCGCGGCCAGTAGTGCATCCATCAACGTCGTCTTGCCGTGATCTACATGTCCAATCGTTGTGACGTTCCTGACGTCGACGGCTTCTGGGTTGGGTGACATGGTTGGAAATCGTTGCAACCAGCTGATGGCGAGGAGAAGTGAAGGAGTGACTAGGTGAGGAGTGCCGCGTCAGAAAGTTTGGATCGAGTAATGACGATCAGGCGCGTGTAATCTGAGAGATTAGATCCAGGTTTGCGATAGGCCCGTGATCAAAGAGCGCACCACGACTACCCCAACCCTAACAGCGGACTATGCTTATGGATAATACAGTACAAGACTTGCGTGATATTTATCAAGGACGTGCACCTGATAACGGTCATCTAGAATATTTCTGCTGAAAGTGAGCTATGGAGGTTCGGACAAGTTCTAAGCGTGAACGATCAAAGGAATTGGTAATAAAAAGAGGCAGGACCTGCTCAATGCACCGCCAATACTCTAAGAAAGCATGGGACTACTTCCATCGCCCTTGCACGGCGACAACGTCGAGAGGTATTCCGCGTAGTAGCAGCTCGGTCGCATCGCCCATGCGGAAAGAGTGGCCCGTGACAGATTGGAGGCCGGCGGAAGTCCACACCTTATTACAGCGCTCCAGGAACCAGGTACGAGTAAGAGGAGCCCAGCCACCAGAAGCGGTTTCGTAAGCGAAGAACGGTGCATGGGTGGGAACGGTCGCGTTTGCAGCGAGATGGTGACGGAGGGCCGGCACCGGGCTAGTCGGGTCATCGAGATGTGAAACAATAATAACCGTGCCATCCTGGCATGTAGACTTGCTCCAAGGGATCTTTAGAGTGGTATATTCGACGCCGCAGGCGAGAGTACGAAATTGGGGCACACGGGCCCGCAGAATATGGTATCGAGGGTTGATGAGCTCGGCACTGGGGACGGTAAGTTCACCAAGTCTTTTTCGTGAAGGGAACGACACCGCAATAATGCATCAGCAGCAGAAAAGAAGCGAAAACATGCAGGCATACACACCTGCAAACGGACCAAAAAGCGACACAGGCACAAGCGTACACCGCCGCGTCGAAGGCATCCGTCAGATCGAGGCCGGAGCGTAATGCGTGGAGATGATCCAGAGGCACAGGAGGCCGCTTTGGGCGGGTCGGCGTGGCGGGGACGGCTTTCGAGATGGCCTTACAGGCAATCCGGACCAGCTCGCCGCCATGCCATGGTGCACTGTGAATAGAGTGCCAGAAGTGCAGACCCGAGAGCCAGTTATCCACAGTAGTACGTGTAATGCGCCCGTGCCACTGCGCGATGAAAGCAGCAAGAAGAAATTCGGGAGCAGGCATGCGAGAGGACTCGGGTATGTGGTGAAGGTCGCAGAACTGAGCAAAACGTACGAGGGCAGTGCCATAATTCGAGCGAGTCTCCTCTTCGAGACCTGAGAACAGAACACGAAAAAGTGCTGTAGTAGAGTCAAGTGGGAGCGAGGCAGTGATATTTTGACGATACTGGATGCCGTGAGGGGTACGCCAGAGAGCGAGACGGTCGGAAGCCGGGACGTGCGGGCGTAGAGCCGAGGAGGATACAGATAAGCCGGGTTTTGGTTTTCTTGCCGTTTTTTTGGTTCGCAACGCCAGGTTTCGCGGTAGAGAGCTGTCGGCCTGTGTGGCAGAGACAGCACAAGTGCCTTCACCCTGCGTTGTTGCGTCGGCACGGGCCGACGCTGGGGAAGACGTAGACTTAGGCATAGGACAGGAACGGTGGGAGCTCCTCCTGGAGCTTGAAAAGTCTGGGTAATGGAGAGAGTGAGGCGTCCGGTGTATCAGAGTAAAACAGGAAGCGGATACTCTCTCGAGAGATTCTAGTGGAGCGGTCGACTTGTAGATTATCGCCGGAGAAACAAGGGTTGTCGAAGATCGGCTGCCGAACAAGCTTGTTCGAACCCGCGCTAGTAGACTTAGTAGCACGAGTACACGAATATACACGAATATGCAAGAATTCACAAGTTCGAGAGTCCACGGATCGCGTTGCAGACAGTTCCGGGCAGCAGTCCCTAGCACATGAGAGTTCTAGTTGGGGAATCCGGGGCTCCATTCGAAGGCGGGAGTGCGCCTTATATACATGCGGATGAGGACCGAACCTAAGACGACACTAAGAAGAGTGACCATTTGTGATGTGGAAGTCGTGCTCATCGAGAATAGTGTTTCTTTGTATAGGAACGAACTTCACCCTTTCTCAGCTACCAGACCTGTTTTTATGTAGTAGTGGGCTTCTGTGGTAAAGAATGGTACAGGAATCTTGATCAAGCCTGTGGAAAAGAGGAAATACCATGGACTTTTCGAGTTGTACAAAGAGCCCGGAATTTGCAGATCAAGTCGGTAAGCAACGTCATGACGCTCTCTCATCATTCCACTTTGTAAAGCCACTCCCGTGGCGGATTACAGCCGCAGAACGTCTTCTAAACTACGCCGCACCTTCTCGTCCAGCCCCTTCCCTATAAGAATGATCTTGCCTTCATCGGGAATGCCCGCATCCGCAATCTCCCTGTCCTCCACCTTCGTGATCTCGTACAGATTCCGCACGCCCTGCAAGACGAATGTATCGCCCGAGTCGGTTACAATCATCCCCTTGCACCGCAGGATCTCCAGCTTCGGCTCGGGTGATTGCTCGGATTTGGCAGGCTCTCTTGGCAGCCGGTGCTCCCACAGGACGCTCCTAATCCATTCGTCGAGTTTATCTATGTGAGATGCTGAGATCACTGGACAGTCGATTTGCAGGCTGGATATGCCGCGTATCTCGTAGTGAGTAGGGCCATGGGTGTGATCCGGGTCCGAATGGTCATGGTCATGATGGTGATGTATATGCAACAGGTCGCTTTGCACTTGCGTGAGTGGACGTGAGGAATACGCATCTATTCCCATGATGTTTTTAAGGTCAATTTCGCCCCTGATCGTGCGATATATTGTAGCGATAGGGTTGATGCTGTGGATCATGTCCTCGGTCTCTTCGAGCTGCGAACGAACGACGAGGTCGATCTTGTTCAGCAGGATGACGTCTGCTCCAGCAATTTGCCTTTTCCACGGGACGTGAGTCCGTGAAGAGTATTATATTGACACTACGAACCTGACGCTCTCGCCCTTACCCTCTTCTGAATGGTCTTCCTCCATTTGCTGTTGCAAGTTTTTAGACAGTCTTTACAAATCATTTGTACTTCGCTTACCTGTCGACCAAATACTGCGTCGACTACACAGACGACACCGTCTAAATGGATGTCTCGACCCAAGCCCATAGCGAACTCCTCGTTCTGCCAGAACATAGATGCAATGGGCCCTTCATATCAATGCGGATCAGCAGCAACGCTCTCAAACAGTAAAGTGATCGGTGTATTACCTGGGTCTGCAAGACCAGTGGTCTCAAGCAAAATATGGTCGAAAGCGCCCTTGCGCTGCATCAGCTTCTCAATCGCGGCGATGCCTGTGTCCTTGATGCTGCAGCACAGACAGCCGTTTGCAAGCTCAAGAAACTCTTCCGACTGCGCGCTTGGATCCTCAGCGGAAGAGACATTGATCGTTTTAGCTGATCGACGACGTTATAAGAATATGTTACGTCTTGCAACGAGTCCTTCCAACCTTCGATATCCTTCGAGAATTGCAGTCAGCGGCAACGTAATTGGCAGCCCTCGAACGCACGTACAGCAGTGTCGCCGAACTCGTTCATAATGACCGCGATGCGGTACCCATGACGTTCGGTCAAGATGCGTCTGCAGGAAAAACGCGGTCATTTGTGCGACTGCAAATTCAAGCGAGGATGAAGACTGACTTGACCAGCGTGGACTTGCCCGCACCCAAGAACCCGCAGATGATTGTCAGGGGCACGGTGGGGGCATTAGTGTCCAAAATACTTTCAGCGACCGCAGTAGTCTGGATCAGCGTCCTGTGAACCGAGCAGGCACACGTGAATGAAGACATGAGCCGGCATCCGCGCAGTATGAGACGTACGGAACATCCTCCTCCTCCATGGCTTCCAAGGAGTCAAAAGCAGATCGTAATGCTCTATGAGAGGCTTTGGGGACTCTGCTGGGCGGCAGTCGGCCCAACAAACGTGGGATCACGAGCGGACTGGATTGGCGCCCGACTGAGTGGCCCGGCCATGGTGGCGCAGCTCGCTTAACTGTCTTCTTGATCGTTCTGTCATCGTCCTCGTCGCTCGCGCTGCTTGGACAGTTCAAGGCATTATTGGGCTCCCAGGTGAACCATGGCGATGAGCATGTCTGACGAAGAACTGCGAGACCTTGTGCAGGGCCCAGGAGACATCGAGTGGACGTACGTGTGCTCCATCAGGCTCCCTTGTCTCTGTTATTGATCGGCCGCAGATATGAAATGAGGCGACAATGTCAACAGATCCTCCCAGGCCTCCTTCTGGGGCCATTGCAAGCTTCAAAGTCGCTGGAAACTCTGAAGTCTCTGGGCGTCACCCATATGTGCGTGGCGTTTTCAGTACAGGGCGTGTGGCGTTCAACATAACCCCGCACGTAGTGTGTGCATACGTGACGCGAAGGAAGCGTTCTCCGTCCGGCCGCGATTCCCCGAGGTTTTTACCTATATGACGCTTGATGTGCAAGATAGCGATGAGCAAAACCTCATCCGCCTGTTCCCTCCGTACGTCTAGCATCTCAATGTTAGTTTCCGTCTGCGTTGACGGTTTGGTTTGAAGTGCGAGGAAATTCATTGACGATGCCATCACTCAGGGCGGCTGCGTGCTAGTGCATTGCAACGGTACGTTCTCCGATCTGTCGCCTGTAGCAACCGCCATTCATGTGCTACCCCCCTGCTAGGCGGCATCAGCTTGTCTCCTTCCTTCGTGGTGATGTATGTCATGCAACAGTACAACCTCAGCTGGGAAGAGGCGTTGCACTTGGTGCAGAATCGACGATATTGTATCTCGCCTAATGGAGGCTTCATGGCCCAGATCAAGGTCAGCCCCCACTTCAACGAGTGGCGAAGCAGTCCTAATCGCTAATCGGAACGACAGGAATATGAGTCCATATACAAAGCCCACAACGCAGTCGCTTCGTTCCCGCCTACAGTGCAATCAGCAGCTGTCAGACGGAAGCGATCAGACTCGGATGATGATGAGGAAGAAGACAGGTCAGCACAATCTGCACAACGTGATTTTGGGAAATTCACGAGTTTTCAATAGAGAGGAAGAGCGTAAACGACCCTTGATGGATCCTGATGTAGAGATGGAGTCGCGATGATTCACTTTTTTTCGCCACCCTTCCACATTTATTGGTCTCATGGAGTCCATCATGGTCCTTCTAGTTTCCCTACTGCTGTGCGTACCAATACTCTCTATCCCAATTTGTTGTATATATCGTATGGCATTAGTGGATGTCATGTAATCACTGACGTGTGTGTGGAGCCGGTAGATGGTATCACAACGACTTCAGCTTAGCCTTCTCCTTCTCCTGAATCACTCGTTTCGCGTGGACATCTGCAGACGCACTATTCAGCATGCTAGGAAGAAATGGATACCATGCAACTTCTCACCTTTCCGTTTGACCCATGCCTCAACAGAGATACCCGCGAAGACGACCGAGGCTCCCAGCCATTGACCAGGTGTTAATGTGTGATTGTATACGACTACGGAGAGAAGCATTGTGAACAATTTGCGCGTTAACGTGATAGTCCTGTTTGCACTGTTTAGGAACACAAGAATTTAGGAGCAAATGCGACTGACTTACACCAAAGTCAACGAGCCGAAATGTTGCAAGGTCTCGAAGATAAAGAGCTGTCCGAGCGCGCCGGTGAGCGCGAACTGCGCGAGCGGCATGATCACAGACGGGTGTGTCCGGATGAATTCGAGCGCGTTGTGAAGCTCAGTCCCACTTTCCGATGGATGCAGTACAGGAATGTACGGCAGAGGCAAGACTGAGATGATCGAGGTGAGGACGGTGCAGAAGAGGTTGATCCAGAACATCATCTGCTGGCCCGTGACACGATAGCGCGCGAAGATCTCATCCTGCGTCGAGTTTGTCGCACCATCTATGGCAAGATTGATGAGAAGATATGTTATGCCAATGAGTTGGGTATATGCTGACAGTCCGCCGTTCCCGTTCGCTTTGGCCTTGCCCGGCTTCTCGTGCCCGAAGCCCATGAACATGGTAATGCCCAGCGTCACCAGCCCAACGACAAGGTATTTGTATGGCGCGAAGCGGCGGCGATACAGGAGGACGTTCATGATCATGACCGGCACAAGCTTGCATGATTTCCCCAGGACCATTGTAGGGTATGTGATGTAGGACAGGGCGGCGAAACCGAACGGCGCAGCAGATGTGATGAACACAGAGCATTGCAGGTATTGAAGCAGAAGGGATTTTGTAGAAAACCGTTCATCTGCCCTGTGATGAGAAGAGTGATGATGGCCATGTGAGTGCCCGTTTGTCTTCGCATCGCCGTTTATTGCTTTAGCAGGCTGTCGCTGCTCGAGACCCAGCATCTGCCTCATTGGTTGCGAGGACGGTTGGCGAACAAATAAATATAGGAACGCCGACACGGCACTGAGAGCACTCTGACATGTGCCCAGGAATAGTGGTGAACGGAACTTGTCGCTCGATGCGTCGTCAAAAGATTGGAATGGCACGGACACTGCCAGAGCATTAGTCAGCGACGTCTAATTTGTTGTTGAGAAGACATACGTCTTTCTTGAGCTATAGCCCATAGCTTCACCAGCATGTTAGATAGCTTCAAGTGGGAAGCCGTAGTGATTTACCGACCAGAAACATCGAGTAGACTCCAAATACACATACTGCGAGTCTGAAGCTTGAGTGAGTGCCTGCATGCATATACCGTCAAAACATTTTGCACACCTCACGAACGTCATTTTAGCGAGGGCTTACGGTGTGGAAGTGATGATTGCAAGGAAAGTCAAGAGCTGTGTAGGCAGTTCACGCGTCGACGTGTCGCGTCGATCATGCGATGATGAAAACGTGGGCGAATCAAATCCTTGATCAATCCTCCAACCTTTGGTCTCGAGTCTCGACAGTGCCTTCATCGTCTCAGACGGTCTATAGTTTCCTCAACTACTTCGCTGCGATTATAAGGCTCTGAGGATGGAAGACGAGGTCATTTGGCAAGATGACCCAAAAGTATTGCAGGAGTCAGAGTGGTCGAGGTTGTCTTCGAACTTCACGACTGTATGTCAGCTGCCTACCATTCTCAGCGACTGAGCCCTCAGCCAGAGGTAATTCAAAGGCCGGGTACCGCGAGGGAATCACGGCTGGCAAGGAATCTGCCCTGCAGCAGGGATTTAACGAAGGATTTGCCGAAGTTGGTGTACCGCTCGGCAGAGAGATAGGGATCCTCCGGGGGATGGCATCTGCACTGCTTTCGTATCTCACCGCTGCAGGAGACAAGGTGCAGAACCAGACAGTTGTGGACGAAGCACGAAACATCGTGTCTCAACTGAGCGCTGTACGCTTCTCTGACATCGCGCCTCCCGATCTCGAGGCCGAACGCCATGCGCGGGACCACCTCGAGGCCGCTGCCCCCGAAACTATCGAGGAGATGGAGGTGGAAATGAATGAGGAGCTGAAGGAGAAGCAGGATCTGGAGAGCTTGGAAGACATGTTGGTGCGGATGAGTGCTGGTGGATCTGCACCTGCACCTGCGCGGAAACCTAGTGTAGACGACGTGCGGCGGCTGAAGGAACGGCTGTTAGCCCTCTCTGAGGAAGTAGGACTCTCATTGCAATGGAGTTGACGCTATTGGAGGCACCCAGGGTCTCGCAAGATCTGAGCACTTCCTGCGGCTCATCGAGACGCATTGCAGCGTCGGAACACAGGTACGCATCCCCGAAGTCGAAGTCCTGCAAATTATGTTGATACCGGTTTGCAGAATTTGTCACGTCTCGAGGGCCCGACAGCTCAAGATCGACCTGCCTGGTGCTGACCGCCCATAAAAAATGCAGCGAGGGAAATTATTCAATTTCATTAAACGTGGTTCATGCGTTAGGTTCCCTTTACTTATAAAGGGCATGGATCATGGTGAATTAGTTTTTCCTCGTTAGGGAGGGCCGTCTAACGTTCGCGGCGCTTGCGCTCCAGGTACGTCCTTCCCTGTGTGTGCCACACATGCCCTTGGACAATGGACGTCGGCAGCAGGTGCTCACGAACTCCAAACGAGTTTGCCACAACAAAAGTTGCCATCAAGCATGCGCTGTTCAAATATCGAACTATGATGAACTCCAGCTTCTTGAGGAAACCACTATTGCCACTATGGCTGCCTCGTATCATACCCAGGATCGACAATGTACGCATACTACAGACGCAGCTATGCACATTCTATTCCACACGAGATAAATACATCTAATGCCGGAAGGACTATCCATGTCTACCAGCAAGCGAAGCCATGCAGATCCGCATATAAAGTCGATCGATAGCCATTGTAAGAAAACGGAAGCATCTTCAGCGTATGCAAAAGAGACATCTAGTGAGCCAATTAGTCGCAAGAGATCAATGTCGCTGCACGATCAGCTCCAGACATCCGAGAGCATGCGGCTCCTCTCCTTGAGCAGCTTCACCTCCGCCGCACCCTCCACCTCTGCCGACCCGCCCTTCGCCTCTCCCAGAATCTTACACAGCGTCTCCTCCACGGCCTTGCTCATGCTCTTCGCATCGCCGCAGATGTACACGTATCCCTTCCCGTTGAGGATAGCGTCCGCAACTTGCTCGTGGTCCTCCCACAGCAGGTCCTGCACATAAATTTTGCTTCCGTCCGGCTTGTATGGTGGCTTGCGGGAGAACGCGCAGCGCATCGTAAACTTGCCATGCAGTTCCTTCGCGTACTCCGGCCACTCCTCCTTGTAGAGGAAGTCCAAATCCGAACGTCTGCAGCCGTAGTAAAGCCGAATCATGCCCCAGTCCGCGAGACCCTCCACGCCGTTCTTCTCAATCGTGCGTCGGGCCATCGCAACACGCTCTTGCACGAAGCCGCGGAAAGGAGCAACACCCTATTTGCCTGATTGAGGCGCCGAACGAAATGACGAACAAGATCAAACTCACCGTTCCAGGTCCAATCATGATAACGGGGCTCTTGGGGTTCGTTGGAAGCCTGAACGTTGACCGTCTGACGTGGATAGGTGCCTTGTAGATCGAATCCTGCCTGTACACGCCACGCGGTCCCTCGATCGCGTACTTCGGCGGCAACACCAATGCAGCCTTCTCGCTCTCAGCGTCCGCAATCACAGCGGGATTCTCGCCGGCCGCAGCGAACTTGAGGTTGAGGATGAAGTTGGAACCCACACCGTGAACCCATCTGGTCTTGACCTTCTCGTTCGCGATAGATTCGTATGCGAGGACGACAACCGTGACGTGGATCGAGTTGGGGTAGAGCTTGGGGCTGGAGGATATAGAGTAGTACCGAGGCTGAAGTCGGGGGATCGATGAGACTATAATGTCAAACGGAATCGCCCAAGCGGTGGTGCTCTCAGGGGTAGGCTCGGCGTAGATGTCGTTGCCAGCAGCTAACTGCAGGATCTCGCCGAGCTTGAGGGAACCGTTCGTCACAATGTGCGCGTATTCTTCTTTGTTCGTATTTAGATTCTTCAAGAAAGCCTCCGCCTCGGGCGTTGGTGCGAACTTGGACATGACACCGAGAATCTGACGACCTGCGACGGCGCTGATGTCGATGTAATGACGAAGTACCGTGATGTATGTCGTAGGCACAGGGAATGGAACCTTTGCGAGCGCCGGATCGAGGGACTCGATGTTGATCACCTTGTCCTTCTTCTCGTGCAGACCAAGAGCGCACAGCAGCCGTTGAACCTCGGTTTCTGCGTTTGAAGGCCAAACACCGACATGATCGCCATGCTGATAAGTGATTCCAGAACCCTCCGTGTTAAACTCCATATGAATGCAGTTGCGGTCTGTTCCATGCTGGAATAACTCCCGCGCGACCGTGATTGGCGCAGGGTATGGATTCTTTGCGTCGTGGATGCCTTTCGAACGAGTCAAGGCGCGTGCAGATAGCTCACCTATGCGATATCAGGAAAACTTGAAAGAGAGATAGAGCGACGAAACTTACCAAGATACACCTTCTCAGGCGGGTGCTCGTCCACTTCCGTGACAACGAAATCGGGTGTATCGCCGCCCTGGCCTTCCTCGACGCCCATGGCCTTCGCAAATGCTTCCCACATGCTGTCCTTCCATTCAAGGTAGTCTTCCTCCATGCTCTTATCGTCATCACCCTCCCCACGCTCTCCGATGCGGACCGCGCCCATCTTTTGCAGATCCCGGTCAACGTTCCGCGAAATCAGATTGTAGTGCTCGTACGTCCTGTTTCCGAGCCCGAAGACGATATATTTGAGCCCGGAGAGCTTGTGCTCGCCATTGCCAAATTCGAAGGACTCATCAGACAGGTTCTGGCAAAGCGTCACCGCGTTATCCGTCGGCTCGCCCTCTCCGTAAGTTGCCATCACAAAGACGACGCAGCAATCTTCGGGGACCTCGTCCAAGTTCTCGAAGTCGTACTCTTCCGGGTCGCATACGAGCGAGGCTAGTCCAAACTTCGATTTGGCTTCCTTTGCAAGGCGAATTGCGTACTCCTCGGCGGTGCCAGTTTGTGATCCGTAGAATATGACGATGCGCTTTTTCTGAGTAGGCAAAGTGTTAGTCACGTTTCAGTCGTGGTAGATAACATCCTATCTCTCAACTCACCCCATCCTTCATCTTCGCCACGAAATCTCGAGGGTTACCGGAGCCGGCATTAGCCTTCGGTGTTGCAACTGGTGCAGCCTTGGGCTTCGCAGCGAACAACTGTTCCTTGAAGAGATAGACCGCGGCAAGAACGAGGCCGACGGTGAGAATGAGAACGTCCGTAGACGACGCCATGATTGACCACAGCAGTCGGAAGACGCGACCGCAAGGAATGGGACGCCGACGGGGTTGACGTGGTATAAGTTAGAGGACAAGTTGTGTGTCGAGCTGCATCACTCTGTTTGATTTAAATGTCACATCACTGCCGCCTGGCGGCGCTTGACAGGTCATGTTGTCCTCGTAAGATCTGTCTCCTGTGAATTTTTGCTTCCACGTTCGTCCGCTTCCTTGCCACCTTCGAGTGGGGCTCGGTGAGTCCGGACATAGAAGGGTTCCTAGAGTCCCTTGATCCTATTTCAAGAGTCCTTTCAAACTCTCAGCTGATGTCAACTCTTGTTGCTTGGACAAGCGATAGTAGCTGCGACACGCGTGCGATTTGGAAGAAGCGGGGTCCGAGGGCATCACCTCTCTGTCTCCGTTTGGAAGCACTGATACTCATTCACACACGGGAGACGTGGACCCATTGTGACGATTCAATCGGTGATAGAACCGTCCGCGGTATCATGCCGATATAAAGTTCCAGCACACCAAGCCGGATTTGCAATGCACATTACAGGGTGAAAAAGTGGTGAGACATGGCAGGTAAGTACACTCCCCTATAGAAACCTGCGATGCTCGATCGCTCTTGAAGAGGATTCACCACTTCCAGGAATCATTTTTTTGCAAATAAAGACACCGTTCTCGAGCGATCTATACCTTCTCCCCCGACCTTGTATCTCCACAAACGACGTGCGCATCGAGCAGGGCCTGCAGCGCATCGCGACAATCACTTAGGGTAATTGGGACTCGCGTTGCCTGCTCCGATGCCGACGAGCGGTCTGTTACCACGTGGTTGATCTGCATACAATGTGTCGTAAGTGACACGTAAAAAGAACCTGATCATACCGATGGCCGTGTTCCGCACCTGCGTCACATAAGTTCTATATAGTCATCATGCGAATGCGTATGAAGACGAACTGATCACACAGTGCCTCAGCTCGGATTGTGCGCAGCCCCTCGAGGACGTTGACGATGCTCTTAGATTTCGGTCCCACGGAGTGCCACGCAGGTTCGTCCAGTCCAATTAGAATAGGAATCATCCGAAGCAGAGATCGGATGCACGTCTCGGAATTGCGTCACTACATGAACATCGTTGGGTCGCAAGCGGCTCAGCTGACGAGCCGAGCTTCCTAAGCTTCCACACAATATTGACACAGATAGTCATGACACCCGATTTCAGGCCCAGGAGTGATGACGCGGTTTACGCCGTATCTTGTCCCTTCGCGAAGCCGGCCATACTATAAGAGATTCGGTCCATGAAGATCGCGCGGTGGTACCTTTCTGTGATGATTTCCGACAGTTTCCGACAGATCGTTCAAACGGGTGTGCTTGACACGTATACTGGACCGCACGAGTTATTCACTACCGCTATATGGATGAAGTTTATTTGACTTTTGAGGCGAGTGAGTAGTCTCTGAATGACATGTGACACTTGAAGGGTCCAGCATTTTGTCGGATAATCAGATAGTACAAGGCAGAGGTTGAAAGACACACCAATCACACCAGGTTGTTCCTTCGGTCGATGTCCAGGTGCTCGAGTGTCGTCACGCGAAGGTCCACACTATGCTGTTCAGTTTACAATAACTACACAATTTGAACAAGCATACCTGGTCTTTAAGTCTACTGCTTTGCCACACATGTTCGTACCTGGCAGTAATGACCGTAAATTTCTTTAAGACCCATTTGGTTATCCGGAAGTGTATGATAGCAATCTATGTCAACGCCAACGCCTAGACGGAGACAAGCTTACCCATTGCAGCTGTGTGGCGATTGCATTGCACGATCCGGCCGTCCGTCGTGCAGACTAAGAAAGGTATATATGCAGCCCTTCGAGCTATCCTTTAGACCACTCACAATATGGGAGTGATCACGCACCTTCATAGCTAGACCATGTGTGTAAAATTAACGACAAGCTTCGAGTTGAATCACCGCGTTTTACATCGACGCGTCTGGTCACGTGGGGCGCGCCATCAATGCCCGAGTCCATCCCGACTCCGAGCCCACTACCAGCGACTACAGCCAGCGGCAGGTGAAATGTTCCGGACGGCACTTGCAACACCAGCTTCTCTGTGCTCTGTCTGCACTCCCTCGTCGCGATCAATCCGCCTAACACGGCATACAGTTCATCTCTGTTATCGTAGGGTCAGGCACATTTCGTCCGACCCTCATCCGCGCCCATCTACGAATGATGGCCAGTCCGATCCACAGCCGCATACCCATCCGATAGATGTCCAACAAAGCACTACGCGCCAGTATGAAACCACTACCAGCGGTGGACCCGCCGTCGACCATTTGCAGGACATAAAGGAACGTTTGCGTGGATGGTCAGAAAACGCGGCTACTTTGCTACGCCAGCACATAGATGAATATACTGCCGCTGTTGCTGTCACCTTCTCTCAACTGGGAAGAGAACTCAATAAGGTCACTGGATACGGAGAGATCGAAGCGTTGAAGAGGAAGGTGGTCGAGCAAGGTGCGTCAATGCACGCTCCTGACCGGCCTTACCTAACAGTCTGCGCATGCAGAGGCACGCATCGAGGATGTGAGGAGGGCAGCACGAGAAGCGAAGGAGGCCTATGACAAAGCGGTGCTGCAGCGGGCAGTCTCTCAGCGCGAGGTCAACGACCTCTTGCAGCGCAAGTCGAGCTGGACAGACGAGGACGTGATTCGCTTCACCGACCTTGTACGCAAGGAGCACCTTCGCGAGCAAGAGGAAACTTATGCAAAAAATGCTGCTATCGATGCCGAGAGCGCGGTCGAGAGCGAGTTCAGTGAACTCCTCCGAGTCATCCTTAATCGCTATCACGAAGAACAAGCGTGGTCTGACAAAATCCGGAGCGCATCGACATACGGTTCCCTCGCTGTGGTGGGGGTGAATACGATCGTCTTCCTTCTGGCAATCATACTGGTTGAGCCGTGGAAGCGGAGGAGGTTGGCGCAGACGTTTGAGCGGAAAGTTGAGCAGATGTCTACGGAGAACTCGGAAGCGCTTGACAAGGCAGCGACAGAGTTGACGGATCGTCTAGATGGACAGGCTCAACTGCTGTCACAACTCGTGGAGGCCGTCCACTACTCGATCAGGGTCCCGGACAGCAAACGGGAAATACTGGAACAAACGCAGGCCGTTACTTCTACTGTACCCGAACATGTGTTACCAGTGCTCAAGTCAAATAGAGAACTTGTACTGGCTCTCGCGACTAGTGCAACGATAGCGGGTATTGTAGGATGGCTAGCCCGGAGTTGGTGGGAATAAGTGGTGATCTACAATAGGACTCTCTCGTAAATTGGATACATTCCCTGGCCAGGGCATTAGGCGGAGTCCGCTACTAGGATGACATTGAAGCGACCTATTCAACTGCGTAGATGAAATTCATCCATGGCGCGATGACTCTCAAAGCGCATTGCTTGATTAATATGCATTCAAGCTCCGGTATATGCGACAATGAACTCTAGTTTTCCGGTGAGCCTGAATTCACTGCTCGAAGTGAAACGTCTCACCTTTCTTGCAGAAATTCGCCTTGTGACTCGTTCATGGGGCACTGTGTCCATGTCTCGACGTTCCATTTACACCATCCCCAGCCATCCTTGATCTGGTCCCAATTATCGCATTAGATATACAGTGGTCAGACAGGTACGCTCGGAGAACGTACGTCAGGCTTCTTGTGAGGGGCGATGACGACCAACCATCGGCATTTGGTGCTGTAAGAATCGATGAAATATGCGCTCACGCGATGTGTCTGTCTACGGACCTCAACTCCCATAATAGTGCAAAAAGTTCGGACGGTGTTTCAATCAGATGCAGGGCAAAGGAGCAGATCACCATATCTATGTATAGCGTGTCGTCTCCTTCCGCAGCGTAATGCACGTCCTCATTCCCATTGCTTTGCTCGTCACTGGAGGTATTCGAGGAGCAGACGACGGGCAACGCTCCTTCAGCGATCTGTCGGAAGGAGAGCGGAGAGCAATGGAGGGAAGCGCGAGCGTGATACGCTTCCGCTGTAAACTGTTGGCATTGTCAGTAGGAACCTACTACACCAACGGCACGTACGCACTGGATCTGCTGCGAGGACGGTTGGCCTAGGAAGCTGTGAACTGACAGTGACTGGTCGAAGCTCCCTTGCTCGCAATTTTCGAAGTGCGGACACTCGCTCCTTTCCTTCGCCCATATCGTCTATTAAGGTGTGCTTCGTTTCAATGGCGGTTGTTTGGCTCAATTGCCACCATTCTAATACCGACAGGGTAACTTCACCACTGAGTATATGCGTCAGATGATGTACACTAGGAACTAGCGACAGGGTAACCGTACCTGCCTTCCTGTAGAAACTCATTCAGCATGTTCTAAGTGGAACTGACAAAGTAGAAGACTCACCGCATGCCATATCAAAGACTACAAGCTTTTCTGGGTGCGATCTAGGGTCGTTCGACTCTGTTGCCCACCACCTATAGACATTCGTCGATACCGTTCCAGAACGTGGCATGCACAATACACTCACCTATTCAGCCATGAGAATATACAACTGCGCACGCCAGGGAAATGTGGGTTGCGATATGTTGCGCCCACCTTTTTGTAGTACTGTTCAGTAGCCGTAGTTCAGAACCACCATCGCATTCTGATGAACATCAGGCTCACCTGCTCTACACCGTGTTCGGAATAGTTATCTCGCATAGAACCCTTCAGAATCCCCGATGTCGCCTCTCGGCTGCCGCGAGACATGATGCGTCGGGAGCCGTAGTGGAAGTCAGTGTTAACGTTCGACCGAGATCGCGGAGCGTCGTCATCATAAATAGACTTAACCCTTACTACTATGGCCTCCTTCCCCAGTACGATTTGCAACCATGACTTCCTTCATGATCAAAGCTCACGAGGGTCTTCCGCTCCCACAATCATGGAACACGGTGCCTGACTGCCCTTTCTGCCGTATAATTCGGGGAGAGACCCCTGCCTTTCGGGTGTATGAGGACGACAAGATCATTGCGATTCTAGGTACGTTGACATCCTTGCTTGAAAGTTCTGTTCCACATTTCAACGTTCATCGCCAGGGTACTAACGGAACCTCTGAAGATATTGCTCCACTGCGCTCCGGCCACACCTTGGTGATTCCGAAGATTCATATCCCTCGCGTCTCAGAACTACCGCCCGAGTTCGCAGCAGCAGTGGGTGCTGGTGTTACTAGAGTTGCAAATGCTATTGCACAAGGTACAACAACCATCATGCACCCTTTCCGAACCTGTATCCATTGGTGTTCCGAGTGTTCCCCGTGCTGACACTGCTTCAGCTCTACAGAACACGGCATTGAACATCGTCTGCAATCAGGAGTATGCTCAGGCAGTGCCACATGTGAGTGCAACTTGTTCCGGCGCGTCGTGCTTGTTTGCCGAGTGCAGTGCACGTCTCAATCTAGGTTCATTATCACATCATTCCCGCTCCGAAGGCTGGAGAGCTATCGTCGGACATAGTGGAGAAGGTCGATCACGTAACGGGCACGCTCAGTGAAAAGGAGATGCTCAAGAAGGAGTTTGAATACCGACATGAAATGAACGATGACGAGGGTCAACAGCTAGCAGAGAGAATCCGTGCACGTCTCTAGCCAACGTCTCGTCCACTATAACCAGTGGCTCACGCCAGTGCCCGTGCTGGTGCAAACAAATCAATCATGGCCGCGGAGGCAACAGTCGGTCTCGAGGGTGTTGACATCTTTATCGCGTAGTAGCAACAAGGAATTGTAGGAGGCGTCTGTACATTTGTCATGTTGTAATCATGAAGTTTAGAAGTCTGTTGAAATGTTACATTAGAACGTCGCTAAGCAGATAAGCTATATCACGCAGTAACCGGGTAAACCAAGTCTCAGCCTTTGGACTTGACTTCCACATCGATCCGGTTTACCTTGGCCATTATGTTCTGATAGTGATGGGGTTTTTCTCTTCGAGGAAGGCCGACCATTTGGAGACCAACCTTCCGGCGGATGAGAACGCCGTCATACGCGTTATTCGTTCGAAATTCGTGAGTCTGGTCCCTGAATTACTCACCTTCTACGACTCACCGGCATCCCGAAAGTATGGCAAGGGCAAGGGGAAAGAGCGTGATACCGACGGCCGCTCCGTGTTCTATTCCATCTCGTCACCGTCCCTCTCTTCACGCTACATTCATTCTGGAGAAAAGCAATCCTTTACACCGGCTCGTCGCTCCAGAGCGCCCATCTCCCCTCAAGAACCGCCATTGATCGGCACTTCGAGCTCTACAACCCTTACACAATATGCGGAGATTACAGTTGAACCGAGTGGCAATCGTGCTTCGGCGGATGCTCTCACGTCAGTCCCCTTCACTAACTATGTTTAGGCTGAATATCGAGTCTGAGAGCCCGCAGGATCACGCTAGCGCAGAGGTTGAACGAGTTGGCCACAGCCAACTCGGAAGGTCTCCTCAGGTGTGTTTGACTTAGCAACGCCCGTGGGCGAGTGGATTCACGCGTTTCAATTGATTCAAGCGATGACGAATACCGGCTGCTACGCCAGAACCTCTTTGAACGTTTCGCCAGCGGTTCACCCGTGCCCATAGAGGCACCTCTCGTGCCGTTGTCTGGTATTGGGCACGTCAACGGCGATAACAGGAGTAAGTGACCTAGCAACCGTCGTCTGCCCGTAACACCGCTCAATCTAAGCAAAGCATCATTATCGTCCACGCATGACCGCCAGCTCTCGTCATCATGTCATGTTCAGTCTTCACGGGCATCGTCAGTGCAGTCAAGAAAGTCTATGTCCTCATCAATCACCAGCATGCTTCGTCGTACAGCTAGTAAACGAGCAGCACCGATACCCAGCGAGTTCGGGAGTAGCGACACTGGTAGCGTCTTTTCGAATGGCTCAAGCATTGAACGTGGCAGCATTCTTCCTCGTTCGCTTTCCAATCCGACGAACGACCGATTTACGCGGGACGATCGTTCTCGCTCGCAGTACTTCCACCCTCTCGGTACCTCTATGTCTGAATACTCTGGGTCTAGCGTACGTTCAGTCAGTCGTCGACGGAAACGGTCCGGCTCGTCTGCGCCCCCGTCTTCATTCCCGGGCATCCCTCCCTCTAACTCATATGATGGTCATGCTCAACTAACGAATCCTCTTCCGAACGACGACGACGTCGTCTCCGCTAAGGATCTGCGACGTCATGTTGAATTGGTCGAAGCCGAAGGCAGACGACTTCTTGACGGTTTCAATGGCCTAGAATTAAGCACGCTCACTCGGCGCCAACGGCGACCACTCTCACGACCTCCCCTCCCCCTCAGCGCCCCGCTTGATGCCGCGCTCATGAACACGCCTGATCGACGGTCACTGTCGTTGCAAAGCGGCGGCGATGTCGATGCAATGTCCTATACGTCCGGTGGATCGGGTCGAACAAATATATCTGCCAAACGTTCAGCCTCCAGTCCCCGGAAAATTCCCATCTCAGCACCGAACAGTACGCTAGTCGTTCAGCCTCGAGCGATGAGTCGAAAGGGCTCAGTCTCTTCGATGTCTTCTCGTGGACGGACAGGGATGGGCGGCCCGTCCAGTCTTTCCAATCTTTCAGGTCCCTTCACCAGCTCTTCGAGTATAAATCTTACCAAGAGCTCCGGGCATTTGCCTCTGGCGACTGTAAATGAGGCAGAGTCCCCTTTTCACGGGCACCACGCATCGGAGACGGTTGACTCCTTGCTCACCGGGACGACTCCAAGCGATGGGGTGTCTCGAGCAGGGAGTTCGCGCAGTGGCAAGGCAAGGGGGCCTGCGGACATCGAGGACGAGGAGATACGCGCGATGGAGGTCGAGCTAGGGGACATTAGGCGACGAAAGGCGGAAGTGACTGCACGATACGAGGCACGCCTTGAATACCTGCGCGCGAGATTGAAGGGTGCAGAACTCCGTGAAAAGGTGATGCGGAAATGACTAACTGACCGACTGGCTTGTGGGTACACCTGCCAAATGACTGCGATCATGTACATGCTGACGCCGATATCCGCTCCTTACGATGATTCTATGCCTGGATACTGGTTCTTGTACACTGTTACCCGACTGTTTACTACTACTACCATTACGCCTGCAAATAATAGCTCTTTTGAATACAATCTCGTCTTGGTCCCGTGACCGCTTGAAGTCAAGACAAGAACCAGTTAAGGCGAGGTTCGATTGTGCTCCAGCGTTCCTCCGTCTTTCTTGCCGTTGTTTGTGACGACGTGCTCGAATTCACTGATAATGTCGAGCCTTCCACCTGGACCTGATGAGCCCGATGGCAACCACTCCCCTGCCATCACATCGACGACATCCAGCTTCATGGGCCGCCCGCCCCTCCATCGCAGCGTAAGTCGCGGCTCGCAGTGGTCTGCTGCTGAAACTCCCCGCCATCACCTTCAAGGGACGTCCTACTTTCCCGAGCCAGTCAGCGCCACTCCCCCCACCCATCGGCGCAGTACTCAAGCATTGAGGAACGCCTCAGCAGGCTCGAGGCGACAGCGTCCTGCTCGAAGCACGAGCATGACGAGTTCACACGCGACGACGCTCAGCGAGGAGAATGAGGAAGAGAACGACAACAGCAGCAGCAGCACAAGCAGTGACCACATTCTTGAGGAAGAGGCTGACGCCGAAGTTGCGGCCGACGCGGAGGACGAGCATGAGCACGAAGAAGACCTGATTACGCTTAAGGACCGACAATCGCTCATCAACGTCGAGCACCCATTCGGGCTGCCGATCTGGAAGCCTGCATTGTATAAGAAGTCGCGCTCGGTGACGCGGTACGCGGACCAGGCGCTGCACTCAGTGCCGTCCGCACAGGCAGAACGCCATTTGCTTCCGGGCAACATCCTGTGGACGGTCGCGTTCGGCTGGTGGCTCGCACTCTGCTGCCTCGTAGTTGCGGCCATGCTATACGTCGTGCCCAATGGAGGACGGCAGTACGCGACGCTCATGTTCGGCCTCGGGTGGTACATCGCATGGCCGTTTGGCAAGTACGTCGAGGGCGACCCCGGAAGTACTCACACAGATGACGAGGAGCGCGCGTCTGATGCTAATGCAGAGCACCCGGACGGGTCTGAGGCAGGAGATGAGCAAGCACAATCGTCAAGTGAAGCGGACACTGACTCCACACCGCGAGGAGACGCCTCTGAGGCGAGCCATGACACAATCACGCCGGGCGTATTGGAACCGTCAACAGGATATTCAACAATTAGACCCCATGCAGCGCGGCGCCTGCAGGCAGGCTCTTGGAATGAGGTGCCAGTGCCGGCCCCAACGGCTACGACAGCCTTGCTTACCGGGACAATGGCTACAGCGGCGGGGACGACTCCTCAGTTGCGGCCGTCCAAGTCTTACGGTGCTACGGAGTTCATGCCCATCGCTCCTCCACAGTCATATTCGATCGGGGCGCAAGAAGGCAAACACAGCGATCTGCTCGGGAAGGCAGTCTTCCGGCTGCTGTTCATCCTCATCATCGCTCCTCTCATGTTTGTGGTCTCCGTGATATGCTGGGCCCTCATTTTCACCATTCCTATGGCACGACTCAACTGGGCTCTGATGAGATACCTCATCGAACAGCCAACACACATCCGTTTCTGTGCTGCGCCGGTCGTTGCGGTTGCTGGGCATCAATCCGGCACGTCGGAGGAGCAAGGCGAGGAGGTTGGTGCGCCTCGAGAAGCGCCTGTCTCGTTCAAGCCTGCGAGATTGGCTGCTGGGCAAACCGCGCCCTTCGGTTCACCCACATCCACTGTCTTGTTGTGTACGTACAAGGCGTTTGGGTGGAAGTATTACAAATACACCGTCGGCGGTGTCAACATAATCTTCGTGAACCTGATGGCCATCGTGTTTTTCGTCATCCTCGACTGGTTCGTGCTCGTGCCTCTGATTGAGCGCAAACAGAATGCTGGAGATCACGTCCCTGGCATCCTTGTATTTCTAACGTCGCGTGCGCTGATATTCATCATGAGTCTGGCCAGTGTCATCCCGCTGTCATATTTCATTGGTATGGCGGTGGCTTCCATCTCGGCGCAATCCTCCATCGGAATGGGTGCAGTCATTAATGCGACCTTTGGCTCGGTCATCGAAGTGATCCTATATGGCATTGCTCTGACACAAGGTAAAGGCCACTTGGTCGAGGGCTCCATCGTCGGAAGTTTACTGGCCGGTGTGCTGCTGATGCCCGGAGTGAGCATGTGTAGTGGCGCCGTTAGGACGAAAGAACAGAAGTTCAACGCCAAGAGTGCTGGAGTTACCAGCATGTTGTTAATTATGGCTTTCATCGGAACGCTTGCGCCGACATTGTTTTACCAGATTTATGGCGGTGTGCGTATTATTTCCTCGCGTCATTGATATATGCGCTGATCTCGAGCCTTCCTGTAGTTCCAACTGGTCTGCGACGGATGCCCTTCCATAAATGCAAGCACTCCTTGGACGTGCCAGCATTGTTACTACAAGCATCCTGATCCTGTCGACGATCCTTTTTATCAGTCAACGGTAAAGACATTCATGTTCTTCTGTGCTGTCGTTTTGTTGCTGGTAGGTCCTACGGCATCCTTTCTTACGCTTTGCTAACCCCCACATTGACTGCAGTCCTATCTCATTGGTCTGTGGTTCTCACTGCGTACGCACGCCAGCCAGATTTGGCAGAACCCACAACAACTCCTCCACGCCATGGAGATGTCCACACAGGCCGGCCTGAACAGGGTGTCCCTCTACCAACGACTCGTTCCTGGTGCTCATTCGTCCTCTCAGCATCTATCGCATCCCTTGCAGCACAAGCAGAGCGCTGTCAGTGCATCGGCAGAGAGTATGATCCATTCAGGTGGCCAGACGCCGACCAATCCAAGCACCTCATTGAGTCCTAATGCTCATGCTCCTGTTACCGCTCCTCAAAGCCAGCCTTCGTCATCTACGACCGGGAAACGGATCTCATATGCTAATCCGCCAGTTTTGCAGGGTGGTCTGTCGCCGTTCATAGAGAGCGTCGACCATGCGATGAAGGACACTGGTCTTCACCCCACGTCGTTACCTGAGAATATGACAACAGACGATTTTACGAGGGCGGTGGCGGTTGCGACCGTTAGCGCCCTGAGGCATCAGCAGAAATATGCTCGTTCGCCCGCGAGAATGCGAGCATCAGCTGCGGAACTGGAGGGAGCTGGTGCACATGGCGGACATGATGCGCCATCTTGGAGTCGAACGACAAGCGCTAGCGTACTGTTGGCCTGCACTGCATTGTATGCCATCATTGCAGGTATGTTATATCCATTCCTGACGTTGTACTCGTCGCTGATCCTCCTCTACAGAACTACTTGTCAATGTGGTTGACGTCGTACTCGAGGGTTCTGGTATCGAGGAGAAATTCTTGGGAGTGACGCTGTTTGCATTGGTTCCCAACACAACCGAGTTTATGAACGCGATCTCATTCGCTATGAATGGCAACATTGCTCTTAGGTAGGGGTTCTCTCATGATTCGTCGTGAACTAAGGATTAACATGCGTATCAGCATGGAGATAGGTTCAGCGTATGCCTTGCAGGTCTGTCTGCTTCAAATCCCTGCAATGGTAGCATTTTCCGCATGGTATGCGCCTGAGAAGATGGGATCCGTTGCGGATACTTTCACGTATGAACCCTGCTTTGATTATGCAGAATTTTTGCTCATGTCCTCCACTCAGGTTGATCTTCCCTCGATGGGATGTTGTCGTGATCATTCTGTCTGTCTTCTTATTGACCTACACATATATCGAAGCGAAAAGCAACTATCATCGCGGTAGCATCTTGATTCTGAGGTGCGTGTTATCCCCAGTGCTCCTATTCACTGACAAATAATGACCACTTCGTGTAGTTACCTTGTCTTAATCTCCGGATTCTATTTCGCTCCAAAGGACTTCGATGACCAGCGAGACGAACGAGTCTTGATTCCGTACTCCTACATTGTATCTATCGCATCCCATTTTCTCTCGTCATAGCATCGGTTACAACATACTCGCTTTCTATCACCGCCTATTTATCTCGTCGTCCATGTTTTCATATAAGTACAACAATGTCCCTTCCTTATCGCCAGTCATGACCAATGTTTCGTCATCCACATTGGATATTTTGGAGTGTAGGTGGCTGCTGAATCAGTGTAGGCTCTGTAGTTTCTCCAATATATCTTCCACTTCGGCTTGTGACATCTTGACACGCTCTACTTCAATTTCGCCTTGGAGGTATGTGGAAGGGTTAGATAACAAAAGGAACTGCTCCAGGAAGTCCCCATCGAGGAATCCAAATGCTGACTCTGCCTCGCTGTGCCCTTTGGAGTTAGCAGGAGCTCTGTACCTGCATGATATAGAGATTAGACAGGCGTTTCTCGCTGCATGATGCTGTTTGACTCACTTCGTGTGAGATACACCACCCGGTCCAACGATTTCTTTTGCCATATTGTGCTGCAGCGTAGTCATATGCAATGAGATCTCATTGCTCATCTCGAGAATCACGCCTATACGACCGGTTGACGTGAAGAAGATATGCCTAGGCTCCACAACTTGAGCACCCAAGGCATCCGCAGAGCCGAAACCACCTAGATACTAGTGATCGCATCAAATGAGGATGAACATGACGACAGTGAGTTACCTGGTATAATCTTGTTCACCACATCGCCTAGATAGAAGCTACCATTCCGTTCCAAAGTAGCACGATTACCAGAACGCTGGAGGGAGAACGTGAACAAATTGCAGTCGCTCTATGGTAGACGTAAATCAGCACAGAGACTCCCGGGATTTTACACATCACACACATTAGCACCAATCACACCGTTGTCGCCCATCGCTTCTACAGCCACGGGCCACAAGGGGGCATAATCTCTCGCGACGGTATTTATTTGCGAGTCGATCACCGTCAGAACAGACACCGAGCTGATAGCGTCACCGACAATGAGCTTGTTGCCCTTCGCCGCCAGACTCATGACGATGTAGTTGTGATTCCATTCAGCGATTTTCTTCAGCTGGAAGGAAGATGCCTCGCTTCGTTCAAGCCTGAACAACAAAACCTGGCGATGTTATTCATGAGTAATGCAGTCGTTCTCTGCTGTCAGCAGACCTACCGAGCTGTTCACGGCTGCTGCAACCATATCCTGCACGTTGACCAGCTGATAAATACAGCCATTGACAGGCATGGACACGACCAAGTCCAACGCAGACTGAACCGGCTTCGTAGACAACCTGCCTGTGACGAGGGAAAATAGAAGGATACGGCCATGAGAGGGCTCAGGTTCACCAGGTTGTAATCGGACAGTCCCGATGCAGAAGGATGGACTGAGAAGATCGTGTCCTCCGGGCAAGGCCAGGACCGAGGAGATCTCTTCACCGGGCTCGCAAGTAAAGGAAGTAAGCTCTGTGCACAAAGATGTCAGTACTGTCGTTCGATAATGCACATTACAGTAAACACACGGTTGAAGCCAGTATCTTCGAGAACCTTGAGGGAACTTGTCCTTCCGTCGAAATCACCGATTCGAGATGGCGCAGTTCGTACACATGCTACCACGACAACTTTGAGTCCCGAATGGTATGATATTCGACGCGGGTTGTCCAGCCCCAGCGGCACCTGAAAGCCATTAGTGACGGTAAATGAGACCCGGCTCACACGCACTGTCTTAATTTGCATCTTGTCTGCGCCACGAATTTTGCCTATCACCAGTGACGATGGCGTGCACAGCACCAGTGACGATGGGAATGCGGATGCATTTAGCCTAGTTGCGCAGACCGTACCCTACAGATTGATCTTTAGCACGGGAGCGTAGTAGCACGCTCTTTGACCCACTTTGACCATCACTTGCGATTGATGGAGTCGTTGCCGGTCCCAGTGCAAGACCGATGCTCTGCTCCCGCTGGCAAATATCGCCGGTTTGCCGTCCACGACACACGACGTAAACGAGACTGGACTACTCCCGAGCGCAAATACCTTCTTGTCGTGCAATTGATCATCCTTGATACTGAAAGAACATAGCGTCCCGTCTGTGAGACCGACCAATAAATGTGGGTGATACTCAGTCTCCTTGCGCGTGCGACCTGCACCGAAGTTGTGAAGTAACAGTGCGCGAGGCAGCGACGGCAAGGCGTCGCATTCGCACATTGTAGCGAGGGGAGAGTCTGCTGACTTTAATGAAAGCAGAGCGACCTTGTTAGTACCCCAGAACGAGACGGCGATGGTCATGGCATAGCTCTTTGAGGAATCAAAGGGAGAGCAAGAGACAGCGGAGATCTCAGTCGCACCACCGGCGGTATCTGTGAAATCTCTATGTCTGTGCAAGTCTCACTCAGTGCAGCCCGCGCCCGGAGGATCGCAGCGTACTTATGAACTTGAAATTCCTGTTTCTCGTTGAAGTTCAGCAGCGCGAGCTTTCCACCGCTGAGGCCGACCACGAACTGGCTGGCATTGAGATCAACTGCAACGATCGTTCGACGTTCGCGCGTAGGGTCCCAGTCGTTCGCCGCAGTTGAGAAGACGTCTCGCGCCGCATCGTACTCGAGCAGACGGACCCTCTCTGGAGTGACCTGGACAACGAGCGACGAGTTGGAATACGACGAGACCGTTCGGCCCGCGGTATTCGTCATGACCCGGCGAAGAACGTTCTTGATTGCCAGTGTTGCTGAACCCGAGATGAACCCATTGGCAGAGGCATCCGATGGTAACAGGACGTCAGAAGCGTTTAAGCTGAATGCGAACGTCTGTTCTAGCGTCGATGCCACAAGATGAGTATCAATCCTGAATATATGTCATTAATTGTACTGAGAGGCCCACTTGTCAACTGCTTACACATCCTCGAACGTCGAGCGAAGTGGCCAGGCGTTTGTGATGTTAGGTATGCCCTCAACCACAGCCTTCTCCTGAAAGTCTGCGCCCGTCTGCACAACCTTCAGTGCGCCGGCGTTCTTACCTCCAGAACAGGTGATGATTTGAGGCTGGAAATTAGCCACAGATGACTTTCAACCACATAAACTCGTTAATTAAGCTAAAGCGCACCTGCCCGCTGCCATCGATGTCCGCCAAAACTGCATCCATGACGGGTGCGATATTCTCATGGTTACTCAACACCTCGACATATGAGCCCTTTCCGGATACGATTTTACCCTCTTTGTCTTCCTTTCCAGAGGACACATCGTCATCAGCTCTCTCCTTGCCCTTACCAGACATCAGGGAAGATGGGGACACAGTCACGATCCCAGCGGGAATGGGGAGCGTCACAGAGTTCAACTCTGAGACGGGGGATGGGTGTACACGTATAATTTGCGACTCGCCAAAGTGCGACCCGACATAGACCACTTGCGAAGTGAGATATGTGAGTGTGGTAGCAGGCGAGGCCTGTGAAATAGGGGGACTAAGCATGCGGCTCAAGCCTGAGCGATTACGACTCACCTCGCCTAGGGGCACAAGAACAAGTGATGATGCTTGATCGAAGACGAGTACAGCTAGCCGACCATATTCATCACCGATCAGGTGTCGTCTCCCCCCCTCATCAACTGGACAGCATCTTTTGAACCTTTGTCAGCTCTCAGATCAACGTGCATCGCAGGGTTTGTGTCTTACGCGGTGACCTCGCTCCAGGGCCACTTCACGCCTGCCCTGGGCTTCACCTTCCTCGCTTCTCTTTCCTTCTCCTTCTCCTTCGCCTTTAGCGCCTCCTTCTGGTCCGAACTCGACATCCGCTTTGACGCCCGCCGCTGCTTGTTTTTCTTGATTTCCTGTCGCTCGCTCGATGCATACTCGAAGAACAAGATGTCCCGGCCACCGAGCACGAGGACGCCCGCATTGCCCCCCATCTCCTCTGACGAAGAACACGGTGGCACGGATACCAGTCGGGGAGGCGTTTCTGTTGTCGGAAACTTCTTTGCCGATAGGATCGTGCTGGGTAGGAGTGTAGAATAGGCTGCAGATAACTCTTTGTTTTGGATGTCTAGATCGCGAGAGAGGAGCTGCAGACGTTGCTGGTGGTCGTAATGTAATATCCCAATTGTGTACATATCTGCGCCTGTGTATAGAAATGTAAGAGATAGAATGTATAACTCGGGAATCCTGCAGCATAGGGGTCAGACCTGAGTAGCTCGAGAGCGTCATGTACGTACGAGATATCAGTGGGTATACCAGTGACCTCGCCATTTTCTAGCTGAACCAGCTTCAAGCGGCCAGTGTAGCAGCTGACGATGGCTACATGCCCGGACGGGTCTACGAAGACGTCGGTGACGAATTCCGCAGGGCGGGCGTCGCGGTCGTGCAGGTCGATCCCTTCCTTGCTGATAAGGCTTGCGGTACCGGACTCGTCGACCTCATAGGCCAGAGGGATGAGCTTTGGGTCAGGATGGTCTGTCAGGACCAACAGATTCGATTTATTCGTGTCCTTACCATACGTTGAGTACATCGCGTTGAAGCTGTAAAGAGTCATGCTCACATCGACAGGAACCGCTCGCAAGGCGACCACCCGGCCCCATATGTCCAACCCGCATTCTCTCCGTAACCCCTCAGGCTGAAGAGAGAACACCTCCAGTCGGTTAGACTTGGCGACGACCAGGTGCTCCTGATCAGGTGTTAGATTGCATTTCACTGAGTGCGAGACCGAGGACGGTTGGTGGAAGGTCGCGACGACTCTCATGGCTGAAAAGGCACGCAGGATTGAGGCACTCGTGCTCTTCCTGAAGGTTTCAGAGTTTCGTAAGTAGCAGCCAGAGCCTTACACACCACAGAATAGCGACCGCGGCCGGTAGGAAGTGGTGAGAACGAGTATACATACGGTCACCTGACCTGACCTAGTACGGTCATGGAGGGTCATGGACGCGCTCTGGCGAGGACAGACACCACGACTATTATGCCTAGTGTTAATGGTACTCATGATGCGAGATGACGGGGAAATTGAGGAAAGCAACAATATTGACCAAGAGACAGCCACCACTGGCAAGCAAAGTCCGCTCGAATACCGCGACGCGCCGAATCGCCATACATAGTGCTACTACAATAACTCGTCCAAACATTACACCAAATCCCGAACGAAGACGGTACATCAATAGATATAGGGAACGATGCGATATGGCACAAGCTTGGTGTACGTGTGCCAGTCTTCCCCATACCTGCGGAAAGGTCAGCTGAATTATTAGGAAACGCCGGCCGATACACTCACTTTTTCTCGCAGTTCTCATCGTCACGCATCTGTCTGTGGATCAGCAGCACGGCGAAGTACATCACATAGAAGTATGTGATGGGAGTCTCGAACCCGGTCGGGAGCGACCACGCAAGAGCCATGATGAGGTCGCCACTGCAGCATGAACCTCAGTGGGTCTGATCTTCGCTCAGGTCCGCCATGTGGCACTTACAGGTAATTGGGGTGGCGAGAGAGCCCCCACCATCCGGAAATGATCAGTGCCGAGCCACGCGCGGTGGTGATGTACTTCAGATCTGTGCACGAGCGAACAGGTGAGACGACGTCAGAGTGTCGGTCAGCAACGGCACGCACTCTTCGGGTTCTTGCCGTTGCGGAAGTCGTTCTTCTCGCCGTTCGCGCCACGGAAGATCCAGTAGCCAAGCACATTGACCGCGACAATCGCAGCGGTCCATACAGGCCCAAGCTCAATCTGCTTGAATACGAGGTAGCGTGCTTGCAATGAGTATACGAATGGCACCCAAGTGAGGTCACCAATAGCCAGCATGAACCCAAAGCCGTCGGTGGTGATGTCCATAGTGGTGAGAATTGCAGGCTAGATGTTCATAAGAAACTCGTAACAATTGTCAAAGCTACAATTGGCACACACCTCATAGTAGAGCGAATCTGCAACGTACCAGAAGTGGAACAAGAACACCAATGCCATCGAATCCGTGGGCACTCCTCCACGGCGAACAGCCTGTTCACACGCCATACTGATATCGATCAGCACCCACAGGATCAGACCGGGGCGAAGCTCATTGAACGATTTGACGTCAAAGTTTCCGATAGATGGATTGAGCTCTCTGCCTATGAAGAACTTTACGACCTGATAAGCGACCACTTGTGAGACAAGTGGCAGATGACGTACGTCGTATATAGGGTTACCGCTGTTACCTCCGAGGGCGAGCAGAGCACCAGGACGGAACGAGGCAGCATAGCACAACACGGCCTGTACGACAGCCACGAGGACGGAGGCCGTAACCAGGCCAATCCACTTGTCGTAGATGAATGTGAAAGACTCGATTCCGTATTGCCAGATGTACCCGAAGGTAAGACCCAAGGCGAGAAGGAATGTTGTGAATGCTGGGAACACAGTTAAGACACTCAGCAGCAGCCTCACAGTGCTGTGCCATACCGTTGACCTTGTACTGTTTCTTCTGGCCGTTGCGCATTTGCACGCCTTCAACCCAATCTCCGGGCAAAATGAACCATGCTGCAACGCAGAATGCGTACCAACCGAGGTACATCGACATGGCCTCGGTGTCCCAGAGCCCCTTCCACCATGCCGGGTCGCTTAGTGCGTCGATAATGGCAGGTAGTGCTATGGGAGGCGGACAGCCCCCAGTTTCTTCCGAGCATCCATAGTAGATAGCATACGTCGTGGCTGGCACAGACAGAGTCACAAAGAGAGCCCCGGGAGGGCCCAAAAATTCATAGCTTCTCGTTCGAGGGTTCAACTCTTTCGTAGTGGTCGTCGACATCGCAGAGTGGGGGTGATGAAAGTGCGTGGCAAAAGAGAACGATGTGGATTCCACGCTGCCGCGTGTCTCTCAGGAGTGTGACGGTCACATAGAGGAACGCGTGACGTATCGCGTTTCAGCGCGACAATGACGCGCCGCTCACGCGTCGGACGGTTCAAACCCTTGCGACTTTACGCAACCTGTTCGTGTTGAGACAGCTTCAACTTGACATTGCATGTATAGCAAAAGAGAAACTGCTGGAGTTCGTGATGCCTCCCCGGATGTTCCTCCACCGCCCTCGCCTACCGCACTCTCGGAGTCATCACGCGCTAGTACCGCGTCTTGGGAGCCCCCAATAGACGGTTCACTCTTCGAGGAAGCTGCTGAAGACGGTCCTCGGTCAGGGCCATTTTCTGATAACGATATGGACATGGAGGGAGCTCCTGCTATTGCTGAGGACCATGCAAGACCAAATGCCAGGAAGGAAAAAGCTGCCTTCAACGCGACGCGAGAACCTGGCAAATCGCATCTGCCATTCTCGAGAGTGCAGAAAATCCTGAAGGCAGACAAGGTGAATCGCGCGCTGTGTCGGTGATATCATGCTCAGTGCGTTCAATAGGAATTGCCTCTCGTGCAAAGAGAAGCGGTCTGGCTTATCTCAGTAGCGACGGAAGAGTTTATCAAGCGTATGGCAGAAGCAGTTGAACGTATGGCAGCTCGAGAGAGACGGACAACAGCGCAACAACGAGACGTCGGTATGTATGATCTCGTCAGTGCACAGCTTTCCCCTCTCTCATGCGCCATTCAGCCTTGCTCGTGCAGAGAGCAGACGAATATGCTTTCCTGGAGGGTATGCTCCTCATTCAGGCAATGAAATCTCCATCTCACTGTTCCATAGGACTTATCGAGGAGCAGTCTGTACGACGCAAACCAGTAGCACCATAGGAGAAGGATGTCCAAAAGGGTACGAGAAGCCTGTCATGGGATCTTTGAATAACTTCATCGCCGGCCACAAGGTGTAAACCGGCGAACACTCAATAACTACCTCCATATGTTCGCATCTCGGTGGCTCGGACAGGTTATATTAAGCACAGCCGTCAGGCTGCGGTCTATCAGTGGCAGTGTTCATAACAGAGGCGAAACAGCACCGTAGTCGGCAACCGACAGATGATATGAGGTACTCCCATGATATCGGATGTTCGGGGTGGAAATTTGAATGCACCCGCGTCTCGTATGTCCCAACATCACTGTTAACTACGAATCTAAAGGTGTTCTATCACAAGGTCCGGGCCGCTATAACTTGGACATATCTTCTCCGTGCACGGCGGGCAATGTGCATTTTCCTCCGATTACGGTTAGGCGGAGAGATGTCGTCAGCTTCTGTGGCTTGTTTCTCCCGTGCGTAGCCCACGACGGGTATCCACTCCGATGAAGAGTTTTTTTGACACATGTTGACTCTGACAGCTCCATCTATCTTATTCCTCTGATTCACATGTGCATTAGTACCGCCTAAAAGCACCAGGCTGGCAGCGTCCTGTAGTCGGCGCGGTACAGCAGACAAACTGCAACTAACGCTGTTGCTCGGTCTTATTGCGCAATGAACTCCGGTCACTCATCTTTATTTTGGAGGCGAGGTTGCATTGATGTCCCAGTTTGCTGCCTTATGATATGTATGCAAAGGGAAGGTAACGTTTTCTGAGCTGACCGCACAATGCGCAGAGAACTTGTTAAGAGTACCGCGTCCTGGCGGCACGGCAAGTGCTCTGTCCCCGAGGTCACAGGATGTGAAGAACGGAGGATGCGATGCTATAATGACTGACCACAGACGCCTTTACGGACGCTTCTCACCGTATCCTGTAAGCCAGCGTCTTCGGGGATATTGACAAAACAGCCTCTCCAGGCGAATAGCAACTCCGGCTGATCGCCTAGAAAGCCCGAGACATGACGGGTTGTCTTTCTGGGGTTGCTCCAACGTCCACACTTGGTATGACGGACACTTGTTATTGCAATTAATTTGCAGTGACCATGGATGACGATGTGCATCGGAGGCGGAGGCAGCTGGAGTCCGGTGCCCTATGAGCGATTCGTTGCATCGTAGGGCCTTGCCAAGCACAATGGTGGTCGAAGAAAATGTGGTATATCTTTGCTTCCTCCGATATCGCTCCAGCTCATTCGGCTGAGCCTATCGTGATATGTGCCACAATGGAGGAGAATCCAGCAACCGCGTATCTTCAAGTCACCGGGCAAGCATGGACAGTACTGTTCATGTGCCACGGCAGGCCAATGTGACCGATTAGTACCGCCAAGTGCTTCCAGCGTGTTGCTCCGACTCAGCTCTGAACGTAAAGAGAGGTTTCTACACAAATGAGGGGGCTGATCTTAAGGCTATGCAATTTCGGGCCTCGGCGAGCACACTCCGAGCTTGGAGCATGCGGTGTGGCGTAGGGAAGTGTCGCAGGCCTAGGCGAAGGGAAGCATTATTTCGGCGCCTCCCGGATCCGGCTGCTGATGGAGCTTGGCATATGCCCAGGCGTCCTGCGCAGTCTTGCACCCGCATATATAAACAAAGCTGCCTTCACTCGAGCTTCCCAGCATCCAGCTCGTTGACGTTCTATCACACCTTCGTAAAACCAGCCAGTAACGCCATGATGATGAACAAGTTCACGACCCTCTTCGCTTTCTTCCTCTGCTCGTTCTTCGCCCTCGTATCCGCTTTTCCGGTGGCTCGCGATGTCTACGTTCCCCAAATCACATCTCCGACGGCAGATACCATTTGGATTGCTGGCGAGAAGTACAATGTGACATGGTGAGCAAACAGATCGGACAATTATGCGCATTCGGATGCTCATTTCCGCTGTTTCAGGGACACCTCTGATGCCCCGGTAAACATCACCAACTACCTTGGCAGGGTTGTCCTTGCGACAAACTATGTTGAGGACTACGGTACGTGACTTGTGCGTTGAGGTCTGTAGGCTCAATCGCTGACATGCATTCAGAGCACCCGCTTGCCAGCAACTTCTCCATCCTCCTCGGTAGCATTGAGGTGACCGCTCCTAACGTCACCACCGGCAATGACTACTCCATCGTCTGTGAGTATTGTTGTGTGCTTCTCAACGATGAGTTGTTAATATGTTCTGCAGTGTTCGGCGATTCCGGGAACTATAGCCCCGAGTTTACCATCCTGAACTGCAACCTCACCGTTTAAGGTGGACGACGCGACATGAGCACTTCTCTCACGTTTGCTTTACATTGATGACATCCAGGCTCACTTAACTGGGAGCTTGAGGACTTTTCTTCGCATCCGGACATTGCATTGGGGCGCTGCTGCACTCTCGCATGGACTAGACGCATATTCCGTTCGGACGTTGTTATGATACATTGTTACTTCTAGTTACTCCGTAATGCCTACGATAGTGTGTATGATGATCGATGGTTCAAGTGTTGCTGAACTGGATTAATGTCCCATACTCGTGAAGCGCCGGCTGTCGCCAGCAGCAGACCTTGGGATCGAGTTGAAATCCGGCACGGAGTATGTTGATTTTTGCAAAGTTCGAAAATTTTTGACGAACATAGTGGAGCGTGATTCCTGCCTGGGGATCACAGTGATGTTTGCTGACGGTTTCTTCTTTCGATCAAATACCCAGGGTATGTACATGTAATGTGCTGTCTCACAAGTCATATAAATGTTACTTTGGAACACAGAAGGCATGAGAAGTAGTTGGTCTTCGTCAATGCTCAGCGGTGAACACCACCATCAATATATGATCCAGCCTAGCACGAGACTTCCCGTGTCATCTATGCCCCGAGCCGTCGCAATGCCTATAATCGACTTGATCCTCACTGTCCCCAATATTTGCAGTCATTTCTATGTTGAGTACGTCTATCAGATCAAACACGATTCAGCTGTGCAGTACATGCACCTGAGGGGAATAAGCCCTGGCACTGAATGATATTGCTCCGGATCTGCCAATCCTTGAAGTAGTCCACCATCGTCTTACCCTGGCAGGTGCACCATGGCTGCCTTGCTAAGCCCGTACGAGAAGCTGAACAAATCTGAACTCTTCTGCAGTGATGCAAGGCTGGAGGCCATGACGACCTGACTTGTGGCGCTCGACGCCATACTGCACTCGCTACCTTTGCGCAGGAGCCCGAGAAACGCCTCAGTAGAGAACCATGCGCCGACGACATTCATCTTGAACAGTTCTTTGCGAACGTCTCATCGGTGTTGTAGTTGTTCCATAGTCAGCTGCAGCTGGTAGCTTATCATCACGTCTGCGTTGTTCACGAGTAGGTTGATGTAGCCGTGCCGTGTGCAGAGAGTTGCGATCCGTGGCATTCCCCTGGATTGTGATCGTGTTTCATTGGTGTTCCGTGAATGAGTGAGCAGGTGTAATTTGTGCAATTTGGTGATGTGCGACTCAAGTACTGAAGCACTCACGCACATGTTTCAAGGCGTAGAAACGCATGACGGAATGACATTCGCACAGCCTGCACAGATTTATTTTTCCACGGGAAACCTGATGGAAAAATGGTAAAAATATCTTAAGTCTGGATATGGAAATAGTTTGGAAATCGGGTGGAGACAATTGAATTATGTTACAATTGCTTCACCGAAGCATATCAGTATCACATATTTTTGGACTGAAATATCTTCCTTTGGGAAATAGTTTCACTATTGCTGATATGTTTCAGTAAAACAATCGTAACATAATTTAATTGTCTCCGCCCAATTTCCAAACTATTTCCATATCCAGACATAAGATATTTTCACCGTTTTTGCATCAGGTTTCCCGTGGAAAAATAAATCTATGCAGACTGTGTCGAGAATGTAGGACCGGGAGGACTCATTCAAAAAGGGTAAGTGATCGATCGAGACAAACACGACCAAGCATAGAGAGAAACAAGTACAAAATCCTGTGTAAAAATCGCGTTACATTAATTCTGACCTTGGAGAAACCTTGCAGTCGCAAGGTGAAACGTTTTGACCGACCACTTGAGATACAGAACAGCCTGCAACCAGCCCAGTTCGTGAGGTCCTCTGCTCAGGTCGTCACGATAACTTTATCTGCCGATTGAAGCGAGAGAAATGTGCCTTCAGGTAAGGCCTGGTAAGGAGTTTGTCAGCTAATGAGACAAGAAACGGTGGATGAATGTTCGCAGTCTCAGCAAAAAAGTGTCGTCACTCCCGCTCAGAACATGTCCAAGGCGGGTTGGGCTCATTAAATCATTGTTATGAATCATTGACGAGGCATGGAGGGAAGGAGGGTTGAAGATACGTACCGTTGCACTGCTTCCAATAGAGCGACCGGGCAGATGGAACGTATGGTCTTGGATTGCAGAGAGCCCATCGTCCTTGATGCTCCTAGTGGAAATGCCGAGCAACAATCGAGTCCCGTATCGGATCCTCTCGCATCCTTGCAAGCTCCAAGCATCCAGAGGAAGAACCGATCCCATCAGTGCACCCCGATACCGAAGATGCCATGAGCGAGCTGTCGAGGTGCCTAGCGATACAGTGCTAGGTGGAAGAAGAGATCCGAGGTGAATAAAAAAAATGCAGCAAGCGCCCGATACGCGTACACGTGATCAGGCGTCCGACGCGCGCCCATGCAGGCGCAATGCTTGGCTCACGGTTCTCCATCATCTCACGGTTCACATCATGTCCAGACCAAGACGCTCGCTGTAAAATTGAGGTCTTTCCACTGTTGGGACGATATTTAGGTGACCCAATCTATGGCGGCTCCGTCGTCTCCGTCGAGCTCGAGCAAGCTCCCCACGCCACTCAGACGTCCACGGGCGCTTTCCACGCAGTCTGTGACCGATACGAGTGCCATTGCCTCTAGCCGCAGTCCAAGGCAGACGGCTATCAGCTTGTTGGGTTCAGCGAAGAAGTTCACCACTGCGTTATCCTCCGACTCCGGGCCACGACTCACGAGCAAGCCTTCCAAGCCTTCGCTCTCTGCACCTGGCACGCCAACGAAGAGAAGGGATGGCTCGCGACCAAGAACACCAAATTCGCCGAGAACGCCCCGGAGCACGACTCCATTCTCAGAGATGAGTGACATGGACGTGAGCAGGATCGATCCCGAGGAGGCTGTGGTCGATTTCCGGACGGTGGAGCCTGGAGATGCGTCGGGTGACTTGGAAGACACGGCGATCACGAACTACGGCAGGGAAGACAAGGTACTGGTCTCCATCAGGTAAGTGAGTCATCCTCTTAGCACTGCAAAGAAAGTACCGATTCCTACAGTGAGAAAAGTATGGGAAATGATGGTTTTTCTTTGACTTTTCCTGCTGCTGCATCCTATTTTTTTCAGAGTCAATTAGGTGCAAGTTATTGCTCAGGAAAGGTGCAGAATGTGCCTTTTCCAAGCCTTTCCCCGAAGTCATTCACTTGATGGGAAAGGTTAGGTTATTCAGTTCTATTCTAACACCTTCTCTGCAGCAAGAATCGGTACTTTCTTTGCGGTGTAGTAAGCTGTACTCCAGAGTGCCGATAGATATATCGATTATATGCACGAGTGTGTGCCGGAGAACGTCCACTTCCACTTTATTTGGCTGTGATTCGGCTTGGGTCGCTGTGCGATCTCACAGAGAGGTCTCTATCTAGGATACGACCGACAGATGAAACGTGCGTGTGGCAGATCCAAGACGCGTCCCAGAAAGGCATCAAACTGGATCTTCAGTATGCCAAGTCCGACACAGCTCCTCCGCAGGACTTTCGCTTCGACGAGATCCTGACGGGCTCTGAGAATGCGTCGGTGTATAACGCAGTCGCGCGGAGCCATGTATATGCCGCGATGGATGGCTATAATGCCGTTATCTTCGCCTATGGCCAAACGGCTAGCGGGAAAACCTTCACACTGGTACGTTTTTAGTCTTGCTCGTACCGTTCCGATACTTTGACGCTGAATCATGGCGATGCAGACCGGGGATGAGACCCAGCCAGGCATTATCCCTCGCGCTATGAAAGAGGTCTTCGCATACATCCGGCGCACGCCCACGCGTGAATACCTCCTCCGCTGCTCCTATCTCGAGATCTACAACGAGACGATCCATGACCTGCTCGCGCCACCCACCTCGAGCGTTTCACAGCCCGTGCAGATTCAGGGAGCCGGCGCGAGCATCGTGCTCACGCCTCTCCGCGAGGAGGTCGTTACGAGCCTGAAAGGTGTGCAGGAGGTCCTCGAGCGTGGAGAAGGGAACAGGCGGACGGCGAGCACGGACTGGAATGAGAGGAGCAGTCGGAGCCATAGTGTGTTCAGATTAGTGATTGAGAGTAGGGAGAGGGGCGGGGAGGAAGGCGGAGCGCCCAATGGGCGCACCACGCCGGGAACGAGACCTACGACGCCGGGCACGAGGCCTTCTACGCCTGGGGGGCCGAAGCTGCAAGCGAAGGGCGGAAAGATTGTGCAGATGTCCGTATTGGTGAGCTAACGTGAATGTGCTGTGTTCAGGCGACAACTTGCTCACCTGAAAGATGTAGAGCCTTATCGACCTTGCTGGCTCTGAAAAGGCTACATCAGATAAGGAGCGTACGCGGGAAGGCAAGTACATCAACACCAGGTGTGTAGGGATCTTTTCATCATTTAGATACCGCGCTGACTCCTTTGCAGTCTGCTAACTTTAGGCACAGTCATCGCAACGCTGGCAGAGAATTCCTCCAAGAACAAGAAGTCGGTGGCTGGTCCCGTACATTTTATATCGACGTCTTACAGATGAACACAGTGATCACGTACCTTTCCGCAACTCGAAGCTGACGCGCATGCTGCAGCCTTCACTGTTAGGTGATGCGCGTATATCGGTCATATGCACAATCAATCCCAGTGTGAGTGCCATTGCAGAGTCAACAAGCACGTTGCTGTTTGCACAAAGAGTCAAGAAGGTGCAGGTGCGTCCAAGACCCACGTGCATATTCATTACACTAGATCACATAATCTCTTTCTACAGTTGCATGCGCAGAAGAGGGAAGTGCTGGACACCGACGCACTGCTAGAACGCTACAAGAAGGAAATCGATGAATTGAAGAAGAAGCTGGCCGACCGGGAGTCAACCTCTCTGCGTCGCAGGCGCTCCGTGCGAGAGGTAATTTTTATTGCTCGCGTTTCTAGGCTGTCGCACGCAATATCGTTGACATCTGTGCTTTGTGGTAGCAAATGGACGAGTCGAAGGCTATGAGCGACCTGAACAATCGGATCCAACAACTGACGAAGCTCATTTTGACCAGCCAGACGATGGATGAGAATAGGAGCGACCAGTCCCGCTCGGCCAGTCCTTCTAGGGGCGACTTCGATATGTCGCCATACCAGGTGAGGAAAATGCTGTTTGGCGGATTGTCTTTTGAAACTTACAGTTATGCAGTTACAAGAAGAGTTGCTGGCTGCGCGGCGGCAGATCGAAACGCAAACGACGCAGATCTTGTCTCTGGAGGCGGCACTACTGGCTAAGCCACAGATGTCGCCAGATGCACCAGTATCAGAGAGCGACAAGGATAAGCTATTGGCAGAGCAAGCAAATACTATTCATGAGCTGGAAATTGTTATCAAGGGCTATGAGAAGGACCTCGAAGAATCATCGTGTGCTGCACGCGAGAATATTGAGAAAGAATGGAGGGAGAAGCTCGAGAGCGAGGTCCAGCGTAGGGAAGAGAAGACGGCGTGGGCGGACGAACTTATGAAGCAGCTCGAGAAGGAGAGGCGGGTGAGCTCGTTTATCCTCATCCTCCATATTGTTTGTCTTGCTGAGTTGCTCTCCAGATGCGGGTGAAGTTGGAGGAGGAGCGCCAGGCGCTGACGGCTTTCGTCAAACGATTTGATTCACTCGGGCTGGGCAATCCCCTTTCCCCGATCAAGCTCAGCTTGCCAATGCCGATTGCGGGAGGAGCAGATGAGGTATTCGAAGGATGCCAAAAGGACCGTGTGCAATCTCCGGAGCCCTATCTGCCCATATCGACGGTGACAGAAATCGATACGCCCATCCAGACGAGAGTGGAGCAGGCCAGTCTGCTGGATGAAGAGTGGGATGCGGTGAATAACGTCAGCATCGGCGACCTGTCTACCTCGCTATCATCTGGGTTCAGGCGGACGTCCCAAGATTGGCCGAGTAATGCTGTTAATGAGAAGGAGAGTATGCCGGTGCAGTGAATTATTTTGTTACTTCCTTTTTAGCTGAATTATTGTGATCCTGTAGCGTGCTGACTGTATCGTATACCATTTCATGCTGTGTGTAATTATATGCCTTTCTTGCTTGTGGAGATTCACTGAAAACCATCGAAACGCGTGCCCGCCCGTAACGCAATGTCACCAAATAATGCAAAAGGAACTGAAGGGTGCAGAAATTTCGGTGCGTCGTTTCGTACGTGACACACTTACAACCCTGAACAACATCGTACAGAATATTTGTTCAGGCAGTGTGAACATCACGTAAAAAAACTGACTGCCGATGTGAGCGTTTCGAGGAACATGTGCTACTTAAAAAGCGCAGACCTGGTCCTGAGCAGTCCGAGCGCATCGGGCGGAATGACATCTCAGATGACAGGTCGATCGGCATACTACCGACAACCCGCAGTTCGGCATTTCGGCAAACAAAGGGGTCATCATGCGGCATGTCTCATCGGCAGGATCTCCGGGCCGGCCACCAACTGATTGGCTGAAAATTGGCCGGAATAGCGGACGAAACCAAAATGGCGGCAAAACGCTCGATATTGATAATTTCCCGGTGGCTGGAACATTGTCCACCCTTCGGCATTGTCGGCCGCAACGAAGTGAACTCTTCTTACGGCCAGCACTGCCGTCTGCACCATGCAGCTGACGACTCATATAATCCGCACTCTCATGTGTTCCCGCACTCACCTTTCCAGTCGTTCTACTTCGTGCGAGCAGCAATGTCGTATATGCGAGAGTCCGGCATAGTGTCGCAGACACCAACTCTCCGGGGAGAAGAGCTAGAGGTTGTCCCAGCCAAGCAAAAGGCAGAGGACGACGGAGAGCCATCGGACGACTCCAAACCTGAGCTTGGCCAGAATGTCGCCACCGAAAGTGCCGCACTTGAACAAGAAGGCGAAGATGAAGTCACTGTCATTGATTGGGACGGCCCTGATGACCCAGAGAACCCTAGGAAGTGCGTCCTTGATTCCTCGCTTAGTTTCAGTTCACTGACTCTCTCTATAGCTGGAGTTACAACAAGAAATGGGCTGCGACAGCAATTGTGTCCGCATTCACCTTTATCAGCCCAGTCTCCTCATCTATGATCGCCCCCGCTAGCGATCAACTAGCAGAACAATTCGGTATTACGAACCAGACAGTGATAGCATTAGTTACCTCCGTGTTCGTTCTCGCATACGGTACATTTATTCATTTACTGTTTATCCTGGCTGGCTCATAGTCCTGCTTGCAGCTTTCGGTCCATTATTCTTGGGACCATTAAGCGAGATATTCGGTCGTTCGCGAGTACTCCAGCTAGCAAATATGTGGTACCTAGGTCAGCATATATGCGCCTTTTCCGTCGAGTATGATTTGATTTCTTGCGATTATAGCCTGGAATTTAGGATGCGGTTTCGCACAAAACAAAGGACAGCTCATTGCATTCCGTTTCCTGGCCGGCCTAGGTGGAAGCGCGCCGCTCTCGGTACGTACCACATCCTGTCCGCCGTCGTATTCTGACATTCTCACAGTGATCGCATGCGTGAATGTAGATTGGCGGAGGCGTGATCGCAGACTGTTGGCGGCCTGAGGAGCGAGGGCAAGCGATCGCTCTGTACTCTCTCGCACCGTTACTCGGTCCTGTCATTGGGCCTGTCTGCGGCGCATGGATCGGACAGCGTTCGACATGGCGGTGGGTGGTAAGCAGTGACCCTTTCTTGCACGAGTTCAGATGTGACTGATATCGTGCTAGTTCTGGTCCACCACAATTGTGGATGGCTTCGTGCAGTGCTTGGGTTTGTTATTCTTGAGAGAGAGTGCGTACGTCCGTCGTCGACCTGTCAGCAGCGTGCTCACTTTGGGTTGCGCTCAGCATTCGCCCCGATTCTCTTAGAGCGAAGGGCGGACGGTATCCGGAAAAGTATGGTACCGGAGAAGGTGCAGACGCGGAACATTCGTACCGTCTACGACACCTCGGATAGACAGTCAGTGAACATTCCTATGCCGTCGATGGCCTTTGCATTAATTGCGCTTGTCACAGTTGGAAGAAGATTCTTTCAAAATCGCTCGTTCGCCCCTTCAAGCTGTTCTTCCGGGAGCCTATCATCCAGCTTCTAGGTATCTATATGGCTTTCGTTTACGGCACATTATACCGTACGTTCGGTTGGTTCATTCGCCGCATTAAAAATACTTACACGGCGGTTGCGCAGTATTTCTCACCACAATCGACGGCATCTTCGAAAACGTCTATGGCGAAGACGTCGGCATTGCCGGTCTCAACTACTTTGCGCTCGGCGTCGGCCTCACAGGCGCATCGCAGATCAACGCGCGTATGCTTGATAGAGTTTACAAGTATTTCTCGAAGAAAAATGGGGGCGTTGGGAGGCCTGAATTCCGACTGCGTCAGTGCACATTTCGTTTCCATCTGTTGCAAATTTACTCATCGAGTCGGACAGCATCCATGGTCCCTGGAACGATCGCTCTCCCTATCGGGCTGTTTATCACCGGATGGACCGCCACCGCACACACACATTGGATAGGGCCCGACATCGTAAGCATCCTCGCCATCTCTCGTCTCATCCATGAGTCACCAATGTTGGTGCAGGGCATCGCGTTCGTGGGCGCTGGGATGATCCTGAATTTTCAAAGCATACAGACCTACGTCATCGACGCGTTCACGCTGCATGCCGCGTCTGCGCTCGCGGCGGTCACGTTCCTGCGATCGTGTGCGGGCTTTGGGTTCCCTCTGTTCGCGCCTGCGATGTACGAGGCGCTCGGATATGGAAAGGGCGATACCATCCTCGCTTGTGTCGCTATAGTCGTGGGCTGTCCAGCGTACGTCTTGATTCCTCTTCTCTCGTCGACTGCGGTGCTTATTACTTGTCGTTGCAGACCATATTTATTCTGGACGTACGGCGAGCGGATACGGAAGGCAAGCAGATATGCGCGCAAGTGAACTTTCCTCCGCAGGCGGGCATTCATGGAGATGTCAGATGGATTTTATGAGGACGTCTACGTGGTTACGTATCACGACCTACTCATGCTCATGTTTTCGCATCTCCCGGTGCATGACTCATATATCCATCAACGCGACAGATCCTGCAGCATACATATAGAAACACTGCATGGCACGGGCTTGGTGTTATAACTGATGTACGGAATTACACATACATTGAATATTAATGATGCGCGGTGTAGGTGATTCCTGTCAAAAATTGACCAGGTCGAACAGTATATGCTGTAGATCACCGCTTCGCGCCACACACGCGTCGTGTGGGAGGACAAATGTCACGTGGTCGTTTCTCCAGGGATCCATCCCATCGCAAATGCCTTCTCCTTCACGCCTCCTCCCACATCGACCTCCTTGACATTGGCTATCTCAAACCCTCGCTTTTCATAGAACCTGATGGCTTTATCATTTCTCTAGAAATCATGCAGCTGCAGCCCAGAATCCACCCATTGTTTTTGCACAAACCGCAGTAGCATCCCTCCATAGCCCCTGCCTCCCATTTCTGGCTTGACGAAGAGCATGTCGAGTTCCGGGATCTCGTTGTCCTTTGCCTCTCGGATGTTTGCATAGCCGATGAAGGGAAGATCAGAACGAAGGTGCTTGATGCAGGCGGAGGGAAGAGCCGCTGGGCCAGGTGCGCGCGGACGAGGTGGAGGGCATACTCTGGGCGAGTGGAGAAGGACACTCCCGGGAGGGAGGTGTCGAGGGAGGTGAGGAAGAGTGGGGCGATTTGGTCGACATCGTCTGGCGTCGCGGGGCGGATGATGGGCTGCTCAGGTAGAACGGAGGAAGTCATGGCAATGAGCTGCGAGCGATTGCGCGTTCTAGCTTCTCTGCGATGAGTGTAGGAATGACTGTCTTCCTATATAAAAACTGATTTATGAGTTTACATCGAGAAAGCTGTGCTCGTTATCCGTATGCTCACGGATGCTGCGCGCTCTACAGCGTGCTGCCCGAATAGGAAATCTCTTCTGAAACCATTTTCCACTCGTGAAACGTTGCAAAGCGGTCTTGCCGTTGCTATGAACTTGCGCCATGACTTTTGGAGAAACTCATACGGCACGACTGCGATTTGACAGGCGAGTGACTTCGAAGCAGACCTATACAGCTCCTGGTCGACCTCCAAGGAGCTGGTTGTACCGCGTGTCTAAACTGCGTTTCTTTGCTTGGTACGTGACTAAGGTGCTACTGTTTGATGAACTGGTCTCAAGCATCAACTACCTCGTACGGCTCAAAGGACGCCATGAACCTTGCCCACTTTCCGCTGTCCCACTGCATGATCGTGGCCCACTCTGTGCTATCTGGTCCCCAAACCGTCTTCGCCCACTTCAACCAGCCGGCGATCAACAAGTCGGCGTGGCATATCTTCTCATCCATGAAGAAAGGCTTGTCCTGCCCATTTGCGGACATCCACTGCGCCAGCTTTGCAAAGCCTGCCTGCAGCTCCTGCCAGTATCCCTCGCGAACTGGCCCGTCAGGCGAGAACTCCTCCAGCGGCTTGCTGTATAGCATCTCGCGCGTCCTGCGGAAGTATGCGGCGCTTGGCGGATTGAGGACTGTTACGCTCGGTGGGAGTAGGAGAGGGAGTATACTCTTCTGGATCGTCAGGAGAAATACCTCCTGGAAGGCCGCGTGGAAGGCGTCCGTCTCTGGGGGAATGAGCACGGGCGTGTCGGGATAGGTCTTGTCGAGGTATCTGGCTATCATAGCCGAGTCGGAGACGGTTGTCTTCGTGTTCGGGTCGTAGATGGCCGGGAGCGTGTACCAAGGAGAGCCATCTGGCCAGGTGTCCGTCGGTGAAGCGCCGATCTCGTTGCAGACACCTGCGACGTCGGGATACTCCACCCAGACGGTCTTGTAGGGCAGGCCCTTGTAGTTCAGTGCGAACCTGCCGCGCGGGGCTTCGCGTCAGGAACTCTTTCCCTCGAAGACAGGTGTGGTACTGACCTTGTCTTCCAAGTGTTGGGCGACCAGGCTTTTCCTGGGGCCGTACTCAGGAGATCATAGAAAATGATGGCCTCGGAAGAGGATACAGCGGGCGCAGCCATGGCGAGTGGCAGGTGAACGTAAGCGAAACGACTCTGACTGACTCCTCCCTGCTGTATGGTTGTCTTGTTATCTCTGTTTATTCAGCATGCCGTGATTCCGATATCGCAATCCGCTATCGAATGCTCGGTATGAATTATGAATACAGTCATCTATACGAGCCCTCAGTATAGTTCATCTGCCTGTGACCAGCCGTGAGCGGGCCGTCCGCTGAGTAAACGTCCAACCTCTTCCTGTGTGCTATTCCTACTCAACTTGGCTTCCGAGGTGTGTGACAAATGTCATCCGGATCCCATGCTAGAAGCCGAAGGATGCTGTACGGCATGAAGAGAATTGACGGCTCGAACGGCTGGAGACTGACTGACCACGGAGACGAGTGGATTTTTCGTCTCTGCGATCGCGTAATTGATCTGATGGTCGATTTGTGATACATCGGACTTCATGTGAGGACTGTTCAACTGGGACGTCGGTTCTCTGCAGAAACGCATGACACAGTAAGGTGCGTGTGAAGGACCCGCAAGTTGTTCCGAGTCGATGTCCGAGAATTGCTGGCTGACAAGTAGATGTTCCATTTATACCGCTACGCCAGGCACCGTCAGCTAACTGTTCATCGATAACTCCCAGCACCTCGGTACTTCTGAGATTGTCGCAGACAGAACTAGACGACAATGAAGGTACTCATCATCGGGTAGGTCCTCGAGCAAACACTACAGGTTTCTTTCTTTGTTCATGACCGCTTCCTCAGTGTCACTGGATTTATTGGTCTGCCTGCCGCACAGGCATTCGTCCGAGCTGGACACATAGTCTACGGCGTGACACGCTCAGCGCAGAAAGCCAAGAAGCTTGCTGCAGAAGAGAGTCAGTATACATCGACAAAGTCAATTTCCTGTTCACTTACCAACCTTTTCAGTCATCCCAATTGTCGGCGAGACCGAGGACACCTCTGTTTGGGCCCCTCTCGTCTCCACTCTCGACGTCGTAATCGAGGCCATCAGCGGGCCCGACGTCCGCGTCCTCTCCCAGAGGCTCCTCACCGCGGCCGCCGAGGCCGCGCAGAAGTACCGCCCCGCCCATGCCCCCACGCTCACATACATCTACACCTCGGGCATGTGGGTGCACGGTGACAACCGCAAAGACATTGTCACGGACACGACACCCCTCACGAGCCCGATCGACTTCGTCGCGTGGCGACCAGCATTTGAACAGCTCGTCGTCACCAACCCCGCTGTGAACGGCATTGTCATCCGCCCAGGGCTGGTGTATGGGCGATCGGGCTCGATCACAGCGATGCTGTTTAAGAAGGCGTATGAGGGGAAGGTGGCATGGTTTGGTGCACCTAGAGGCCGATACGCGGTGATTCACTGCGACGACTTGGCGGAGATGTACCTGCTTGTGGGGGAGAAGGGTTCAATCTTGGGCGGAAAGACGTTCGATGCTGCGAATGGTACGGAGAGTGTGGATGACATCCTGCAGAAGCTCGTGGGGGTGTCGGGTGCGAAGGGGCCGTACGAGTACATCCAAGCAAGTAACCGTGAGCCTTTTCTCTTCGCAAGTGGCACATGAACCACTGTACTGATGAGACTTTGTTCATCGCAGCGTTCGAGAAGGCCATCGGCACAACGGGCCTTGCCCGTCCGTACCTCGCACGTAGTCTTTTAGGTTGGCAGCCCCGGAAAGCTGGTCTCGTAGACCACCTGGAGATCTACTACAGCGCGTGGAAGGCGAGCGAGGATCTGTAAAGCCAGTAGTTATGACGGAGTGTACCAACAGCCTCATGAATCTCGTGTACGATAGTTTCCATCAACCTGGATAGCATGAGAGCATCATTATGAGCACCATATCCCTCAGTATCACTTTATAGCCCAAGCCTAGTTTGAATCCACGTAAACAAAGTGATGGATTGTCAGCGTTGCACAGAGGCAAGAAATGAGTCGAGAAAGATCGCTCCATACGTCGAGGCAAACAAGATGTGAGCAGCGCGAGTTGGCACGACGAGGCCCACTCCGCGTGCGGCCGTGACGTTACCGGCGCGTAAGGTCACTCGTGATCGTCACACCGCGTCACCCTCAAAGGGGCGCGGCGCCGTGACGCGCTGCCGCTGAACCGCGCCACGACCGCTACCAATAATTTCCCTCCTACACAATGGGCATCAAAGGTCTTACCAGTCTCCTTGTCGAGCATGCACCAAAGTCCATTGAGGTGATCTCTGTCATCAAGCGTTCCACTTTATCCAATTTGAATCTCCCCCGCTTCCAGGAACATGACATCAAGACCCTGTTCGGTCGCAAGGTCGCAATCGACGCGTCCATGTCCATCTACCAGTTCTTGATTGCCGTCCGCCAGAAGGATGGGGAGCTCCTCACGAATGACGCGGGTGAGACGACGAGGTGCATGCATCTTAAACACGATCGTGGAACGCGTTTGACTGATGGCACCGTGCGTAGTCACCTCATGGGTTTCTTCTACCGTACAATACGTATGGTAGAGAACGGCATCAAGCCTATGTATGTGTTTGATGGCAAGCCGCCAGAATTGAAAGCTGGAGTGGTAAGTTGACTTGCAAGAGTAACGCGGTTACAATGTTAAACGTATCCCATAGCTGTCCAAGCGTCTGGCCAAGAGAGAGGAAGCCAAGGCGGAAGGAGAGGAAGCCAAGGAGACAGGTTCGTCGCAGCATGTACCCTGACTTGCTCCGTACTGCACATTCCAAACCAGGTACGGCGGAGGAGGTCGATCGGTTCTCGAGACGAACAGTCAAGGTCACGCGAGAACACAATGAGGAGTGTAGGAGGCTCCTTCACGTCATGGGCATCCCATTTGTTGTGGTACGTCCCCCCTTCCTAATTGAGTTCAAGTCCCGTTCAGCTCGCGTCGCACATCAGGCTCCGTCAGAAGCCGAAGCGCAGTGTGCTGAACTAGCTCGTGGTGGCAAGGTATGCTTCTCAAGACTACTCGATTATGGTGCCTGACGATCCCTACAAGGTATACGCTGCGGGTTCGGAAGACATGGACACGCTGACATTCGGCGCCCCGGTCCTCTATCGCCATCTAACTTTCTCTGAAGCGAGAAAGCAACCTATCAGCGAGATCCATCTGGACAAAGCCCTCGAGGGACTGAATATGAACATGTCACAGGTGAGTGTCCTTACTAGAATTTCATGTGAGAATGAGCAATGACCTTCCTACAGTTCATCGAACTCTGCATACTCCTCGGGTGTGACTACCTTGAGCCGATCAAGGGCGTCGGGCCTAAGTCCGCTCTCAAGCTTATTAGAGAACATGGCAGCCTCGGCGCCGTCATTGAACATTTGAAAGAGAAGTGCGCGCGCCGACTCCCTCATCATTTCGCCATAGTTATGTCTGATGAACTTGTCACCGTGCTTATATAGGGCGACGGCAAAGGAAGGGGCAGAAGAAGATGGCAAGAAGAAAAAGGGTGGCATCTCTGTTCCGGAAGAGTGGCCTTGGGAGGAAGCTAAGAAGTTCTTTGAGCACCCAGACGTGACCCCTGCAGACGAGATTGAGGTTCGTAATACCCCGGGGATACTGAGTGAAGCATCGTATTCACCATCTCGCAGGTTGAATGGAAGAGCCCGGACGTTGAAGGGCTCGTGCAGTTCTTAGTGACTGAGAAGGGCTTCAAGTACCTTTATTTTGCTCCTATCATATTCTGACTAGGCTGATGAATTTTCTCAGCGAGGAGCGCGTGCGCAAGGGCGCGGAAAAACTCGCCAAGTTCCTCAATGCGAAGCAGCAGGGCCGCCTCGATGGTTTCTTCTCTACGAAGGCGAAAGGCTCCCCGATAAAAAAGGGTAAGGATGAAGAGAAGGGTAAGGGAAAAGGGAAAGGAACGAAGCGAAAGGCGAGCAGCAATTTATCTTGCGTCCAGAGCAACATGATAATGACGATCCGGGCAAGCAGAGCGACGCACAAGAGAAGGAGGCAGGAGGCAGTAAGAGGTCAAAGACTAAGAAGTGATAGGAGAGGTCATTCTATCTGGTTGATATCGTGGTCGACTTTGGTTTCATCTATGCCTTCTCACCTACCTTACCCTCTTGCCATACTGTGTATATGTACGACTGTAGCTGTAGATAACCCATATGGGACATCCTCCCCCACAAACAAGAAAGCTTTGCCTGTTAGAACGAGCATCCAATTCACAGGGATTATAAGAATGACAGAGAGGCAAAACGGACCCATTCAGCGTTAAGCCCGAGACAGTCTAGTAAAGGCATCTACTACTTCTTTGTGTTCATCCTTGCAATCGACTTTCCACTCCTGATCCTCCCCTTGCTCTTGCTCTTCTCCTTCCCGCTCGCCTTGTCCTTCCTCTCCGTCGGCCTCCTCCGCTCCCTCATTCGCTCCTTCCCCGCCCGCATCTTCACACCCTTCTCCGCAAGCAGCTTCGCCTGCTTCTTCGCGAGCCGGCGTGCGACGCGCTCCGCGTCCGCAGCCTTGACCTTCTTGCGCTCTTCCTTTGGTAGGTGTGAGATCTTTGTGCCGAGGCTGGGGTCACCTTTTGGTAGTGAAGATGGTGTGAAAGGAACGGAAGGGTGCTTGAGGTGGGCTGAGGACGAAGAGGAGACAGCAGATCTGGAGTGTTTGGGTGTAATTTTCACACTACCTGGGACAGTCTTGCACCGCTGTACACGCAGCTTACGCTTCGCGAACTTGAGCCGCGTCTCATCCAGCGCGAGGATTTCGTCTACGCATTCTCGGTCCTATTCAGCACATATGCAAATAAATGACCATGGGGAATACGACGAATGGCAACCAAGACGTACCGCAAACTGCACATATGCAAAGCCTTTCCCGAGCTGCGTATCCTTATCCCGGATGATGCGCACCCGCTTCACCCACGTCCGAGGCTTCACGGCGTTCCCTTCGTCCTCGTCTCCCTCCTCGTCTTCACTCTCCTCATTCTCCCTTTCCTCCGGTGGACCCCTCTCTTCCATTGCCAACGCCTCGAAAAACGCCCTCAAATCCTCCTCATTACTCGCGAAATCCAGATTACCCACAAACACGGTCGCCTTCGGGTCTGCTACCACAGCCGAATTGCCCACCTCGTCGCCCTTGCCCACCCTGTCCACCCTAATCGTATGCGCCATGAAAACACTCCCATCGCCCCGCTCCACTGCAAGCCGCGCCGCCTCGTACGGGTCTATGATCGCGTTGTGCGAAGTCACCGCATGCTTGCCATCCGCCACCGGGGGAGGTGGATGAGCAAATACGACAAATGCGTTAACGGCATCGGCAGCGGAGTGTATCTCATGCTTGATAAACGCGATACGCTTCTTCTCTTTTGGCGTCAGGAATGTTTTCTTAGACCGTTCCTCCTCTGCGTCCTCCTGGCCCCGAGCGACTCGCCAGGATGCCGCACGCTCGCGATCGTGCTGCCTCCCCTCCTTCTCCTTGCCGAATGTGGCTTTTCCCTTGCCCTTCTCACCCTTTGTGTTGTCATCCAGGGTTGGCAACTCGGCGGTAGGGCTTTGAAATGCGACAGAGCGGAAGCGCAGAGACTCAATCTTGGCGGAGGACACAAATGACAGAATATGCCGCTTGAACTGCTTTTGAAGAGGCTGCGCTTAGCTGTCAGTTAACTGAGTAGATAGACGTTGAATGGCTTGGGTTCGCACTCTCGATTTGACCACGTCTACCGGCACATTACCGACGAAGATCGTCCGTGCGTTTCTTTGCTCCGACGTTTCTTCTAGAGGAACGTACTTCGTTTTTGCTCTGCGCCCGTTCAAGCTCCTTGTCCTGGAGCCCTTTGCAAGTGATTCATGCACGAGTTCTGATGAGTGTCCTTCATCGTCCGAGTCGCCGTCTGAACTTTCGTGTTGTTGCGCCGGATTTGACGTACTCTTAAAGGCTGGTTTTTCGCTGTCGTCTGAATCCTCATCCGATCCCGCAGTTTCTGGCCGTACCCTTCGTGCCTTGCTTGCCGCACTCGTGGAGGGCTTGCTCGTGGACGAATGTTCTTCCTGCTGATCTTCCGGTGGGTTCTCTTGAGAATCTGTGTATAGCATGTATCTAATAATAAGCTCGAAATGGAAAGACATACACACCTTCATCGGCCACTTTGCGGGTCTTCCGCCTTTTCGACTTTTCTCGCTTGTCAACAGGTGCATGCGCAGCCTCTCGCGATTTACGCTTTTTATCCAGTTTTGGTGACTCCCGTTGTAGTGATGCATTTGGTTGACTGCTAGCTGACGTCGACAATCCTGTCTAAAATATATTGGGTTGTTAGATGTAGGTAGCAATGAGACGAGATCGTGAAGACATACGGTCGACTGAAAGATGTTGTCCAGGCCTTTGTCAATGGCTGCATCTTTGCCTTTATGCAGCAAAAGAGATGATAAGCTCATGTTGGCAGCAATATGAGAAGGGTAGAGTGTCAGTCGGCCGCGATCAATGAAAGCCAAAGGCAGATGCTCAGGATCCAATCGACCAATCAGAGAGCTGGGTCCTTGATTGGCGCCCATACATCACCCTGCCCTGCACTTGGAATTTCTCCTTCAACATTGAGGTCCTCTCACGAATTACTTAATCCAGTGAAGACATCAGGTATGCGGCGTTGACGTACCTGATGCAATATGCTTGGGCAACCCAAATTTGCTGTCATGCCTGGCGACGAAAGAATGGTTGACGATAGGCCCGCGAAACGTCAGAAATTCTCGCCCATCGATTCAGACTGTATGCAGCCAACCTTCAGTTCGTTCATCCAGAATATGACCTAATTTATAGATAGGGCACCGATGTACCAGCAGCTTGTGCTGGAAGAAGTTGATCTCGAGCTTGGATTGAGAGAACGGCTGTATGAGACAGTGCATTCTCGACTAACTTGGGCATTGATACTTCAGGAGACACTCGAGAAGGGCCTGAAAGGTTCGCGTTCCTACAGTTCGTGCAAATTTTAGTTTCACTAACCACAGGTAGGTGCTACAAGCGAGGAAGCACCCTTCCAAGAGGCTGCTTTAGATGCTCTGCACGCGATAGAACACCCTTGCAGTATCCTCTTCGACAGAGAGACCAAGCTCCCAGACAGACCCATCCCTCTCCCTGTCACTCCTGCGGACTATGCAGTCCCTGAAGCTACTTCTGTCTCTTCTCATTCAACGCCACGCATCGGGTCCACCCGTCTTCGTGGTCTTCCTCGTGCTCCTCCGCCGCCTAGCAAGAAGTTGCTTTTCTTGCGAAACGCCACTACCTCACCGCCTGAGATTGCAAAACTTGTCTGCTCGGACTGTCTTCGTTCTGACTTTTCAAATCTCCAAGGGCTGCTAAACCACTGCCGGCTGCGTCATCATCGCGAGTTTGGCAGCCACGATGAGTGCATTCAGAGATGCGCTGTCCTGGTACCCGATGAGGAGCGCGATTGGGTGGTTGCAAATGGTACAGAGCTTGGAGGAATCAGCTTGCCGAGCTTACGGAGGTTATTTGAGATTGCGGTGGGAGCCGGGGAGCATATCTCATTTTCTAACCTGCACCATCATCCAAGCCGAGAAAACAACAACGAGGCTAACGCGGTCATTCATTCTAAAAAGAAAGAGACACCAGTACCGACAAGCACGGAGGTGACACGAACGTTGGGCCACCACATGGATACTCCGGCACTTGCTCCTTTTCTTGGCAGGGCTCCAAAGAGACGTATTATCCATGTATACGATGATCTCAACGAAGTAATTGACATCGTAGGGGAAACAGAGGAGTCCATCGGCGGGGGCAAGAACCGTGCCTGGAGGATGCACTACAATCACCGAAATGTAGCTCGGCCGGCTATTGATGAAGTCAATCCTCTAACGGAGGTGGAGAAGAAGACAGAGCCACAGGAAAATAGTCTAATGTCTGGGGCAGCAAATACATGTTCGCTCTCAAACGCTGCAAGCAGTCGCTTCCATGTCAACGCTCGTGTTAAGATTGCAGACTATAGTCTTTGGCTCCATCCTGGTGAGTTGTCACACTCAAAGTATACTTCGCATGCTGAGTTGCACTAGATCGCCGCGTGAAATCCCATCCAGATCATACACATCGCTGGCGGCTCGCAGTGTCTGCTCCATCTTATGTAGGTTATGAGTTGACAATCTGCTCCGAGCATTCCGCTGATGTTTGCTTAATTACAGAGCCTGCATATCTCTACCTTTTTGGCCAAGCTGACTATCACCTGCCTCACGGATCCACCTCCTTCAACTCTCATAAAGCCTATTGTGGTGACCGAGCCACCGTTCGTTGTGACTCGCACTACCGACAAGCCCTTTCTAGCATGCATTAATTTAACTTGGATAGGGGCAATGAATCCTCCAATGGACGTCGAGCATTGGGTTGATGTCAGTTGTTGTCGTTGCTTGTACTCTCTTGATTTTCTTTCTGACGAATGTACGTTGGATCTGTAGATAGATCCTATACATTTGGGCAACCCAGTTCTCGGCGATGAGCAGGTGTTCGACGTCGAGCTGGACAAGACCACGCCATTGCTGCCCGTCCGGGAGGACGCTAGGAAAGTTACATGGAGAGACGAGCAGTCTGGCATGGACAAGCATGACAAGTCCACGGAAGAGCACACTAACACTGACCCTGGTATGTCATTCGTGGTTGAATGTCGGTCCGCATCCTCGGCGCATTGCCGTAGACGCACAGTGCTCACTGGTCCTATTGTGTTTTTTTTGGATCATATCTCCATGATAACTGATCGGTGTACCCGTTACTTGCAGAGTATATCCTCACCCTACGAGCGCTGCTGCCGCAAGTGCCAATTATGACTAAAGGTGAGCACGCATAGCCACTCTTTTATGTCTCCGAGTGGAAATGAACGTGCTACAGACTGGAAAGGGCGACATCATGAACAATCGGTATCTATGCTGGTACCGGGCGCCGCTCAATTCCGCAACATAGTCCCAGGGCGCCGCAAGGCGATAGAAGTAAGATGAAAAAGCTTTGCGCGCTAGGGCACGTGTTAAGCTTCTTTTCCCAGATGAGCCGGGCGCGGGCATTACGCCATGCCTACGAGAAGCACGTTGCCTCCCTTCCTGACACAGACAATCTAATTCCTCTCACAGCTGTGGAGGTCTATCGATGGATGGAAGATGAAAACATATTTCCTCGTGCGGCTCTCGAGAAGGCGGCTGCCACCGCTTCATCATCGCAGGACGAATTGGCTCAACATCTGGATGAGTATTGTCCGTTCTGTGGGCTGATCCAGCCATTGCACCCCGCCGTTGTCAAGGATGACGGTGGCGACAATGTCAAACCCGCAGAAATCTTTTCATTTACCCGCGGAAGTTCCAATTGGGCAGTATGCACCACTTTCAATGCACCGACTCCCAGGCTGCCTTTGCTCGTTCTGAACCACTTGATGGGCAAGATATCTGACGCGGGACCGGCAGAACCTCTATCTTATGAATTGCATCCCACGATCTACTCGGTGCCATATCCAAGTACCCAGGGCCCGGGAGTTGCCATGTCATCTTCTGATCTGCCGGCATTTGTGGACCCCGCTCTCGTTTATGCGATTCGGAATGTCTCGGCGATGTGGCGCTTGAAGCACTTCGCAGCGGCCTCTCAACTATTCTCAGACTCGGCGAATGATTTATCAGGTCGCACTGGGGTCAATCGGCCACGCCAGGAGCTGCTGGACGACCTCGCCCCCTACGCTTTATTGGCGGCAGTAACGAGGTCGATGGTGAAGCTACTCGTTCACGACGGGGTCAGTGCGTTCAGACGCGATGAGGCAGCGTTGCGTGCACTGGGGCCCGATGACCGCCCAGCAAAGAGAAGAGCACAAACGACACCCGCGATCAGACGACTGTTGACGCCATCGCACATCGCGCGTGGATTAGAGTTGAATGCGGGACGCGGGCTGGTGGGTAGCGCGGCGCTGTTGAGCCTTGCGCTGTTAGGGGCAACGGGGGTGGATACAGGATCAGGTACGTCCAATTCCGTAGATACTCCGAGTGTGCATCACCCCGACCGGACTGACTGGATCTAGGCGTGATTCCATCTGCACGAGCAATTCTCGGATCTAATGTCACTGTAAAGATGGAAGAGGGGGACCATATGCGTTGCTAGAGATGTAGTGGCCTGTCCAACTTGTTGGACGTGCGTCCTTGCCATGTGGAACTCAGCGAGCGTTGAGAGCATTTAGGCTTATTCCAGATCGTGCTAAGTGGGAAAAAGAGATTGGTTGCTCGGCGAACCCCCGGGTCCAGATTGGATCGTCAAAATGTGGCAACAGTAACTTGTCTATATATGGCTAATAGGAACAGTGCTGAGCGATCCGCAGAGTCTCAACCGCGGTGACAATCCTTCTGCCATCTTTGATTGTGTTCATCAATCAGTCTTTCGAAATATTCTCGGGCGTCGTCTGGGGACGCCGTGGATAAGCCCGTGGTCGTCCATCCTTCTTTCTCCTCTTCGACGTCCACCCGGCATCCCCAGCTCGTTGTCGTCCTTCGAAGGTGCTGAGAGTCCGGTACATCTCGCTCCTTTGACGATTCACACTCCTTTGCGCTTCTCTGCCTACCTCAATCGTCATGGGCATTCCAGCTGAAACACTTGATAAGAATGCCACGTTCGGCGCTGCCTTGATTGGCTTTGGAGCGTCTTGCATGTGAGGATGTACCGTTGCCAAATGCTGATGAATCGCATCTGAATACTCATCTACTAGATTGCTTGGAGTCCTAAGCACACAGATGTACACCTACTTCCGACGGTACCCGCAGGATCGATTGTTCTACAAATGTCTGGTCAGTAGCGCGCGCCATATCGTGTTTGGTGCGAAGCTAACTGGTGCCCTTCTTAAAGGTCGCTGCATTGTGGTATGATGCCTACTTGAGCTCCGGCAGCTGGTCTCACCCATTCTTAGGATCCTCGAGGCCGTCGACCAGGCATTCATTGCCTATGCCGTCTACTTTTACCTCGTGACGTGAGTACGGTATGCACAGAGCTGCTTAAGTAACTTGACGTGCAATACAGAAATTGGGGTGTTTTGGAGGTTCTCCTCGACCATGTTCATTGGTATGTTGAGCTTGTGCTATTATTAGCGTGGCACTCACGATTTTGAAGGTCTCTCATTGTGAGCTTTTGCGTGCATAATCATTGGCGAAGTCTAATAGAAGGTCGATATTAGCTTCAGGTTACGCTTGGAGTGAGTGGAACCTCTCGAAACACATCCTAATCACTCATATAAAACGCAGGCCACGGCAGGAGCCATAGTCAAGGCGTGCGTGCGCTTCCTCTTCCCTCCACACAGTGGTTAACTCACCTGCAGTTGCTTTGCCATGCGGGTATGGAGATGTGAGTTCTGTGTCACTCATGCACCCCGGTGTTTGCCATCTCAAATGTCTTGCAGTCAGCAACTGTAATGCGGGGATCACTGCTGTAATCGTAGGTCTTCCCACTGATCGAGGAAATGTAAGTTCGTTGAGATCTGACGCCGCTATAGCTGCTGCTGGTGTTCGCGCAACTAGGTATGTGTATCATCTCATCGTCATGATCGGCATATTTATGGGAACCTGTAAGCCATGGCATGTGGTAAGCTCTTATCAAATCATTGCCTCTAGGCTTCAATTGAAGTGTCATTTGTGCGGATGCAAGTGTACACTGTGAAAGGGTGAGTGGCAGCTCTTATATCATGAACATATCTCTCTGAAGTGACGATGTAGGTTTCAAATTGCCAATCTGCTGGTGCTCTCCAAGCTGAAGGTATACCATCTCACATCTACAGTTGACGTTCTCACAAGTGCGTGTTCACAGGTCATTGGAAGCATATCTCTGGGATTGGGGGTGGCAACAGACATGGTCACGGCTGTCGCGCTATGCTACTTCCTGCGTACTTTGCGTACAGGCTACTCAAGGTGCATCTCTCACGTCTCCCCGCGATGATGCGTGTATTCAACGGCTGTTATTCTCAACCAGAGATGATTCGCTGGTCAATAGTCTGACATTGTATGCCGTGAACACCGGCGTACTCACGAGGTGAGTGTTATTCCCACGTTGAGCTTCTTCCTTCAGCTGAGCGAGATTTGGATGTTCTCAGCGCTATCAGTCTGACCACCCTGATACTGGTGGGTTAATCATTATTCCTTCAACTGTTGTCATCTTGTCGTCTGAGAGGTCCGCATCGAAGTACGATATCATGCCGCAAAACTTTATCTTCATGGGATTCTACTTCGCGCTCAGTAAACGTATGTCTCTCATCATAGTTGCGAAATTCCACTGACGGATTGTTACGTGGACAGTTTACGCGAATTCATTTCTTGCAACGTATGTGCACCAGCAGTTCTCTAGTTCTTTGTATTCTGATTATCATCGTGCAGATTGAACACGCGCAGAGTTCTGCGTGGTCGCGGGACTGATGGTGAAGATGTTACGATGCCGACCTTCTTGATGGTCGGAAAGGCTACCAAAAATGCCACGGAACGCGATGTAGAGGCTACTTCGGTGATGACCCTTCGATCTCTGTTCCGTATCGCATTCATCGCTTACGCCCACATGGGTGACAGCAGGGAACCGCTCTAGAAGTTGATGTACACCGGGAAGTTCAAGTGGTCAGAGATTCCGTGAGTAATCTCTCGTCGCCCTCTTCGCAGAGTCAGCTCAAAGCCACGATGCCTCCAAAGTACTTCAATACTCAGACACCACAATACGCTGTGGCGTGGTGAATCGCTTATAGGCTGAGACAACAGCATTGTACCCGTAGTGTGCTGCCAAGGTGGAAGGACGGAGTCTCCAAGCTACTATTCCCCGTGGGCGTTCTCAAGTCTTTGCATCAAATCACGCATGTACCGGATATTCGTTCTCTGACTTATGTTTTATTCTGCTTATTCTTGGTCCCTTCCTGCTAGAGACCTTGGTTCTTCAGACGTTCTTTCGGAGCTTTGGGTTATTTATCTCCTGGAAACCTCTTCAGTTTTTTCATTCTCGCCGATCTGGTGAAATCCGAAATTTAAGAATCATTCACTTTACTATACCATAAATTCTTCGCTCTTCAATCGCTTTGCATTAGTCGTAGTTACTTTATGTTTTCTGTCTTCGTGTTGTCTGTCGCTACCGTATCATTTTGTCCTTGTATGATCTACTACTGGTTGTGAGAGTAAGACCTGAAAAATAGACGAGACACTGGCTGTATCACTCCAAACCACAGACTGGTACTTACTAGTATTAGTACTACTTCAAGATCGTGCAGTCATAGCAGCATTCGGTCATCAACACATCAAGTCCACACACTCTCTCTATAGTAGGAAGCTGTAAGATTTCCGAGCTAGGTTGAGTCCATTAGCTCGCCATTCCACTCCCAACATCGTACCAGTGAACGTCCCACGCGACTTGCTAATTTAGGCAAGTATTCGATCTGAGATCCGCTGTGGCTGCAGATTTTTTGGGTTTTGCGCGCTCTGACGACTTCTTCAGAGAGGCTCATGTACTCTCGATGTCGGCTCGCTGCCACAGTCCAAAAGCCGCGAAGCTCGCACCGAACAGGACGCTTTGATGCATCTTTCCTCGCGAGCGGGCTAAGGTCTGAGTATTTCCTCCGCGATTGTCCCTAGCCTGGGACCGGCCGTCACCGGTCGAGAGACGAATCAGCAATTCGGGTTGGCCGATTTCGTGTACTCCCGACGAACCTCGGAAGAGGAAGGGTCAAGAATCTGGTCATCGGCCCTTGGAAGTATCGTCTCGAGGATGTGAGATGTCCGCGTCATGTCCTCGTCTCTGGTCACCGTGGCGTGGTGCCCTCTGGGGCGCCGCGCGCGAGTATTGACGATGGCACGACGATCACGGGTCCCACCGTGCCCCTCGAATGACACGGTGACAGGGCGGGGCGGGCTTTTTCAGGCAGGGGTTGCCCCAGCTGGGGGCTCTGGCGCGTTTGGATGTCTTCACTTCAGTGCACTTCGCGGCTCGCAGTTTCTGCGAAACTCGATTCAGACTACTCTTGGACTGTGGTGCCTTCGTATTTTTTCCCTCCTCGTACCCGTCATGGGTATTTGCTGCTTTGCATTCGGGGATTGCTATTCCACCGAGATATCTGGTGCGTGGTGGGTTTGCTTTTTGTTCACTTTATTGTACTACTACACACGCGCTGATTATCAGTAGTAGACAGATCCGTCGAGGTACGCATGCTATCTGTGTCGCAGCTGTGGGGGGTCAACTGCGGAAGCTCGATAGCGTTGCGCGTCACTAGCGTTTCGGAGTTCGATGTATCGCATCAGAGGGGTATATAGTGATGCGTTTGAAAGAGATTTTAATAACCCTACGAACACGCTCAGTGCACAGCTGACGCAGTATTGACTCGCGTATGACATGCCGTTCAACAGTTGATGTTTGGCGCACGGGCCCTTCCCAAAGGTCGTTATAAGAAGCGCGATGTTTCAATAGCGTCGAACATCCCAAATGTCCGATAAGGACACGTTCCCCGCGGCGCGCTCGGCGACGAACCAAGGTGCATTGTGTATCTCGTCAGCTGATCATGTCCCCGGTTCGTGGAGGCCTCGTGCATCTCAACTCAATTCGCTTGTGGGGCGGGGTGGATTTGTTTCCTTCGAATGACTCTCATAAGAACGCTTTACGGGGCCCCAGCGACAGCGGCGGCATGTAAGAACTCCAAGCTCGGTTTCATTTGCCTATTCTATACTACATGATCCTCCAGCCCGGAGCTAGTTTCAGTTGTGGCTAGACCCTTCCCGGTCGCCTGCCTCGCGCCCAGTTTGACTTCGAGCAATTTGTCTGTACTCTCACCCTGAGGGAGCAATGCTGGTTCGTCAATTGCTTCTTTGTCCTCAAAACACCCGTAGATTCGGCTTCTTTTGCCTTAGCCGAGTATTACTCAGCATGCAACGCAGCAGTGGGCTCGGATAATGATGCATAGCCTCGGCGAGGCCCCCGACGTTCCTGCCTCCAAATAAAAAGGAAGCCCCGTATGTCAAATGAGCCCCCTCTATGGTGTCACATTCGGCGAGATACCACGACATGGTGCTGTCCATGCATCTCCTAGAAGCGTAGAAGGTTGATGTGCGGTTTCATGTCGGTCGCACCCGGGCGCTTGGTACTATGTGTCATAGACTGTTGGAGATTGCATACCAAGTTGCCGCATCTCATGAGCATTTTTTGCTCACAATCAAGGTCCAACTCATGATGTGCCTGTGCGATAATAGAATAATGAAGCGCTTGCTCTGCAGTACGGTATACTTGGATTTTAGAGGTGAGGGGGTCCGAGTCGTAGGCTGCACAGAGCAGTCTAGTACAGATGCCGAGAGATGCCGAGCTATATACCACCGGGTGGCATGCCGAACCGAGAATCTCCCTGCGCTTTGGAATTGGAGGCCATTCGCAGGCCTCTTTGAGCGCCGTACAATTTAAGTACTTGCACGCTGCAGGTGTTGTCTCATGCATCTTCACTGTCGTCCATCGTCCTCGCCGTTCAGCACAACACCGACGCCTGAACGTCGCGGAGGTTGCCGCAGTCAGCCACAGTGGAGCACTGCCTCCGCCGCTAGATCCTTGCGATCGACCTAGGCAATCTCGGCATCCCCGAGCGTTGTGCTCAGCGTCCCCGTATCGTCATCTCCACATTCTGTCAACCATCACGACGCTTCTACGACTTTACGACTAAACACTGTAGATACGGGTTCTAGAGCTTCGTCTTCCCAACTTTAGAAAGCTGTCGCCATCATGTCCAGGTTCAAATTGGTACGCATCATCTGAACTCATCCAGCATATGAGAACGATTGACGATATGCGCTGTGATAGATTGAGGTTTCAATACCTCATCTCGCATATATTCTTTTGGGCGGATTTATCGTCTTCGTGCGTGCGCATTCGTAGTGCTTGCAGTTCGACAATGCTGATAGTCCTGTCTAGTTTGGCATGTTCTCGCTGTTCATTCGGGAGAAGGTATGTTACGCCGGTCGTTATGTGATTGAACACTTGGGTATTGAGGATTGTAGTTGTACATCGGGGAAGCATGCTGGGCGTTTCTCTTCGGTGTCATCATCGGTGCGTGCATTCCACACAGCTTCGCATCGTAACATGTACTAACTTCCGCAGGGCCCTACTGTGCAAATATATTCGACCCTCGGGATTGGGGCGGAGGAGATATCGCAACGACAAACACCATCGTGATTGAATTTACGCGAGTTGTCCTGGCCATCGGCGTCTTCGCCATAGGCGTGGAACTGCCGAAAGCGTACATGGCCAGGCACTGGAAGAGCCTCTTCTTTCTTCTCTTCCCTGTCATGACATGGGTGCGCATATTTTGACGATCCTGCTGCCTTCATAGTTAATCATGCCGCGGCATACTCATACAGGGCTGGTTTGTGTCAGCTGGCCTCATATATGCGCTAATACCAGGACTCAATTTCCTCTCCTCCTTGGCAGTGGCAGCCTGTCTCACACCTACTGATCCTATCCTTGCTGCGGCCGTTGTCGGTGGCAAATATGCAGACAAACATGTTCCTGCACATCTAAGGCATCTCCTTGCCGCGGAGAGCGGCTGCAATGACGGAGCTGCTTTCCCATTCCTATTCATCGCGTTGTACCTCACCATAGATAAAAATACAGACAACGCCATCAAAGATTGGTTTCTGTTATTATGGCTATGTGCGTGGATATTGAGCAAAGTATGATGCGTTTTTCTGACTAATTTTATTCCAAATCCCTGTGCAATGCTCCGCATTCAGACCAGATCGCCGTTGGTATCATATTCGGCGCCGTGCTTGGCTTTGGATTCAGATATCTCATGAAATTCTGCCAACGCAAGGATCTCATTGATCGGCAATCATATGTTGCACAATACGTCTCGCTTGCAATGCTCACTATCGGCGCAAATACGCTACTCGGCGCAGACGACTTGTTGGCAGCTTTTTCGTGCGGAACTGCCTTTGCATGGGATGGTTTCTTCAACAAGCAGACGGAGGAAGCTGTGTTTTCATCTGTTATCGATCTACTCTTCAACATTGCTGCGTTCATATTCATTGGCGCATGGATGCCCTTCGACGATTTTTCCGATGCCACGTTGACGTTGACCCCTTGGCGATTGATCGTGATCGCGATTCTCATCCTACTGTTGAGGAGGCTGCCGGTGATGATCGCTCTGTATAGATGGATTCCGGATGTGAAGACACTCCAGGAGGCCATCTTCAGTGGACACTTTGGCCCTATGGGCATTGGTACGTCCTTGGTATCGCCTATTACTGCGTATGTGCGTAAAAATACTAACAACGGGGCACACATATGCAGGTGCCGTATTCATCGCCACCCTTGCTGTTGAACAGCTGCCGGAACCTGAATCGCCGCCAGCCACTCAGGCCCAGATGCTTGCGGCATCCATCCAGCCTATCGTTGCATTCATGGTCCTCTGCTCTATCACGATACATGGCCTGTCCATCCCATTCTTCTCGCTTGGACGCCGCGTGCATTCTGTCTCGCGCACTTGGTCGCGGCATGACACATTCGGTACACTCGGTGGACGCGTGTTGCCTGAGTGGACGACACAAACCCGCCCCGTCGTCGCTGGTGAAGACATTGTCATCAATCGCGATCGCGAAAGCGCGATGGAGGCTGGAGTGCTACCGCCGCATGAAAAAGGACGAAGACCAGAGTCATATGAGATGAGGGAGGAGTCTACCACAACGCAAGACGAGAAGGAAGAGGGCTCATCAAGAAGTCAGGATGAGGCCGCCATAAGACCGAACGGCACGGATATGAGGGAGGAGAACCTGCCAGATGGCGAGGAGAACGTGCAGGAATGGAGGGAAGGACAGAACAAGGTCGTTGAGCGGCGCAGAAGGCCCGGGGAAGATGTATGCCTCCACGTTATGATCATGGTTGTCGCTATTGCTCACGCTTATATCCAGGTTGAAGTCGAAGTGCAGGACAATGCGTTCGGGCCCAAGTCAACAACCGCGGAGAGAATCGATGCGGCTGCGGGGGCTGCGGCGAACGCCGTGAATGAAATTAAGTCAAAGATACGCCGGACACCGCGCGACCTCGAAAACGCACTTCATGATGTTGAACATGACATTGAAGAAGGGACAGAGCAATTAGGACACAGAATCGAGGACGCGGAGCAGGCGGCTGCCAACAAAGTCAAACGTGTAGCTGGTGTACAGGACCAGGACGAGGAGGAGGGCTGGATGTCCGATGCGAGCGAGGGAGACGTGCATGGCTCGGCATCTTCTGACGGGCGCAAGCGTGCGAAGAAGTCGACCAGGTCGCCGCCAACACGACTAAGCCAGGGGGGTTCACGTCGACGAACCTCCATGCGTCGACGTGTGCTGAGTCCTCGTGTGTCCCAACAACGGTCGCGAAGCGAGGATACATTGTCTACCGTGGATCGCCATGATGATGGCGGCTATGAAGCTGGTACGGAGGCGTCTGAAGGGGAACGCGGCCGACGTCCACCTCATACCAGCAGCACGTCGTCAGTGCCACGTGCGGGACATGCGCGCATAGAATCCCTGTGTTCCATGGACTTGCGACTACAAGGACGTGATCAGTCTCCTGCACGGTCGCTGCGATCTGTGCACTTCGCAGATGAATACCGGGGCAATCATACGCCCTCTATCTTACGCTCGCCTTCCTTTCCGGCAACGCCGTCCCCAGGAAGCGAGGCTCCGTCTGAGGGTGAAAACGAATCACCCTCTCCAAGCGTTCCTGAGACGCCTCGGAATGGTCAGGTCAGATTTTCTCTGCCCGATCATAACGAGAGGCGGTAGCGGCCTTGCTTGGCTGTGTGGTCCAAGCCACCTCAGTATCTTACTCTTCGCATCATATTAGAATTTTGCGGAATCAGTCAGTTCATCCTAGACGCGGCTGTGTACCGGATGCGAGTTCGGATGAACACTCTATTGCATACTCACGTACTATTCCTCATTGTATATCCCAGTCTACTTATATCATCTCTTCATGCATCAATTGTATTGTCTATCGGTCCTCGCATCTCCACCATATATCAGTATGCGCATACAATCCTTGTATTTTCAATGACATTAGGTTTCGCTTGCATTCTCATGCTCCCGGCATGCTGCGGATTTGACGACCTGTTCCGCTTTAACACCGATCATATTCAAGACTCGCATACTAACCCCCGTCCCGTCCGCGCGAGGCACATTCGCAAGATTGCCAAGCATCCTCCCAAGAAGGCACCGAGGATCATCCTCAGCCCCATGCCCTCGAAGGCGTCAAAAATCAGAGGCAATAACCTCATCTCTACTAAGTTTGGGCGGCGATCTGCGTCGACGATCTCAAAGGGCATGCATTTCTGTCCCTCTTGAATGCTTTGTTCGTTGATGAGAGCAGAGGCTGCGCGGAGCCCTGACGTGAAGCCATCCTCGTGGAACCCGTACTTGAGCCAAGCACCCGCAAAGGATACTCCTTGGTGGTCTCGGATGGCCGACATGTCATTTTGCGAGCCGATAGCCTGTTCCGTGTCAGTGGCAGAACTTCGCAGCCGAAACGGGGCGGATTACCTTAGAGCCGAGGATCGGGTGCTCGTATTGGAACCTCCCTTTCACCAGCTTGAGGTCGGGTTCGAAGGGCGGGTTCAACGTGACGAAGATTAATCCATGCGTGTCCTCGAGTATATGCTGCAACTCGTTCATCCAATCTGGTGCGCATACAGTCAGTCATACCGGGCACGAGCGGCAGAGGTGAGACGTACAAGTGCTGACAAATGCGTGTCAGTAGCACGTTCGTGTGTAATGATTAACGAGCACATACAGAGAGACCTGGTCGCCGTTGACTTTCCGCGTTCCGTTCGGAGTTCCGGTGGAGCTGGTGAGGTAGTTCCAGCACGACCATGCCTTGCGGTTCTGTGGCATAAGCTGCAGGCGACCAGCACCACGAGTTGACTGCCGGAGCTCGACTCAGTCACATCAATGACGTACCCGTTCATCGCTATGCAGCACAGCGATGTTCTTGCTCCACTCAAAAGCGCCCAAAACGTGCTCCTCGACAGCGCTTGCGCTGTCTCCTGCCTTGAGAATGGACAGTGCAGTATCACTGTGACATGCAAGAATGACGTGGTCATAGTTGATACGTTCGCCTTGCGCTGTCAATAACTCGACGCAGGCAGGATCATCGATATGCGTAGGAAGATCCGAAGCTCGTCTATTCACGGCAATGACAGGGGTAGAGAGGTGCAGCTGTTCCGCAGGCAGCGCCGAGAGAATTTGGTCGACATATGTGCGGCTGTCGAGATATGCATTAGTGTTATGAAGCGCTGCTGCATTGCATCGGACTCGCCTGCCACCGTGAAGGGTGAGCCATGATGGTCTTCCGATGATTTGCAATAGATGATGATTATGCATGAATTGCACCTACACTGGATGAGGGGCATTGCGGGCGAGAGATATTGAGCATGTCTCACCAACGTCTGGGCAGGAAAATCTAAGAAACATTTGTCCGGCGGTGTACTCCATATTGCTGCAGTCATTGGCTGAGCAGCATCAGATCAGCGGCAACACTGATGGTGAATCGAGGCAACCTACGATCAAGTAATTGTCTCTGAAAGAATCCGAGTACCCTTCTGTCTTCAAATACTCCCCGATAGAAAGGTTTTCAAGTTTGGATTTGCACAGCGCCCGCGGTGCACAAGCGTTGAAGTGCAAAATATCGTACAGCATGCGCCACATACTCGGATCCAGCAAACGATGCCTTTGGCAGAAGACGCTGTCGAGGCTGGTTCCAGCCCATTCAAATGCCCCTGCATTACGCGAGACGGAAAAGGACATGGTTGTCCTGAGGATGCGCTCTCGTAGGTGAGGGTATAAATTGAGGAATCGTAAGAAGTTCGGGTAAGTTATTGGGTTGAAGACGATCTAAGCGGACGACTATTTTAGGGCAAAGTCAATTCGCGCGCAAATACGTAGCACATACGAATCCCCTGGAATGGCTGATATTAGTCCTGAAAAAGCCGGATCAGAAGTAATACGTACGTATCAACATCGATAGGCGCCTTCCCTTCTTGCACGAAAGATATCGTATTCGCATGTCCGCCCGGGCGCGATTCTGCCTCGTAGAGATGCACTTCATGATTGCTATACTCGTTAAGTAGCTGCGACTATCAACCTATGTGCTCATGAGCACGAATGAATAAAGGCAGCCTACCCAAGTCGCGGCAAGGCCAGAGACGCCAGACCCTACTACCGCGATCTTCATGAGCGATCCTTGAAACGTCTCCTGTATGCCGTGGAGTGGAGGAGGAAAGTCGGGAAGATACAACCCACACGAGGTGGGAGACGATGGGCAATAGACACAATACCTGTTTCATTTATGTCGTATGCTCGCACATCAAAATTGCGGATCCGAGCAAGAGCTCAATGTATAATTGATGTGGCACACTCTTGACACATCATCAGTTATCGAAGAAGATGGGGCACGTCTCGTGACATCGGCCGCTTCCGTCTCGCGGCCAACTGGCCCTATGATAGTAAATCCGCCTACGTTGTAGGTCCTCCAGAATCCAGATGACGACCAGGCATCTTATTGCGTTGCAAGAGGGACCTGCATTTCCCCTGAGGGACGGGGTTGTTGCATCTCGGGACCCGAACCGCCTGTGGCTCCCGGCGTAGATCTGGAGAAAATTGATCAGATAACCGATAGCTTAGAGCGAACTTCCGCTCACTCTGATTCTTTGATTCGTGCGCGCCAATCACAAGTTTCACAAACCCAGACACGTTCGGTATGCAGAGGTATAATTCGGAGGAAGCAGCACTGTAGCCAGTCCTGAGAAGTCCCGGAGGAAACAGCGACTATAGTGACGATGAGCCATGGAATCAAATTTGCACCTGACAAAAGGCATGCATACCATCGCCACAAGCGGGACACGTTCTCTGGCTGCTAAGGTTCTCGTCAATTGTTACCTTCGTTGGACAGCCACCTAGGTAGAACATGAGCAATGCAGATATAACTGTCAATTATTGACTTACATGCTAATGTCATGCAGGACCCTAGACACACACATCCCGAACAACATGTCGCCAATGCATCACAACAATCCATTGAGTTGTAGAATGGGTACTCAGGATGACTATGTGGGGTATGAACGGGTGGAAGAGGTGACCAGGTTTTGTACAGTGCGGAAGGACATAAACATAACACAGCATCTCGGCCAATAGTGCCCGGTGGCGTTAGCGATCACCTAGGTAACGCGGCGCGTGTAAGTAGAACAAAATGGCTTCTATAGCCTCAATGACGGGAAGCAGAATTCATGCCAGTACCGCAGTAAAAGCGCCCACGAAACGAGACAAAGTGCGAGCAATGGATCTAGCCCGTTTGCCTTATCTACCGCAGTGAAATGAGCGCAGCGCAAGTGAGGGCGAACATTGTCCTTACGACTAGCCTCCTAGCGGAACAGTCGTGAGACGGCCTCGTGTCTGTCGAGACGTTCGGTCGTTACGGCTTCGTTTGTCAGCAGGTTCGATACCACGCTCGGAAAGCGCTAAGATGCTGTGCCTGCCCGTTGAGATCACAGATGGTCGTTCAGCAAAGAGCAGTCTGACATGAGCTTCGGTGATGCTCAGGACGGCATCGCACAAGCCACGGATGCAACTGGAGAGGAAGCACATCAGCCACGCCGCGACGGCGCGTGACACGCCTGCGTCCACGAACACGACACCAGTCCCCAAAGGGATGCGAGATGACTATAGGAAAATTGTCAACCATCATTGTGAATGCAAAAGATGGCAGAAGTTCAGTAATAGAACACGATGCAGTGCAAGAGCAGTCTGGACGAATTTTCGTGCATGCCTGACTCCTGCTCGTTCAGGACGGTACGGCACGAGCCACGAGTGGATCTAAAGAGCGAAGCACATCGGCCGCAAAATGAAGACTCCTCGTACATCTGCATCCACGACGGAGACACGCTGGTCAAGCAAGTCGTCGCTAACTGTCCTATTGGGCGCCGAGTCGAACGCACCCCTTCACACGAGATGAGCTCGCAAGTGCTTCAGCGTCGGTAACACGCCGCATACAACGCCTGCCTTCTCCCGAACGCTAGGAACACTTCAACACCAAGCTTTGTGTGAAGAGCTCTTGCGCACGAACAGAACACCCGAATGACGATTTCCTGGCCTAAGGCGAATTTCAGTAAAATCACACAGTCGTAAAACTCCTCATACCTCTTCCTCGAAGACCACCCTCCCCGTCTCCTCATCCACGAACCACGGGATATCCCGCGGACGCACCGGCCTCGTGGGGTGTCCTCCACGATAGTCGAGCATGACCTGTGGCAGCGTCAGATCATCCGGCGGCGGGACCAGTGGCGGCGCATTCGAGTAGAAGGTCGTCATGGGCGGCAGCGATGTGGGCCTTATTCTGGGGGTCAACCTCGCCCATCTTCGGGTTCGACAAAGCCGTATCTCCCTTGGGCTCAAACTTGATATCTAGTATGTTCGTGCGCGATGCCTCTCTTGCGGCGTCGAGACCCAGGCGTTTCACAGCTAGCCTACGTACGTTCGATTCAGTCACAGCATTCGGAAACGAAGGTGGCATGCACCCGTGACGATCCAGAACCTCAGCGAGCTTGTCGATCGTTTCCGGCTTGTATACGTCGAAATCGAACACATTCCGGAGAATGGCTTGGAGAGAATCCAATGAATATTTCTGCATATGGCGGACGATGTTGATACGCTCTGCGTTCGAATGAGCATCAGTCTTTGCTGTTAATCCATCCGAATGGCTTACCTCGTAAGGAGTAAGGATATGATGGACTCCTTGAGCTTCATGCACATAATCGAAGATAAGGCAATAGGGGAGAAGGAAAGTCGAACCGCAGAGGCGGCGCGTCCGAGGACAACGAGATGGATTCCAGGATGCGCGATCCATGTGTGACGCGTAGCAAGATGTTGCTGGTCGTGGGCGGGTAGAAATGCTTGACAAAGGTTGCGTGTACTAGTGGACAATTTGGAGGGTTCTTCGCGTGCAAGTTTGCGTTGTGGCTCCTGTTATAAAATGGTAGCCAAGTTCTGCGGTGTACGTAGGATAGTTCTTAGAGTCGTTCGGTGCTTATTGCATCCTCGCGTTCACCCGTTTGTCATTTGGAACGCTCGACGCCTCTTCACCCAAGAGAGCGAACTGACATCATGAGCGGCATCCACAGTACAAGCACACATAGCCAACTTACCTCAACTATCGCCAACAACTCCTTTGCTTCCCTCGCTTCAATCGTCTCCACCTCAGGTTGAGAATATACCGAGCTTGTTTTGAAAGGCCGATGACTGCAACTCGACGTTCAACGACATCGTCGCAGCACTCGCGAAGCCGCAGTCACAGCTTGGTGCTGGACGTCTGTCTCTCTGTGTGGAGTGTATCAAGATCGCTGTGAAACTGTGAGGAACTGCTCGAAAGTTTGACGTAGAGAGATCCTACCTTTGCAAATGCACGACAAGCTCTAGGAACTGCAGAATGGTGCCCTCGGAGCCTTGGTATACTTCCTCAAATCTTCGCTGCCTGGTTGCGGATCTGCGCGTCCTTGCCGTCTGCATGTATAAAGAGTGTCAGTCAAAGGGACGTCCGTCTATGGATAATTTGCTCCGGGGCGCTGACCGCGCTGATATCTTCTGCATACAGCTTCTCTCGGGCTTCATATTCGAGTTAATATGAGGGCTTCTCCTCGATTCTTCATGATCAGCGTCCTCGATGTATATGTGGCACCTTGGTGGCACCATGCACCCAACACGCATACAGATACAAACATCGCTCCCTGCCTCCTGCTTTACAACATCGCTGAGCCATCTACTGAGACATCCATACACCACCAGTCGCCTCAGTCCTCAACTATGCCTGATACCGAGCTATCCTACGTTATCCTGTTCGAAGACGGTGTCGCCAGTGAATTAAACGTCGGCGCACTTGAATTTGACCGGAACGTTGACCGCTCATGGAGTTTCACGAAAGTTCGTGACAAGATCTACGAGAAGGAGCATGTGTGGGACCGTCGCAAGATTTCCCCCTCTGAAATTTCCATCTACACTGTGAGTTGTCCTCTCATCTGAGCAACGGTGCCACTCTGACCGAGCATTAGCCTGGCCAACTGACGCTGAAAGATATTACAAATGATGCCATGTCCCTTCATGTCAAGACGGCTATCGAGGGTTTGAAGCCCGTTTACGCCCTTGATAAAGTCAGCAACATTCCTAAACAACTGATCCCGGATGATACGTTGGTTCGTCTTGTGCTCGTGGCACGTCGTCCTCAGCTCGTGGGACATCCTCCAAGTGAGCCACCATTCAGATGACCTCACGTCGTCAGGCTTGACCATCGCATCTTCGGTGGTGTCTGCTGCTACTCTCCCTGGAATATCGTTCTCAAACATCCTGCTATGATCATGCAGGTGCCAATCGCAGCGAGCTCGGTCAACAAATCCACAATGCCGAGCAATATCGTGAAACCTTCATTAAAGCGAGAAGTAAGGGAAATTTCGTCAAGGACGACGAGCAATCGAATTCAATATGTAAGATCGGGCCCGAGGGTGTCCCCAATTCGTCAAGGACCACAAAGATCAGTTGATGGAAGCCCCGATTCTGTTCGACGGTGACTTATCTCGTCTGACCCCCAATTGACAATGGAGTGGGTTGCGGCACTCTTGCCAGATCATAATGTCGGTCTCGATGATAGTTTAGAGCCCTCAAATCTCACCACTGCTGGATTGCTCAAATTGGGTCACCTGCTGCACGTTGCGTCCAACGAAGTTCCAATATGGCGAACCCGAAACAGTTCGAGATTCGGCGAAATTGATGGAAACGGAATCCTCTTCTATCAATTTGCAGTATACCTTGACGTCCTGCTCCGCACAAAGGTCTCTTACAAATTGTAAGTGTCAAAGTATCTGTTATTCTTCCCAGAACCAAGCTCATTTATGGCAGCGGTACCGAAAGCTGGCCTCTCACGCTGGTAGTTAGCGTCGAAGACGATAACATGCACTACTCGTATACACCGAGGAGCGATTTCTCCGTATGGACGCATAACTTACCCCGCCTCATAGTGGAGGTCTGTTCGGATACGACTCACCACAATGATAGAACTCGCATGCTTCTTCAGGGAGCGAGTGCCGTTCGTTTGGCAAACCGAACTTTGACCGACAAAGAACGCAAGTTTGTGTTGATGGCCATTTATTTCACCGAAGGCGGTTTCGCAGAACGCTATTTCCTGTACCAAGTCAAGGATTCATCAAAAGTACGTGAGCGAATCTTTATCTCATTAAACCCAAAGCCTGAGTCGCTGCACTTTTTAGGTTCATTACGTACAGGACTTCAAGTTTGACATGTCGAACAAGGTTGAAAGGTTTCAGCTTGCAAAGCAACTGTACAATTTCGCATTTTGCCTGAAGGACGCAGATGCAGACAAATTCAGCGGCGTAGCATCCAAGATCGAAGAGATCAACGCCAGCATTCGACAAAACGAATGGCCGGCGTTCTATACGAGGAAAAGCACCAAGCGCGCTCGCACTGATGGTGATGAAGGGCGATCTACCACCGGCCAAGGTGGTACTGGCGGCGGCAGCGGTGCACAGGAGGAGTTCGAAGCAGAAGGATACGAGCTGGTACCTGATCGTTTTGAGTCGGGAGGCACGTGGGAACCGTTGTACAAGGTTCGCGAGCTACGGAGAACTGAATGCTTTCAGAGCTCATGCTGACAAACACCTTGCAGCTACCACCACACATACGCACTGTGCGTCGTGTAGGAGACTCCAGCAGGACGGAATTCATCGCAAAACGAATCAGCGACAAATCGAACGAGCTGAAGATCCTCGAATTTCTCCGCACGATAAAGCCGCCATCCGAGCACATCATCACTTTACTCAAAACAATTAGAACAAGTTTGGGGAAGTACCTCATATTTCCGAAGAGAAGCTCCATCGACGAGGAACTCGAATTTCACGCTGACGGCGGTGTACTTCGTAGCAGGTTCATTCAGCTCAGCCGCAATCTGGCCAAAGAGCTAGCCTTCCTTCACGAGCACGGAGTAGCTCACCTGGACATCAAGTTCGCGAACCTTGTCTACGCCGTCAGCTTCCGCCTGCAGATCATTGACTTTGATATCGCCGTCCGAGTCAAGGATGCGGACCACGAGATCGACAAGTACTGTAGCAGTCGCGGATGGATAGCGCCGGAAATTAGGGAGGAGAACGGTCCGCGAACCATGTACAGCCCCATCAGGGCCGACAGATGGTCTTGTAGTCGTGTTTTCTACCTCTTTGCTGAGAGGATGAGGAGGAATGGGGACAAGGATGAAGGCCTCATGGCCTTTGCGACACAGCTGATGGACAAGAATCCACGGCATCGACCCTCGTTGACTGAGTGGTCCGAACCGTCCAATGCTCCACCATATGGCGTTGGAAACAGGTTGGAGGACAAGCAAGAGAGACCTGAAACTTGCAGGGTCGCTGACAAATCGATGATACCAGCGAAGAGGCGCAAAGTCGATACAGTCGATACAGATGGTGTTTCAGCAAATGTCAACACTAATGACGTCGCCCGACCTATATCGACTTACGCCTGAGGCTTGCCAGTATCTTCTTGTCATTGTCACGTTTGTAGGAGTAATATTTTGTAGGACTGAGACTTCTAAGTACGGCCGCCCAGCGGGCGCGCTTTCGTGACGCCCAGCGTGGCTCGCAAGATGTATGCAGCAAAAGTTTCGTCGCGCAATAGGTCAACATAATGGTAGTGGCATACAGGGTAATAAAGGACGTGATTATGAGTAACCTCAGCATGTGCGTGATGCTCGTTCAAGCAATCTCAGGGCGGGCGTACCCTCAGACCAACAAAGCCCTCCTCAAGCAACCGTAGATCGCAACGCTCAGTTCATTTGCCTAATGAGCTTGTTCTCCTCGCGGTTGCCGAAGTCGCCACCCTCCGTGTTCTCCAGCCGCCAGTATGGTTAACAGCTTGAAGGGCCAGAGGAAGTTTGACGCCTACGAAGGCACAATTCGTACGCCACGCGATAATCATCATAAAGCCTCAAACATACCTGCTTGTAGTTGGGACCTGCTCTAGATATCTCGTGGATAAGATCCTCTACCGAAAGAATGCTGAACTTGCGAAGCGCCTCCTCAATAGCAGCGTTGTTGGTCAGAGGAATGCGCTGCTTGTTGATTTTGCCATAGCCGCGCTTGTAGATCAACTCGCGGACAGACTTCAGGTTTGGCTCACTGGATATGACTAGTTGAACGAGCGCGCATCAGCATAACAAACTGACTCATATGCCATGTAAGGCTCAACGAGACGAAGTATCTGCTCAGTCGTCTTAGTGACTTTGACGAGACACCATTGTTGATCTGAAGCAGACGGAGAAGCTGCAAGATTGTGCGGCGCTTCGGCACAATCTTGTTGATATTGCATGAGCCCTGCCGCGAGTTACCCGCTCGGAAAGCGACTTGAGCATGTTTCAGACACACCCCCGGATACGGATGACGAAGTAGACCTTTGCCTCGGCGGGGACATAAAAGTCACCCGCAGCACGCGCCGCCCGCTTCAGACGGATCTCCTCCTTCTCCTTGGCAACACACTCCTTCACATACTGTTCAGCGCGCTGGAAAATGACCTTGCGTTTGGCCTTGGCTGCCTACAAACCAAATTAGCAAGTCAGCTGAATTGTCTAGTCCAAGCGCATAGTCAATTTCGAGCAGCACGGTGAAAAGAGACAGACTCTCCTCAAGAGAGTTCCTCCAGAAGCGCGAGCAGAACGAAAGGCCCAACAGGAAAGGCTTGCGGCTGCGGCTGCGGCAGCTGCCCGCAAGGTGAGCACGCGCATTTTCTGGAACTCTATATACTTCTTTAGCTTCTGTTCGTGGCTAGTGGGAGCAGAATCGACCTGCAATCTGACCCGCCTGATGTGTCTCTTCGCCGGAGCGCACGAGCGCAGCAGTTGCGATGGAGACGTTTGCAACGGCGTCAGTGCCTGCCCGGGTCCCGAAGTGCACCAAGGCCGGGCAACATCTGCCCTTCGCGCGTTCGCGGTCATCAGGATGATGCCAATAGCCAGGTTTAATGCGCAGCTGTAGCCATTACAGCATGAATCTATCGAGTCAATCGAGAGGGACTGGAATGCCCAGACATAAAGCCCGCGGGAATGGATACAGGAGTATCCCGTATGGAACGAGCATCGCAGCCTTTGCACTGCATCGTATTCGTTTACACACCTGACACACGGAAGCATGCAGGATGTTGCTTGATGATAGCCATGCCAACGAGATGCATGTTGTGGGAAAAAAGGATCCTGAACTCAGACAAACTTGTCTCCGTCGCCCTAATATCATAAAGGGGGACTCATTTGATAGTACCAATGTGGCATTTCATCCTCTTACATACCGGTCGATACGGGAATGGCAGAAGCAGAGTTCCAAGTTGTTCTGATCATCGTCTATCAGGATACATAATTTTGATGTTATACGGCCTACGCGTCTGTTCAGAGAAGCTGGTGAGCGTAGTGTACGTGAATTGCAACCCACCACAATTGCACACCATCCCCTCCATCAGAGGTGAAAATCATGAAGTTAAAAGAGAACGTAACGAGCTGTGATGCAGATCAAGAGTAGTCTGGATTGCGCTGCGTGCACGCTAGGTATAGGACAGTTGTAAGGTGAAATGCATGGGCCGGGAATTGAACTGAAGGGCAAAACATGCGGCACCTACGCAAGGTACCACCTTAGATAGGCTCGTACAAAGCAGTGGGCTACTATGCAGGTACGTTGACGTCGATTGATGAGATGCTTGTGTTGACGCTTCTTGTATCTGTGTAGGTAGCGCGGTGGAGGTCGCTGTGGTTCTCCTGATCATTTCGCGATACTTCGCGCTGGGCCACAAGCTGGTGGGCAAATGTTGATGCCGCGATACTTAGCCGTCCTTTTCAGTGTGTCATCATCGGCATTTCTCCCGCAAGATCCAATTTCACCACCATGATTTGCTCATGAACCCATAGAATACTAGACGACCTAGAGCCATGACTGAACGGTTCACGTACTTTACATGACCTCATGATGAACGTCAATTTTGCATATAGCTAGTGCGAGACGGGTCAGGACGCAACAGCAGTTTAAGGATGCGATCACAGGCGACCTAGCACGTGTTCATCAAGGATATTTTAATGAAAGCGAGTGCATACTCTTCATCCATCAGCTTCAAGAGAACCTCTGTAAAATCACTGCGTAATGCCATCTCTGGCTCTGAGGGTTTCCCAGTTGGCAAGACCAAACAGCCCAGGCAACTGGCTCCAGACGTTCTTCCTGCCCTCCCTGATTGAATTCTCGACCACGGTGCAGCAATTGACACACAATACAAGCGCCTTGCCCGCCTCCGCTGGATGGGCGCTGCACCACTGATGGTACGGTTCGGAATCAAAAATCTTGCGTAGACCGTTCCTCGAAGTGTTCAGGATGGTCGTCGCGTCATTGGAGGTCTGGCAGTTGGGGCGTAAAAATGTCGGCTCCAAGAATGCGAGGATATTCGTGATCTCGGCCTGCTGCAGGCGCTCCCGCCCGATCACGAAGTCCCTGCACAAGTCCCACTGTGCGTCAGGTACGACGGATAGTCTCCGGAACTCCGGTAAGACAAAAGACAGAGGCTCCCTGCTGGCGGCAAAGTATGCCGCAGGAAGGATCACTCTGACATCTGTCTCGTAGGCCAGTTCGATCACAATTGCGAGCTCGTTCTCGAAGGGTGGAACGAGCCGCTGAGAGGCTCTATTGTCCCATGCGGCGAGTGTGGACGGGTAGGCGGTAGAGAGCAGGTCAATGGCTCGCTGACGAAGGAACGGTGCGTCGTACTTTGTACTCATGCGGAGGACCGACGCGACGACAGGAAACTTGGTCTGTTGGCCAGCGCTAAAGTATCTAGATCGGAGGGAAGGCGCTTAGCGACAAATCTATGCCGAAGAGCAACTTTGCGCACGAGTGTTCATAGATCGCCTTGAGCAGGTGTTTCAGATCGACTGGATCGTCCTGCAGGCGCAACACCGGCACGTCTTCGTGCGTCTCCGCATCAGGATCGGACACGGAGGGCTGAGGCATGGAGAACATGTCCTTGAAGACCTCGCAATGTGCGGCCATGATAGTAGCATGGACGCGATACGCAATATTCTTCGCTACGAGGACTACGCTGCCATCCGAGTACCAGATCTCTGTATTGGGGGTGAAGTCCGTGGCGGATTTCGACTCTGGGACTGATTTCGCTTTGCTTTTATCTGCGTCGGAGCCCATTGCTTGATAGTGGGATCGATTTTATGGACGATGCAGAGCTCGGCTCCTTCGAAAGTAGGCAGATTGAACACGGACGGTGGAAAGAAAGATGATCGATTGATAATTCAGTCTATGCGCGGAAGACACGTTCCATCACGGCACGTGCTTGTGACGTGACGCGACGCGACTCACTATAGGTGGAGTTGACGCGGCAGCGCCGAATCCAACAAATATATGGGGAGTATGCGAGCGGCGTACACTATACCCAGGAACTGCTCATCCATCTCTTCCCTCTAGTACCGCGAAATGCAACGGGGCCTCTATAATGTTGGTACAGTTCGACCCGCAACGAGCGTCACGGTCCGCCAAACGCCAAGCAACGAACACGTCCTGGTTCGTGGGGACAGCCTGATGTTGGTCGAAACTGAGATGAAGGCAGCCATGATCGTCGTGCGCTGTTTTCTGCGGCAGTGTAGTGGGCGGTAACGCGAGTGTGGATCCCAAGCGGTCATAGTAGGCGCAAAGGCGTATCCTCGCATAGCGTACTTCAGTACCACCGAACGTTCCAATGACCAGAACCTCGTCATGGAGTATAGCCTCCAGCGACAGAAGAGTAGAGTAGGGCTCGCGGAGAGGAGGCTGTCGGCGCCGAGAGCATGTATTAGCAAGTCCGTCCCGAAAATGAGAGTGACCAGAGTGCAGAGACGCTACGACTGCATATCAGTTCGACGTTATTGTAGAGAGGGTTGATGTGTGCGATGCACTCGATGCATTCATTCAACTACGGGTAGCCGTCAGCATCCGAAAGACGGTCCGATTGACAGTGCACAGCGTCGAGACAGTAGTAACCCTCCTGTTGGAGGAGGAACCGCAGCATTTCCTTCCAGTGGTTCTGTCCGGTGTATAGGTCAAGATTCCGCGGTTTCCAGGTTGCATCTCATTTGCATTTCCCCTCGCCCTGACGAGATGACCACGACGAACTGCGCATGCGGTGTCCGTGGTGTCTATGTGGCGCGTCGCGTCCGGGGCTGCTATTCTGGAGAGGCGATTTGATAGAAACAGCCCAACCAATCTCTATAGAAGGACTGCCAACCGGAGAAGTCATACACCTCTTCCCTTCTTTCTCCCTGATGTCGGGTCAAACAAGCCCATGGATTTTACGTTATGTGTTCTGCTTTTCCTTGCGGTATCGGCCAATTGCAATAGGACATCGGGAGACATTATAGCTGTGAAGAGGTCATCACAGAGACTGCGCAGCTGGACGCTGGAAGAGACAAACGTACCAGTGCTATGAGCGCCAAGGTAGAAATTCGACTTCCGCAGAGTCTCTGAGCACAGCCTCCAACGCGTCTACTATCCACTCCTCGCCAGGCTCCCATATCCAGCCCCTGAGCTCGCAGACTGCCTCTTCTGTCCTCCGGTCCATATCCAACTTCTGCCATTGTTCCTCGTCATCCGGGTCAATAAAGTCGTTTTCTAGACGAAGGAGGTGATAACCGACCAGTTGGGATAGGTCTGGGTTGAGACAACGTCGTGTAGAGCACTGGCGGGGATACCTCAGCATCATACGCATGAGCGATGCATAGACCGCCGAGGGCTGTGGGACGAGATAGTTTGGGGTGCGGGGGCTGTCGACGCCGAGAATAGAAGGCGCAGACGTTACCAGCGGGGAGTGAACCGATATCTCAGCGAATGATGCAGGGTAAAGTGCGATGTGCTGGAGAAAAAACGGAGAGGTCTCCCGAGTGACTCGATGGAACACCCCTCTCGTGTGGAAATCGCCTTCCGTGGACGAGAGGAAGCGGGATTGCTGGGCTCGTGGGAGACCCATATCAGTCAGGATCTTGGAGGCATATTCTACACTGTTGTCGGGCAGGATGAAAGCAAAATCCTATACCCAGGGCTTGATCAGCAGCAGGAGATGACAGATCAGACTATAGAAAACATACTTTTATCAGAACAGGGACGCCCATACGTCTGTACAGGAGCCCTTTCCACTCCACCGGTTTCAAATCTGCACACTGCAACCTAGCGAGGGCCATGTCGACTAGCTCCTCTGGTTCTTGGTTGAAGAGCGGTGTAGGCAGAGGCGACGGCCCCTCCGATTCAGAGTGATGGGAGGGATCTAAGGCCCCGGCACGAACATTTATATCGTTGACAAGGTCAGCTCTGTAGACTTGTATAGGCTGCGTCTCAAATGAGTGTGCGTCGTACATATATAGTGATGGTGTGAGGCAGGGATGCAAGAACTGCCACAATCTCAAGGGCGTCACGAACGTGTGTCACATCATGTTGCTTACGAGTCACACACTGTGATGATGCTGCTCTCACACTTACTCATGGCCGAACGCTCAGAGTGATTCAACTTATGAGTCTACCATTACTCCTGGGGCGTTATCACTCGAGACATATGCGGCAGACATTAATGAAAACCATACCTCGCTACCTAGGCCCCGTTTACTCATCGCCATCACGAGGTCTCGCGAGGACCAATCCCGCGCCGCTCATGTTCTCTCAAGCCACCTGCGCAATTTGGGGTGTCCGCATGCCTTCATAGGTGGTTTTGCTTGGTCCCTGTTGGGCAGTCCAAGGCCTACCGATATAAGTACAAGTGCATGGGTCTGACGTGCCGATGCTTGCTTACTTCATCATGCTTTGCTTAAGCACGACATTGACGTTCTGCTTGAGGTCCGCGCCGGGATGGATGTGCGCCGGCTTCGAGAGCAGATCAGCACCGCCGATAGACAGTTCGCTGAGGTTGGCATCAAGTTCTACTTCATTCAGGTCGGTCTGTTATTTCAGTCGTCAGTGTGATGAGCTGAGGATGTTTCAGGATCCAGGTCCTGACGCGAAAGATGGTGACCTTGTCAGAAGCAGCAAGACCAGCGTGGCCATTGAGATGCTGCCGGCAGGCTCTTGGGGACTACCTGTCGCTGTTGAGCCCATTTATACTGCCACGACGGAGGACGGTCAAATGCGTGAGTTCATTGCCTCTGTATGGCACTATGACTATATGTGGTCGCCCTTAGAGTTACCTATCCTCCACCCGTCGGTCCTCATCCTGACAAAGCTGAAGCGCTGGTCCATGAATTGCGACTCGACGGGACCAAAGACTAAAGTGAAATGTGTTAGTGACGAGCAGGACCTCGCATTCATGATCGGTTGGCTCCTTGACCATAACCTCTACATCGACTTCCACAACTATCGCGGTAAGGATAAGCCGCAGCTGCTGCAGTATGTACGCAAATACAGGGACAAAGTCGCTGAGGACGAGGAACTGGTAGCTGACCTGAGGGGTGTCGTGCGCGGGGACGAATAGGAAGCCACGGAAGTACTGCCCATCGCATGATAGGCTCACAGCATCGGGAGATTTGTCATTTTGTCGCGGCGAAAAGTCCTTACAGCATAGAAATCAACATGTAATAGAAGTCTTCACCTGTTCTCCGCTAGACCATTTGAAATGAACTTTGATACGTTTGAATCGAATACAACAGTCCTTCCATTCTTCTTCCTTTTGAGCGGGCGGACATATCAATATGATCAGAAATGTAAGTCAGCCAGACTTGAACCAAGTCAACAGACACATAAACAATGCCACAAAATATTATGTCGTCTGCGATATACAAGGTATTCCGTGCGAAACGAGGACCGCGGTGTGTCGCTCTGCGTCATGTTCGTCCACGTACCTGAGCATATCCTGAGCCACTAAGCCGCAATTTAGGTAGCCTCGTGTGAGAGACTGCCGAGGACTGAGCGGTGCCGCTGAAGGACACGTGTATTGCACGAATGTTTGCCTTGGCGCCTAACGAGCGCGGTGCGAGCTGTGGCGCTCCGGCCGTCCTTGCTCCTTGCATTCAAACCCATTAAAAAGTTCCAGTTAGGTCATTTTGAAGCTCAACAGCTCGAACAAATGAGGATTACTGAAACAACCTGCGCCAAAAGAGGATTGTGGACCTGCGAGGGAGCGATTGGCGCCCGTGAAGGACCAAACAACGCGTCAACAACGCGACCACGTCAACTTGCGCAAACAAGCCGCTCACCGTCTGCGTCCACGGTTTGGATCCACGCGTCTTTCCGCCTCGCCCCCTTCCCCCCTTCCGTCCTTCCCCACCCATCCCACCTCCGTCGCACCTCACCGAGGCGTGGGGATATCTAGTGCTCAACGTGCCGACTCATTGGCCTCGAACTACCATGGTGCTGTCCTGGCGAGAGCAAAACGCGACTACGAGTCTGCCTACCCCTCCTAGCACGTCACATCGCGACAAGGAGAATCGGCCACTGCGTCTTTTGTCGAACTCACGAGTCGCATGGTCGGATGAGCACCAGTATCACACCTTCGGGCTGAGCCCGCCTCCTGTCCTATCTATACAGTCGAGCGCGTCGCGTGTGGCGCCCTCAAAATCGATCCTTAAGAGAACAGACTACCTCTTACTCCCACTCTTTGATGACTTCAAAAAGGAGGTCACGCCAGAGCCTGCTGACCCTCTAGTAGATCTGCATTACCTTGAAGGTCCAGTCTCTCGGATGCTTGCAGCAGACGCGCCACTGCCAGATCTCATCGAGGCGTACTCGGTACTTGCAGCACGTCTCAAGTCATGTGTCTCTGGCGTCACAGATGCAGATGGATCATGGCCTCTCTTTCAGCCACTCAGGCAGTACCGCGACACGTTCGTTGACGCGTTGGTCAGAGACCTTCAGCGCATCTTTGACGACCCATCCACGGTGAAATTGGAAGAGCTCTCGTCAGAAGAAGAGATCGTTACAGGCCTTCTATCGCCGAAGGAAAGCCCGAAGAAAAAGAGAGGGATGACCGCAGAACAAGTCAAGTTTGCTCGAGACCTGTGCACAGTCTGCCACGCTGTCCTCAAGCTGCTCAATGTGATGTTCACTTCGCCATCTATCTTCCATATTTTCTCAGGTATATGTTTTGAAATGTACTGCTAGCCACATCGTTGACCAAGCTTCCGCGTCAGATGAGCAGCTCCGCTTCATAATGACGCAGGTGCTGGCGATACCGCTTGCGAAATCGCTACCCACACCAAATGCACGAAAGACGTGTGCTCTGGCTGTCTGGCTTATTCAAACGCAGCGTCTCTCGAGCAACGTTCTCAACCCCGCGAAGGATCGAATTGCCTATGCCCTCCGCCGTGCTATCGAGGGCGAGCTGGGAAAGGAGGGCAAGAAAGGCTCCATCAATGATGGCTTGAAGGTATGGCCCACACTAAGATGCGGATTGGCCTGCTGAATTGAACGTATATTTAGGCGATTCACGAGTTGTCGCAGCTCCATCCATCCGTGTTCGTGCCCGCATTTACTGAGTTGTTACCAGCGATGCTCAGCAACCTCCTTGCTCCGACATTAGTCCTCCGGACTCAAGCATGCCACGCCTTAGGAGGGTTCGCACTCGCAGCTGCGAGTATTCCTCTCTCAGAGGTACATACGCGGATATCGAACATCGTGGCGTCGCGTTTCATAAGCCCAGGGACGTCAAATGGCTTTATGAGTCCACTGAAGGATTCGACTATCATCCGTACGTTACGCACCACACTCGTGGCAACAGACCCGAAACACCCTGCTCAAGGCCCCGTCTGGGCGTGGAGTGTCATTGCGAACTTCGTTGTTCTCCTCGGTCCCGCCGTGTACTCAGATGAGAGGCTCATGCGTGCGATAACTGCACTGTTCGCGCTGGGTATGCGGCATCAGAAGAGTTCGGTGAGGGCGCTCGGATGTCTTGCGTGGAGATGCATGACCTGGGCGTACTTCCATGCTCCGCTAATCCAACTGAAGCCTTTGGAGGATGAGTCCGATGCGTCATCGAGCTCAGAGACGTCCGACGGGGAGGAGCAGAGCAAACGAGCAGAAGAGGATCATGAAGAGAAGCCCGATTGGAAAGTCGTACAGTCCGTCGTCGACATGGGCGCAGGCGTTGCTACAATCGGGGCGCTCCTTGCTGGAGAGTCGACGGACGAACTCAGCCTGAGGCGTGCCCTTGGTCTGCTCCGCGGAATGAGTAAGAAGGGAGGGCAGACATGCAAGGACGCACTAGAGACCGCTTGGCGTCTGGTGGGTCTCGAAGAGGCCAACCCATGGGACGCTCAAAGGCTGCTTGCACGTGGTTTGTTCTGTGCGATTCCGGGCCTCCTGACGGTGGAGTACAAAGCACTTACTCAAGCAGTCAGGCCACTGTTGGATCAGTGTACGGGAGTAGAGGATGTCCGGCCGCTGACAAGAGAAGAGATTGCTCTGGAGTGGGTCTTTGACAGTTTACTTGACGTGTGGAAAGAGGGTCTCTCTGCGCTGCGGCTCTCATGGGGCAGCGACATCCCGGTACGTTCTGTATGATGTGCGAGCACGTGTGATTTACTGATGGGTTGCAGGGCGAGATCTCGGAGGTTTGGCGGGACCTAATCAAAGCACCTGCAACCCTTCTACGAGGTATGTTCAATCGTGTATGGCAATCAATTATAATTCACCGGCTGTAGATTCTGGGGACAAGGAGGCACTCATGCAATTCGCGGAGCGTGCTAATAAGATCCTCATTGATCTGCTGGAGGATCCAGAAGTGGATCTGAGCTTAGAACCTGAGCAGTCGGTCGAGCTGAGCAGCCCAGTCAAGCCGGACGGTACCAAGATGCGTAAGGCTCCTCCTGCAGCTCGATGGAATCTTGGTCTCAAGCTCTACCTCACCCGCGAACTCTGGACCTCCATGAAGAACGTGCTGCCTGAATTCTCCCTACGTGCGCCTGCGGAGACGTTGCTAAAGTTCCTCGTCAACCACGAGACCAAGCTAGTCGGCGACGTGAACCTAGCGGACCAGATACGGCAACAGTGGACAGCACTGTGCGCTGAAGTTGTTTTCGCGTGCGATGCCGGCGAACTGGAGAAATTCTGGTGTGGTGGGTTGTGCATGTATACGAAGAGGCGGGAGAACGTGTGGAATGCGGAGGTTCGGCAGGCTGTCTGGAGTGGCTTCGTTGAGGGCTGGAGTGACGCGTGTGCAGAGTGGGATGCTGCAGTCATCCTTCTAAGCGTGCCGTTCATGTGAGTGGCGATGCGTCCCAGGTCATTTCATGACTGCTCACGAATTTGCTCGTAACAGGGAACTCAATGCCTGGGAGATCTCACATAGGGATGTTGAAGATTGGAATATGCTCCTGCGGGTCGCTATGGATAAGGCGTTGGATCATGGTATCGATTCCGTTACCGTCGTTGATCAAATTGCCTCGATCGTCTCATCGAACCACTCCCCGACATTCGAATACTCCATCCACGCGTCTGATCTGCTACTCTCGCAACTCGAGATTAACGAGGCCCGCCAGGTCCCTGAAGGAGTGATGCAGCTGGTCAACAATACCTTGATATCGACCTATCCGCCTGAGCCGCGTAAGAAGGTCAGGTCGAAGTGGCTGATGAGAACGTTGACAAGGGTGCTTGACGCATGCCCCGTCGAGCTCGCCGTGGGTGTGTACGAATCTCTTCAAGAAGGCCTATCTCTTTGGATTGCGGATGAGTACAAGGCATTCACTCCGGAAGAATATGCCATGGATGTATGTAATGTCCATTTAATCGCTTCCTGATACCTAATAATGTGCGTTACAGATTCTGCCTGTCTACCAGACTATCCTGATCGGCATTCAGTCGCAACCCACGTCCGCTGCCACGATCGAGACGCTGGCTCCGATCATAGAATCTGCGTTCTGCGGCAGAGAGGACAAGCCGGAGGCAGCGGTCCACGCATTCGAGGAGTTTTGGCGAGCTACTTATGCTGACACGCCTGAACCGTTGTGGGGCTGGCCGGAGAGGATCCAGACTTGTCTACAGAAGCTGGCAAGGAACAAAGCTGAGACTTTGGCGCCTGCAGCGAATGTGGACAACTCAGCTGCAAATGAAGATGGAGAGTCTGAAGATGGCGCCGGTCCTTCTAATGATTACCTCTTCAGTCTCTCCGCAGACGAACGGGAGAAAGAGGAACTCGAGATCTCTGCTGCAGTCCTCATGCCTGATGATGACGGACGCTCCGCTTTTGCGCCAGCTGTCACCATTCGCGCTGCTACACCCACATCTCCCCTCCATCCCCGTGTCAATCTTGCTTCTCCGCCAGTCACCCCTAAGTCGTCAGCGAGGGAGCTTCCGTTTACCCCCTTGAGTCCGCAGCTCGCTTCAGCACAGAATGCCTCCTCCGATTTGCCGGCAACGCCTCTACTGGCTTCTCCTGCCACGCCTAAGCGTACGTCTCGATCTGCCTCGGACGATAATCAACTTTCATTGGAACGTCGCCGCAGCACGGGTAACAAGGAGAATCTGCCTTCGGTCGCTAGCGTCGTGGAGCGCATTGCGATGCGCTCGCCTGCAGCCACTACGACCCTGTTTCTGGGCAAGCGGCGGATGTCCGATGATGAGGAGTCCGACGTTGTGGCCAAGAGAAGCAAAGTGGACCCGTTGTCATCAACGTTGGCGCAGGAGAAGTTCGATGTTCCCGCCGCACTGGATGAGCCAGCACGCTTCTTCCAAGGCGTGTCTGACTCCTCTGAGCATTCCGTGCTGTTGCCAAAGGCGCCTCATCCCAAGCTGAGGCGATTGTCTATAGAGGAAGTGTTTGGCAGATTGTCTGAAGAGACGATCGACGGCGAAAGTGCCGAACTTCCTGTTGCGGGTCTCTTCACACCTAGCAAGCGGAAGGGCGTGTTCCTTGACGCGGTCGAGGTCCCCACGTACGAGCAGGTGCTGCGCCGCGAGCGAATTGCGAGCTTGCGATCGAAGATGGTGCGCACGCTCTCAGCGCCAGCGTCTGCTGCCAGTAGCCGCACTTTCATGGCCGAGCGAGTTCTGCGGAGGACGCACTCTTCTGCTGTGAATGCGATGAGAGCTGAAATAGAGACACCTCCAAGCAAGCATCGCCGTACTGATCTAAGAGCAGAGCTGTACTCGACGCCGTCCAAGATCGTGCGCGCGTTACGGGATGCACCGATGGCTGGCAGCGGTTCGTATTTTTATACAGTCTCCGTTGATCTCCGACTGACGACAATTCACAGACGATTCCATCATGCAAGCCAGTCCCGAACAGCGATTCTCTGATCAATTATCTGACGATGACCCTCACACGGACTGCATCACTCCCTTCGGCGTTGTCTCTCCAGCACTGCGGCGCGCCCGGAAGGACGACACGGATCCTCCGAGCAGCGACGACTCAAATGAGCCTTTGAGCCCCGTGCGTGAACACGTCAAGCGACGCATTGCGCGTCTACCCAGCAGCAAAGCGCTCTTGAAGCCGTCCCCTCTGAAACTGAGATTGCGCCCTCTCGGCATGTTGTCGTCGGACAATGAGGACTGAAGCTGTATGTGTGGAGAATTTCGCTCATCTCGTCATGCAATATCTTCTTCGGATCCTGGAAGTTTAATAAAGTTTTGTTCGTCCACAATGCTCTTCATGTCGTCAATGTCGCCTCAACATGTCAGAAATCACATGTGTATTACCTTTATACGTTCGTACTGTCCATAAATGCTCATTCAATATGGACAGCTGCATCCATCGCAGACGTGTGCTCGCGTCGCATCGTCCCATATACAATATTGAAATGCGCCGGTCGTGATCAAGACGCGTCCAGCGGATCACGCAGGTCGCGTCGGGCAAAGACGCCAAATAGCGCCAAATCACTTCTCACTGGACCTCCATTCAGCTAGCTACCTCAGCCACTTTGGAGTCGCGCCGCACTATTCATGCTGCCATTTGTATATCTCGATTGTCGGTTGACTCTCTTCGACGGCCGTTGTTGCTGCGCGTCGTCGGCGCATGCACGCGTAAATACTTGATTGGACGATGACCATGTCGCCTTGCTGCAAAGAAGCTCGCCATCCGAGACAGCGAGCAGGGTTCGATGACACCGAGGCGAAGACTCTGTGGTGGCGAGGCAAGCGTGCGATATATTCAGGTCCATGAAACATGTGTGGTAACTTGTGACAGGATCTGTCAAATGCAGGAGCAAATCCCGTGGCCTTTGAGCCGGGGTACCCAGTGACCACGTTCAATATGGATAATCATGCACGCCCGCTGAAACATGTTTTTGGTCGCAGAAGTCCTCCTTTCTCAGTCCACCCGCCAAGCTAATCGTTCAGCGAAGGTCATGACAACAAGGGATGCGTAGCATATAGCCGGCACCGCCGCCAGTTCATAACCCTCCCCGTCCGCCGCGATAGACATCTCCGCACATCCTCTGATACTACTCTGCACCATCCACCACCCGTGCAGCCCGCCGCTCCTTCAGCTACCGTCAGTCCTTACTCGCCTCTTATCCATCTCCACCTATCCTACGAAACGCACAAGATGTTCTCCAGGATCGCTGGTGCTCTTCTCGCATCCCTGCTCGCGACTGGCCGCGCGTCGCCCATTTCTCTCGTCCCGCCGGGTCATGCGGACGTCGTGATCAGCCCCGACATCACTTCGCCCACGCTTTTGACGGTGTGGACGGTCGGCTCGACGCAGACGATCACTTGGGACGTGAGCAAGGTTCCTCAGACCGGCGCGAACGCAACTGGCCTGGTCTTGCTCGGCTACAGCGAGGACAAGAGCGAAAACTTGGACATCCGTAAGTGTCGGCTTCGTGTTTGTTGTGGACCACGTTTGATGCTAAACGTGATGTCTCGCAGAGTCACCGCTCGCGACCCAATTTCTCATCGGGGACGGCCAGGTCGATATCACTGTGCCCAACGTTACAACGCGTAACGATTACATCGTCGTCCGTGAGTGCCCCGTCATTCTACTATTTGCGCTGTTTCCCTCCCGCTCACTATATGCGCGTCTTACAGTGTTCGGCGACTCTGGCAACGCGTCGCCCACGTTCACCATCACGTCCGCGTGAGCAGCGCACGACTGCGGTAGCCTGACTAATGTGCAAGATAGACCGAATCGAAACAGAGGGATGCATAGATAGACGAGATCACGACATGGGACACTCTAGCTGAAGCCATTATACATTGGATCGGACATGCACACATTACTATCCTTCCTCCCATTAGTCGCATGTTTGGATCGGAGCTGCCCTCGTTTTACTCGCATTTGCTATCACACACATAAGCACTAGTGCACCGCCCAACAGTGTCATAATCATTATTAATGACGGCCTGCTCGGCTTGAATGATTCCTGTGATGGTACTGCAGGTCGTTCATTTGAAGCTCATGCTTTCCAAGACTCGCACCGCTGGCTTCACGAAACAATGGCAACAGCGTTGTTATTGGATATCATACGCATAACGGAAAATAACAAAGTTCAAGCATTATACTCGTGTGCTGTGCGCTGGCCACACCCGCAAGATTGCTACCGTTCCATCCTCCTGTCAATACATACACGGGATAGGTCAGCACAATCTACAGTACATGATATTCACAGTCGGAAGGACTCGGTGGGCTCGAGGGGACAAGAACATGGTTATAATATAAGGCGTTTAGCAGCACATCTCGCAAGGGCAGCCTGACAGAGAACGTCAGCTGGGTTGATGGGAAACAGAAGCAAAGGACGTACAAACGATGTCCGCAAAGCACTCGCAACAGTCCTGGAGAAAGTGCGTGTCAGAGAGCATCAGTGGATCAGCCATTCGGTCGGCAAACTAACCTTGCAACCCTCTGCCAGCGCATACGTTTGTGAGCAGGCGGCTAGACGCGTTCGACGAGAGTAACGTACCGAAACAAATGAAGCACCCGACCGCGCTCAGGAAGCAATCCTACAAGATGGCGACAGCTCAGCAGATATGACGGGTTGCAGGCCAAGACGGACATACCTTGGCAGCTCCTCCTCCCCTCAAGCGATTCGCCTTGTGCTGGCACTCCTGCGTTTGGCTGCGAGTCGGTAGGTTCGCCATGCCTAGTACAAGCGGGACGAGAGTTATTGTCAGTGTCCACTCCTCATCACGACGTCACCGCCTAGCGGCAACCGTGGCTGCCCAAGACTTTCTTCTGTACTCACTCATTTGGACGGCCTGGGGCTGGAGGGTGGTGGTCATGGCGGGCTTGGAAGCGTCCATTGTCTTAGGTGCAGCGAAGAGCAGTTCAGAGGTGGTTGTTGGGAATTGGTAGGTACAATTGCCTAGCGGTGCGAGATGGGCGCGTTATAAGGGGGGACGAACGTTGCCCCACTTGATATCATCATAGCCTCTCAAAAGTCTCACAGCCTTACCGGCTTATCAGACAAAAATAACAATAAATGATGCCGCGGCAAGTTATTTACCTGCGTCCGTAGTCGTACTAACCAGATTGGGTTATTGGAGTGCTCTCGTCATTGTCGGCACTACGCACTGGTACTGACGTTCCTGACGCCTCCACATCCTCCTCATTAACAGCGAGTCCAGGAAGGTCCAGGAGCAAGTGTGGACGAAATGCCAATTGACTTTGGCTTGGCATCGCGCAGAACGGCGATGACCTCGGCATGCGCGCATGAAGGGAGGTTCCACACAGGACTCCACGCTTGCGCGCGCGCCGTTGCTGTGTTTCATCGATCATCCGCAGTCCAGAAGACGGGAAGAATGGGGCAGGGTTGGCATCGCAGGGGAACTATCAGGGTGTCAGATGACCTTGCAACGGGCGCAGCAGTGAAATTTGAAAGGCGGTGAAATTTGAAAGGCGGTGAAGGATGAATATGAACGGAATGATCGATGCTGAATTTCATAGTCGAACGGAGCTGGGCAGCCTTGAATTCACCACGAGGCTTGGCAGCGCGCTGCGTACAAAACGAAAGTGGGAATTGCTCAGAGCGATGCTGTCATGTAGATGACATGAGCGCATGAGCCCTCAGTTCATCAGCTCAAGCATCGCGCATGCGCATTCCTTTTT
>NW_024468511.1:425549-610761 GCF_001632365.1 Laetiporus sulphureus 93-53 | reverse complement strand
GGGGGGGGTGTTGTTGGTTTGGAGGCCGTTGCGCATTCCTTGTTGCATCATGACGGTCGTCTTTCATGCTGTAACGATGGCGATAAGCGAGGTCATCGGTGATAGTAATACAACATCGAGACCTCACTTTGCTGTGACCCATGAGAGCAACCGGCTAAGCAGTCATCTCACATGAACAATGCCGCGTAGAATCCTTCTCCGCTCGATTCATGATGAATGCTGATTGTCTAATAGCGATGTTCGAGCTCATGTCAATCACGCATTCCTCCTTGAGGTCGTCCAACACGAAGGAGCACCACCACCGTCAAATATGCCCGGTGATGTGGTAATATCCGCGCAACCTGTGCCGACCAATCAATTCACGGCCAGGTGCCAATAGTGGACGTTGCGCTTCGACAAAGGTAGTCGGGACGCCGTCGCTCCTGCTATTGTATTCGCCCTAGCAAACAAGCTCAACACGATGGCAGCGCCGGCCCCTTCTGCTCGCCCAAAAGCACGTTCGCCTTTCGACAGAAAGAGCACCCTGACAGGGTATGCACAGCCTGCACAGATTTATTTTTCCACGGGAAACCTGATGATAAAATGGTGAAAATATCTTAAGTCTGGATATGGAAATAGTTTGGAAATCGGGCGGAGACAATTGAATTATGTTCAATTGCTTCACCGAAACATATCGGTATCACATATTTTTGGACTGAAAAATCTTCCTTTCGGAAATAGTTTCACTATTGCTGATACGTTTCGGTAAAACAATCGTAACATAATTTAATTGTCTCCGCCCAATTTCCAAACTGTTTCCATATCCAGACACAAGATATTTTCACCATTTTTTGCATCAGGTTTCCTGTGGAAAAATAAATCTATGCAGGCTGTGATGCCCGTTTGTCGAGAGTTCTTGTACCTCGTGTTCGTCGATGAGGCTACCGCCTAAGATGTCATCCAGGTACTGATGCTATGTTCCAATCTCGCACAGGTGAAAGTCAATGCTTTTCGAAGCCCGCGTAGTCACTGAGTGATAAAAAGCCAGTCAAAACATGCCATAGAATTATTTTGCATGGGATAACAAGTAGCAAAATTGTGGGAAAACCAATACAGTTATGCTTGGTCAGAATAAAACAAAAATGGAGGTACTGGAACTGTTCATCATGGAGGAATAACTCCGTGCATGCTGTGCTATTCATGAAGCATTTGAGGACAAGCCCAATGACGGGGCGCGAACAGAAGGCTTACTTAATGCACCTTAGGCACCGGGGCTCGACACGTGCGGCAGTGTCGCACGGACCCCGGAAGTGGCTCCCTCGCCGCAGTCCGTCCCTCGAGCACCGCAGCCCTTTGACCGATCGCTATGATGGTACATGTCCAGGCACTCCCCAGTCTGCCTCGAAATTATGATCTGTTCGTCATGTTCGCCATCTCCTGGTCTTTCAGAGTCGCACTGACGCCTGCTGTTCTCGCTCCTTCGTCCTACAGCGGCCCCGCGATAGTGACTCCACATATCGCCGCCACCCTCATCTCGTTAGCGCCATTCACTTGCATAAGCAGACGATCCTCGCTCGGCGAACCATTCGCGCTGCCGGGTTACTCTATCATCACCTCATATAAGCCAGAATGGCTTCTTTGAATCGGCTGAGCTATTTCTCCGCCATGAGTGAAGATGAGGATGTCGATTTGGAGGAAGGACAATGCGAGGGCGGGAAGATGGATGGGCGTACGCCCCTGGACAGGACAATTGACCGCATTGGCATGGGTGCGTCGCTACGCATCCTTGGCTCTGATGAACGCGCTGATGTTTTGAATTTCGCCGTTGGGTCTTCAGGATGGTACCAATGGACACTGCTGTCGCTATGTGGTTTCGGTCCGTTTCACTTTGATCGATGTTGTACCTCGTTCATGAGTTCAATGATTTTGTATAGGCTGGTTGGCAGATAATGTGAGTCCAACCACGAATCAAGCTGGACGGGCTTCTCAACGTCGGCCAGATGTGGATCCAAGCCATCGCGATCGTTCTTCCACGCGTCCAGCAGCATTTCTCAGGTGTGTTATACTTTTCAGCGCTTTCAAGAACTCTATGAGGTCTGTACGGTAGTGTGTTCCTTCAGCCAAGGCTAGCCGAGTACGCTGCAGTCCTGACTCTGGAATTCTTCCAAACTACGTATAGTTTCTCATAAACTTCTTTCTCTCATACACTTCCACTGCATAGAAATGTGTACTGATCAATTGGTAGTTCGCGATAGTTTCATTGGGACGTTGTCCTCCTCGATGTTTGCCGGCATGATGTTTGGTGCGGTAGGCTGGGGAACGTGTACGTCTCTTTGATGCTTGCCTTGCCATATAATCTGGACTCATTCTCATCTTGAAGGTTCCGACCTGATGGGTCGCACCACTGCGTTCAATGCTACGCTATTTCTCACGTCCTTATTCGGTGTCCTCGCCTCCTTCGCCAGCTCCTTTTTCTGGCTGTGTACATCGCTGTTCTTCCTCGGCAGCGCCGTCGGAGTAATGACGATCGCTCTACCCATAGTAATGATGCCGGTGCTGATGCTACCTCTTTCAGGGTTCGATGCCCACAGATGGCACGCTCCTGCTTGAACATATGCCGAACGGAAAACAGTACCTCGTGACTGCGCTTTCCGTGTTCTTCTCGTTCGGCTCTGTCCTGGCAGCCGTTGTCGGACTGCTCGTGATCCCAGGGAATTCATGTCCTCCAGCACCTGCATTCTGTGACGTGAACACACAAAATATGGGGTGGAAGTACTTGTTTTCCACGCTTGGTATCATAGTATGTGTCTCACTCATCGTGGCTACCTGTATGGTGAACGAGCTTCCCTCACATAGACCCTTTCCATGTTCCTCGCGCGGATTCTTTTCTTCCGCCTGCATGAGTCGCCGCGATATCTCGTGCATGCCGGTCGTCCTCAAGAGGCACTAGAGTCGTTGCAGATGATATCGAGATTTAACGGAGACGAACTATCCCTTGCTCTGGACGACGTCCAGGACCATATACCTGCTATCACGACCGGTGCTGAGACAGCGCAGGATGGACAAAGTTGTTCTCTGGCAAAGCACGGCCGATTTGATGTAGCGCGAGAAACTGATGTCTTGGTGTTTGACGCGGACACTCACGATGAGGACGCTGAAACAGTCCAGACTAGTAGCGAACAATCTCCGATTCCCTCCTTGAGCAGCCGCGATGGTCTGCGACAGACTATGTCTGACTTAGAGACGAAGACATACAGCTCAGTCGGCGAGTCTAATGTCCCGCTAGACTCTCACTCGTTTGGTGCACCTGCTGTCCTCGAGGAAACGCGTTGCTTGTCTTCGCATTCGACGCAATCCCGGCCTCGAAGCGAGGACGTAAAAGAAGATCTATCTCCGAGATCGTCCATGTCCGTATCACGAGCAACGCATACGCTTCCAGGGGACCCTTCATCGTTCACACGCCCGCGCTCGAGGATACGCGAGATCAACAATCAGCGGATGTCGGTGACCTCTTCGATGTACGAGGTCAGGCCGAAAATCTACTGGAAGCTCCCCCGGTGGCTGCGGAAGCCACTGTGGGCGTGGCTTGACCGCATCGGGATGGTACTCTCACCCGAATGGATGCGCACGACGCTGTTGGTATGGGCAGCATGGTTCGCTATGTCGCTAGGTACGTATGCATCTGTTGTTACAACAGGCTGTTTGTGAATCGTGGTTCCTGCAGCGTACACGATGTTCAACGTCTATCTGCCCAAGCTGCTGGAAGGCCGCTCTGGCTCGGATCCACTAGCTGCTCCAAGGAGCCTGCAGGACAGCCTGAAGGACATCGTTATATACGCTTTGGGGGGATGCCCTGGCGCTGTTGTAAGTCGCTTTCAGTCACAAAAATCGCCATGACATATCTGATTGTTATGTTGCAGCTGGGAGCATATCTCATCGATTCTCCACTCGGACGACGGTGGTCTCTCGCGGGAAGCACGTTCGTAACGGCATTCTTCTGTGCTGTCTTCGTGTTTGTCGAGCAATCGTGGGCGGTGCGGGCTAGCACTGTGGGCATCAGTTTAAGCGCGACGGTGAGTCGCCCCTCCTAAAATGTGAAGCATTTGCAGTGGTAACGTGTCTGATAGGCAATGTGGGCTGTCCTTTACGGGTACGTTGATCTTTTATTGTTATGGAAGTGTCAGCTGATGCGGACCATCCTCCAGCTGGACACCAGAGATTTTCGGCACGAAAGGTCGGTTTTCATGTGGTGCCTTATGCCATCGTTCTGAAAAGTCTTTTTAGTGCGAGGATCTGCCTGCGGTATCGCTTCGGCGCTTTCACGAATGTGCGTAGGCCGAATATGATATCTTTGATTGAGCGCTGATAGCGATTGCATTTTGTAGAGGTGGCATGATTGCCCCGATGCTGGGTGGATCCCTCCTCTCAGTCAACCAGTCAGTGCCTGTGTACACCAGCATAGCAATATTCTTGCTCGCTGGATTATGTGTACTGCTGTTACATGAAGACGAGCAAGAGCGCGGCAGCGAGTGCGTGATTGTGCATTGATTTGTACCGTGTAGCTTGTAGGATTTGCTTGTATATAGAGTGATATGTCTGATAGTGATCTGTTCACTTGTGTGCGATACCCGAATTTCTGCTTCACTGACCGCGCATCACTGCAGCAGTGTTCCCACTGGGCTGCTTCCCATCCTTTTTCAGGAGATGGGGGGAACTCTGTGCCACACCCGATCAAGCTCAAGTACTAGTGCTCGATCAAGATGACATCACACACGTTAAACTCCGCAATCTTATTTGAATACAGTAAGATTTCGGCGTTTGAAGTATGTCGGAGTACGAAAGTATGGCTGAATTGTGGCTGAGGTGGCTGATAGTAAGAAACACAATGTACTATCTTCTCTCACAACGAGCCCCTTAAACTTCCATAGGTGGATAAGGAGAAACCTGCCGCAAGTGTTCGGCGACCTTCAATAGGCAATATCGTGGCAAAGTACACGTGCCGTCGGTGCCGACGGTGCGTTGCGTCCAGCGCCACACGACGGGCGGCCCAACGCGCTTCACAAAACATTATACGTATTACTATTTCCATCTAAGCTCGTGACGTACTAGGGGTCTTCAGAATTCATGTTGTCCATCAACTGACATGATACTGAACACAGAGCAGCATTTTGACGGTCGACTAGGTGCTTGAAATTCGAATGTTCACGGGGCTATAGCGGCAACATCGTGGTGCTGGTGAATACTTACAACGATCTGCATGTTATGGACGTGCAAGCCCGCCTTCTAATATGACGCCGTACTCTCGATTTGTACATGAGCATGCTGCAAGTGGCGTGCTAAACCATTTCTCGTTACCTTGATACCCACTATGCCCGCTGATCTCTACAAAGTGACGACTTGAAGAAGTGTCAAGGCGGAGCCCCAAACGATAGCGTCTTAGTGCGTATTACCCGACACGTATCTCATCTGAATCGCATGGCTCAGTCGGTGGATTAGATACGCTCCTTGCGTGGAAAGCATCCGGCCCGCTATGAAACCGCAACCCGTTTAGAGGATACCGTCTGGATCTAACTATAATGAAAGAAATCTGCAGGTCCCGGTCTGGTCCCAACCCACGAACGTTGAACATCTTAACATGTGTATCCGACGACCTTCCTTATGCGAGATTTCTCTACGAACGAAACCTTGAATGTTCAAGTGCAACGTTCAAGTGCTTCCCGAGGCCAGATGATAACGAGCAAGAGGATCTCACATCCGTATTCGCACTCAAACGACGCAAGTTGATTTCGAAGAGATGACGCTTCATTTCCGATGTCTCACAGGCCGCCATAGCACCCCAACTCAATGATGCCATATGCGGGTTGCGCCGTCTCCGTCGCTGCATATTCGAATTTCGAACTGGCCTGGATCACATTTGAAATTTTGGAACATCTTGCATCTCGCCGCTCCTACTAGCCAATGCTCGAAAACAAGCACATCGATGTCTCTGACATCCGTGATCTTGACACTGATTCAGCTGAACGCCCCCAGAAGAAGCTGTCTGCCTTCATACTGTTAATGCAACAGTCGAAGAGTCAGAAGCGGTCCATCAATTTCTCTTGGTTGTCACATCAACATCAGTGACTCAGACACGCGTCCGCGTTGTGGAGGTGCCTCGATGCAGCTTGTTGATAGATTACACACCATGCATGCAACGCACCGTTGTCGCAAGTCGCAACCGCCTCCGGATTATATTTTTCGAGATTCACGAATCAAACATGAACCCTTCTCTTCTGTAAGGTCACCTAAGGGATTTGAATACCTCACGGTCCTCGCTATGCTATGCCATCTTAGTGTCGAGATCAGTTGTCCGTACGACATTAACGATGACTTGCGGCGAGACAAGATCGTCGAAGCATGAACATATTCACAAGACCTCACTCTTGGTATCAGACAGCTGTGGCAAGCCAAGTTTCACCACGCGCAATGCTCTCAGGGCTCGTCGAACTGATTCGCCGCCATCCAGATGTTGGGACAGTAGGACTGGTGCTCGACACCAAGTTACCAAACCCGGGCGCCGACTCCAACCAATGTCCTTGTCGCGGGATATCGACCGAGACCTTAAGCAACCTGCACCGTGGAAATTCTAAAATCGACGATCCGACCGCTTTGGCAAGCTTTTTGGTGGGCCTATTGACCGCTCCGGATTACTCATTCTATAGGACGTGACTATTCGAAGACAACGTGGCGCGGCGACCGACAGAGGAGGATCTTGAGATGTCTGACAAGTGGAACAAGGTAGAGAAATTGGTGAATGAGTTTGCGGCTATACTTCCACATGACTCCATCATAGTGAAAATGGCATCCTCGCTCTCTAGGCTCGGCATCCCTTCGCATTGCCTGTCACAGTACTTGCAAGTACACCCGGAAGAATGCCATCCCGACGAACACGCCTCACATGATGCATTTCTGAAGAAGCCCGGGCTGTTGCCGGTGCGTGGATCAGTTTTCGTACATCATGATGTAGGTGTTATACCGCTACGAAGCTTTGGTGGTCCCACCAGCGTCGCCGCTTCTCCTATAAAAACATTGTGCTTGTCCCAGCAAAGGGAAGTCTAGCCGCAATGGGCTTGGCAGATCAGTGCATCGATCTATGCAGCCTTCACGTTGTATTGAATCAATGACGGTCTCGTGCATATGTGAAGGGTGCCACGATGTCAAAGCATAATTGATGTTCCTGCTCGTGTTTGTGTTGTATGCGTGAACTGCTCTCACAACGGTTACTCACATGAGCAACAGACAATCGGACTTCCAGGTCTCACAGGTGGAAATCGCATTTAATAGTACCGAGTGAGTGCAAATATTCTATGCACCCTTCAAGTATTGGCTATCCATCGATAATTGCAAATACCCGCAGCTGTGCGGTTGGGACAATCGTACCACACATGTTTCAGCCTACTACCTACTGAACGTTTGCTGATTAGCTTTCTACGATGGTGGTTACTTTTTCCGTAATCATTGCTAAAGAACAGACGGACGATTTGGTAATCTCCTCCGTGGAACATCCTAGACAATCGATGTGTCGTAATGCCATCGGATCTTCGTGCATGCAGGAAGGAGACACGAGATAACGAAACCACGCGGAAGGCATTGAGCACCTGAGCACGAAGATATGACATTACGCGATGGATCGCTGCAAAGGCTTGAGATCCTGAACGGATTACCTATCGGAGTTGAAGGCTATACGTAAATTCCTGTCTCTCAATAGGCCCCGACCTATTTTGCGGCGATAGACTATCGATGAATACTGTAGCATATAGTCCGGGACCCTCTTGGGCGTTGTGCGTGGAAAGCGCCACGACCATAGTACGGCATGCCGCTCGCTCGCGTTAATTGAGGCTCATTGCCACGCTTGGCGCTCGGCCTGCTTTCGCAGCTACGTTGTCAGAGATCAGGTGAGCCTGCGGCACATCGGAACCAATTGCCTATATTGGATGTCAGCGATTCTATTAGCACAGCAGAATGCTCTTCGCGGAGACATAGCGGCGGCAGGCTGCATTGACACTCGCCGAAGTTGCTTTATAGAAACTCCGAAGATTGAGCTACAGGTGGCACAGATCGATGGCGATACGGAGCAAGAAGCCTGACACTGCCTGACACCTCTAAGCTCGCTCGGAACATAGCCTTATCAGAGCGAATCAGCTGATTGTCTCGAATAGCTTTCTGGCTCACAGAATAGTTCGAGAGTTTAGGTGCCATTCCAATAGTAAGTTGAAGCGAGCCACCCAATATAAGTTGACACTAAGACGTATTAACTATCATGGCATGGAGGACGTCGGCGGAGCGCTGAAAACGCTCTCCTAAGGCATCTTGCCAGAAACTCTGCGCATTATCGGCGTTGCGGAACTGTTCCGTTCTGCAGCCCGCAAATGATAGGAGAATTGCACCTTCAACGTTGTCAGCACTAGACAGTGTCACATCGGAGTTGCTGCGAATAAGGTAAAAAGCAATGAGCTGACGTGTTCTTTGACGTGTGACGTACCGCGCGGCAAGTTGGTCGGGCAGCTTTCGATAACGAGTTCCGATTAGGCATCCAAAATACTAGGGAACTTCCTGCTTCATGGAGATGCACTGCACGGCTATCGTATCGTTGGCCTCCGGGATGCTGGAGTGAACATCCGCCACTTCGTTTGCGTCATGGATTTGTATATCAAGTGTAGGAACATTCTCGGACGTGAATTCTGACGTCGATACGTCATGTTGTGGCACATACAAAACTTTGTGATACATCAGTACGTCGAACTCCAATGTCTATCCATGTTGAGACCAGAAGTGTAGTAGGATGCACACATCCTGTGCAACCCCCTTGTCGCCAGAAGGTCCGATGTGGTGTCAGTTAAGAAACGAGCATTTGCAATGCACGTACAGTTTGCCTGCCTATTTGTGTCCGCTTGCTCGGCAGCGCCAATTCTCAATTCGTATGCAATACAGAACACATGGCCAGCAATACCCAACGGATCAAATGAATCGATTTAGTTTGGGACTTCTCTTTTCAATCGTGCAATCTGTATGAGTCACAATGATCGCGGTGATTGCAGTTCATTAAGCAATGGGACTGGCCTTATGACTCTTCGGTTCATGCTTGCTACAAGGAACATTGAGCCCCGTTTCTTGTATTGTGGATTATAGATATTCCGCTAGCAAGAGAAAAGCTCCAAGGGGAACGGCCACTGCGAAGGGGCCCGCCGGGAGGAAGCTTTAGATTCAAGTTGAGACTTCTCCTCTCGCTATTCGACAAAGTCACTCAACGAGACACTCTACGAATCTTGTAGACTGCTGTCAGCATTTATCTCATACTAACAAAGCATCATTGTCTTCTTATGTAGACATTATGGGCATGTTCTTACGCCTTTATCCGCGGCATCTCGATAAACGAGCAAGCTGATCTGTTGAATCAGCTCTAAAAGTATTGGCTCCCCACACTATCCTAGGTCCGAAAGCGATCTGCACTCTCCGTATGGGGTCATATAGAACTTACCCCGCACGTCCCGAAGTGAGACTCGCCGAGCGGCGAATGAGAGAAGCAACAAAAATTGCTTCTCAGGGTCCCAAAGCATCTAGACGCTCGGTCTCTGAAGTCCATATCTGTCTTCTCGGCTGCTTCTGCGTGACTTCAAAAGTCTCTGCGGATGCGTTCGAACTTGGTGGTCAGTGTGCGCTCCCGCGTGGCACGGGGGTTGACTTGCTGATATTTAGATCGGATCAAGAATTAGCGCGGCGACTGTCGCTCATCCAGTTTGACAATCCGCCGGAGAAGTGGCCTCTGGTCAAAGCTGCTGTGGTACATTTCGAGTGGAATTCGAGGGTTCATGAGGATAAGTTATCGGCATCGATTACATCTGGAACCGCCAGGGTCGAAGATAGCAGGGCGCGAACGCACATCCTTCACGGTGATCGACATCGATAACATTGGTCTAGGCAACGCTCGCCTCCATCCGCGCAAACCACAGCGAGTGGTTTTGGAAGAATCAAGATTGCAGAACCGACCGAATGTCATGAGATCGGGTCCAGATCCATACTCCGCCTCCGTGCAAGTATAAGTCGGTCGCCACAAGGTCTAGCTCTCTTGTGCCTCCCTCATCTACCATCTTTAGTCGCCGCACCGTAAGCATCATGGTGAGCGTTCATGTCGGCTGTTCTCAAAATCGCCTGCGGCTACAACGCTTGCTAGGGTGTTACAGTCGAAGTCCTCAAGCCAGGTGACGGCGTTCACTTCCCCAAGAAAGGTGGTACGTCGCCTTGATCGTGATCGTAGATGACTTGTTGAGCTCGCAGCAGACAGGGTCACAATACACTACGTGGGTACCTTGCTGGACGGCCGCAAGTTTGACTCGAGCAGGGATCGGTCAGTTGCTCTACGCACGTTGGCTGCAAGCGCACTCATCTTCTCTTCAGGGGACAGCCGTTCGAGACAGACATTGGCATAGGCAAGGTTATCAAGGGATGGGACGAAGGTGCGCTTCTGCCGTCGCGAACGGAACAAGCATGGTTGACGTTTCCATGCTCCGTGTCAAGGTGTACCACAACTATCGCTCGGCGAGAAGGCTATCCTGACTGCATCACCAGACTACGTGAGTGACGCTCTGCACGATCGTTTGTGTCCGTCTTATGACCGGGGTTTAAAGGCATATGGCGCTCGCGGTTTTCCTCCTGTAATCCCGCCGAATTCGACGCTGAAGTTTGAGGTCGAATTGTTGAAGATTAATTGATGCATGGGTGCGACCCTCAACTCGGACATTACTTCGCTACTGTACATATGTTCCTGGGATCAGCCGAGCATTGCGTGAGATTACCGTTTATTCATCATCGTCATCACCATTCCCTCCGCAGCATTTATCGCCATGTCAGGCCTCCGTTCAGACGAGGTTCGTATAGTATAGGAGTGCACCAACCTCGCTCGTCTCCACCTCATCGATGAATCACGAGTGCATCGATGGGCAAGAATGCTCGTTATGTAGCACCCTTCACTATCTATAAAATCATAAACGGATAGATGAGTATCTCGGCGTTCGCCGAGCGTACGAACCAGATCACTTGGACTACCCTCCCCTTTTTCTTCAAGGCCGTCGCGAAGAAAGATGAGACCCATACATTCCACCTGCTCAGTTGGAACGTACATTACGGCGACCGCTCACTAGATCGTCTGCTGCACGCAGGCATAATATCGCATTTGACTGATTCAACGCTAGGTTACCGAGATGGCAGCAGTAGTAATGCGCAACTCGTGAATGGTCACATTTCTAGGCTGATTCCGGGAAGACCTTGGCGCTATTTTGGCCGGCCCCTGTTGTGCAGCAATTCCGTTAACTCTTCCTGCATCTTTGCCTTCAGTTCGCTCATTTCTACGATCGCCCGTGAAAATTCGCTTTTCAACCGAAACTGAACTTGAGCAGGCGTACAGACCTTCTGCCCGGGAAGCCACTGCGCTTGCCAATTCCTCCTTAGCGCGATCGATGTCTTGTATGATTTCCGTCGTTGTGCCTGCTGGTGCGGACTTGTTAGCGGGCCGCGATGTGCACCGTCCTCTCGGCGATAGCCAATGCGCACCAGATGTGGATGGTATGCGAGCATGAGTCTCGTCGCGCTTAACGATCCCCGCGAGGCTTGCACGCAGCTCATTAAATTGACGATCTCGCTCGGTTCTCCAGAAGACTTCGTCCTCCCACCTGCCGTCCATCGTATCTCTACTTTGGCGCAGCATTAGCCCGACGTCCTGCAAGAGTGCAGTGACATCTGATAGCCGTTCCTGCAGAGCTATGTCCTTTCGCTTTGATCCGCTGTCTGCCATGCTTTCGTCCATAAGGCGGTAAGGGAGATCCTGGAAGAACATTCCGGCGGGCAGCGCGATAGGTAACGATCATGCACCAGCAGTGCAAGTCCACATACGTATAAATTTCACTGCAGACATAAAAGCATATGTTGTTCTTAAATGCTTCGCAAATGTGTTTCAGTCACCTTTGCGACAGTAGGCATTAATCAGACAAATATATGTCTTGAAAGGGAAAACGATTAAAATTTGGTTAGACTTAAGAGCATAAATCAAGTGCTTGTTGTGCCTGACGGCAATCTCACGCCACAGACGCGCCGGTAGATCCACGTGATCAACGCGCCGCGCGGAGACATTCGCTGTCCAGCGGTCCGACTCGAACGGGCCCTGGTCTGAATTACTATGAGGGACAGCCAGTATCATTACTGCAGACATGAGCCTCTCTCACATCACAGATTCAGTCATCGTACTTTCCATTACCCATGTCGTTTTTTATGCCTGCTGCTCTTGGCCTCTTTGTGATGCTGTTACTTCCATCCACAAGTGCGGCCTATGCATCCTACACGCTGAGCAATATTAGCGCCACTAGCCCGTTTGCGAACGATGCCGTTCTCATGGGAAGAGAAGTCTACAGTCCTGCTATCACGGCTCCTGATGCGACCACCACATGGCATGTTGGTTCTACCGTCGAAGTTAGGTGGTGAGTATGGTCAGGTTTATACTCATTGATTTTTTTTTGCTGAAATCGCGTACACCTACGACAGGGATACATCGAATGCACCAGAATTCGCAAGGAACTACACGGGCAGACTTGTCCTTGGCCACCTCGACGGAGGCTATGATGAACACCTAAACCTGGGTGCGTATACTCGCTAGCACTTCCTCGTCTCTCGCCCCCCCATCATCTTTGACTCAGCCGCTCATTTTGCATATGCGGCCGCAGACAATCCCCTCGCAGACGGCTTCAACATCACAAAAGGACACGTGAAGGTCGTGGTGCCGAATGTCAGTCCAGCTGATGATTACATTGTCGTGTGTGAGTCCTGCCTCTGCCGTGGTGTGCATCCGACCTCTGGCTCACTGTGCCGTTATGCGCACAGTATTCGGAGATTCTGGGAACAGGAGTCCTGAGTTCACAATTATGTTGTGAGCTAAGCCGTGAGATTGCGACGACTGTCGCAGTCATCGCTGCATATTCTGAGCATTATATACATAATCTGTGCGAACTCGCCTTTATGTGCAACGGCTGAGGAATTAAGCTGATCGTGAAGGGTGAATCTGCAAGTCGTTCAGGCTCGTACCTGCACCTTGAGTACGTGGGCATCACAGCATGCCATTTCTCAATGGGAAAGCCTGTAGAAACACGGTGGAGGAATGCCAAGTCCCGTCTTGTAGAACTGGGAAGAAATCTCGCTTCCATATCAAGTTCAGTCTCACATCGCAATTATGGCAAGCAGAAAGGAATTGTGACCTCACAATGTGCCAGGACAGGACTTTATATTTCTTCATAGTGGCTCTATTGGTTTTCCCGCAGACAAGTCCATCAAGCGCTCGCATACTAAGCCTGCTCGCGGCATACGTCTCCATCAGCAAGCTCACGTTCACGGTCAGAATCTCAACTATATCATTACATTCGGCGCTAACGACGCTGCCATAGGCGATGATACGCCGCTTAAAGTTCAATGATGAATCATCATAGTCAGGCCTCAGTCCAGCGTCAAGCAAACGGAACTTCAACTGTACGTTCCCACAGGCCTGCTCGTAGCCCGCAACTCTTGCATCACGCCCAATGTGTTAGAGAAAATCTGGTTGTTTGCGTTCGCGAAGTATCTGTTTCAATCGGTGAAGCTCGCGCAGGTAGGGAGCCGTATTTTCTAGCCTGCATCGGGGCACTGATCAGTTACTTACACGTATCCCACATAGGATTGTGAGTTTCTCAGGCTGAACCCAAGTAATGAAAACGTTCATCACCTCTGCAATGTTACTCGTTCGCGGCGGGTCGCTCAGTCAAAGACAACCGCTGTCACGCATATCGGTCCATGCCGCGCTGTCGGAATCTCCGCTCCCACTAGATGTCTATGAGGAAATCCTCACGTACCTTCATGGCGATATTCATGCCCTCTGCACCTGCAGCCTCGTATGTCGCGCCTGGCTCCCGAGCACGAGGTCTTACATCTTCCGCGAAGTCACACTGAAACGAGAGAATTTCAAGTCCTTCCATCACCTCCTGCACCATACACCTGCACTTGGAATCTACGTGAAGGCGTTGACGATCTTGCACTCGGAGCTTGGCGTTTTCCACTGGCCTTCGACACAATCCGAAATGCTTCGCCAGCTTATCGCATACCTTCGATCTGTGACGTCGTTGAAGCTCACCTGCTTTATGATCACGCCGCCGGTGATGGATGCATTGGCGAGCGTGCTTCCCGGCGTGCGCGACCTCGTACTGGATAGCGTAGGCGCGGAGACGGCGGAACAGCTGGCTGACTTTATGCGCCACATATCGCAATTACGGAGCCTTACCTTGGATGGAGACGTATTTCTTCACCCAGAGGGGACCGCGATCAGCAGGCCATCGAACGTGCAAACAATCTGGAGCAGAGTTACCGATACCTTTGCCTCTAAGCGGCAACGCATCCTTCGCCGGACCCGTCGCATCTCGCTTTTGCCGGCAGACTACATCCTCTATGGGATGCTGTCAAGAATAAATCATGCGCGACAGAATCCATATGATATGTGCGGCCTCGCTGAGAAGGGATTGTCGACGGTCCTCGCTGCTGCGAGCCCTACTCTTCAGCGCCTTACTTTTCGTAATCATTACGATTGCATTTGGCAAGGTGGGTTATTCTGAGCCCTACACTGTGCGAAGTTTGCCCATTCAACAACTACAGGGGTTAGTCCGAGCCTGGCACACCATGATCGTCTTGACTACATAGACTTTGTCGGCGGGTCTCCTGGTTATTGGGCCCCTGATTATAACGTCTTAGTCGGATTCCTTGCACAACTGAGGATTACCAACGTCAAGAAAGTCCGTGTTCCAGTCGATCTGCGGGTATTGCACCCTCTGCAGAGTCTTCTCGATGTCGAGACCTTGATTCTGGATGGTTCCTTCGGCGGAGCAGAGATCATCTTCGTATACCAGTGTCATGGATTTGATGGCGACCCGGAGGGGACCATTCGAAGTCGTGTTCCGCGACTTGATCATCTTGGGCTGGTCAAATATGAAATGGCATTATCGGAATAGTGATATTGAAGATGCTTTCCGAAGGAATGAGGTGCTATTGTACATGTACATCCATTTTCAAGTGTAATGGGGCCACCTTGCGACAGCGAGAGCGGCAATGTGTCCCTGCAGCGAATGTGCTATGATTTAGCATGTTACAGTGGTGACCAGGCCGAGTCCCTGCAAGTTCGACTTTGTCCATGGCCTCCTCGAGCTACCCGGCACCATATGCCAGGACCCCATACTACTTGACAATCTCTATATATAGCTAACAGGCCATAAATTTCCCAGGATCAGACCGTCAACGTACGCGTCTTCTCTTCGGGGAGGTTTCTGATATGCTATTCTCGTTGACATTTACACGCCGTGGAGTGGAATTGGCAAGGCCGCCTCCTAGAAAAGACAACACCCCTATATTTCGTGAAGCGACGTCGTCACAAGTTGAGTCGGTGCCAGCTTGATGCCGTTCATGCCCTGACGTACGATACGCTTATCTAGTGACATTGGATCAACTTCTACCCCACTGTACATCCTCCTGGCGGAGATACATTTGCACAATACATGCATTTTCCAAAATCCATGAACATCTGCTTATTTGCACCGATCAATTCGTGGCTGCGTAAGCTCAGCTTCCTCTCCAGCAAGGAAATCATGAAGGCAGTAAGCGCGAGGCTCGGCAAAGTGCAGCCCTTATTTCGACGACACCGTGGCATTTTCTGATTCTTCACGAGGCATTCGCTAGAGACCTCTCTGGATGTCAAACAGGCGATTGCCGTCGATGAAATTTACACGGCATTCATGAATCGTCGATGCCCTTGGATGTAACATCGGCCTAGTCAGCGGCTGAGGTCCTTCTCTCATCATCTCTTCAGTCTACGCAGCGCTGGGTTTCTGTAATGGATGCGATGGCCTCCATTGCACGCACCTCCTGGCATGTGCTCAGTGCAGTCCTCACGCCTACCATCGCTCTTGTACATGATCCTGTTAGCAGGCTCACAGAGAAGGCTATAGTAGCGTGCGTTGACCTCGTCCTTCTTGGCGTCTTCAATTTTTGTTGTAGGTACATGCGCTCATCTCCCCTGCTCGCACAGGATCCTTAACAATATCACTTGCGGCGTACTCCTCATTCATACTTACACGGGGACGTACGTTCTTCCTAACCCAGGCGGCCTGCCTCCAACGTCTCTGCAGCCCGTCCACCCATCACTGCGGGCTCAAGATGCCAGTACGCAGATGGGCGCACATTCGGTGGATTGGGAAGGCCTTGATGGCGAAGACCCGGCATTCTGTGTCCAACTTATCGTCCGCAACCCCGCGTTCTGGATACGTGTTGCGATGCAAGGCGATCTCGGTTTCGCGGAGTCATACATGTTCGGCGACGTTGATATATGCTTCGGGAGGCAGGGTGAGGAAGGCGAGCAGGGCGGGGAGGCACTTTTCAGGTTCTTCGAGGTAGGTGTCTCACGAACTGACTAGCTGCTCGACTAACCGGTAGCTGTATCCAGCTCCTCCTCGCTAATCGTAAAATTCTTGATGCAATCGATACGCCTCTCGCACGCATAGGACGGCTGCCAGCTGCGGCCGCGGCTAAGACCCGTCTTGCGAACACGCTCATTCAGGCGAAGACAAATATTGCTGCGCATTACGACGTAAGCAACCGGATGTTCGCTGGTGAGTCCACGTTCGTCTTCCTGTATGTCTGCAGTCAATGTGGATGTATGCGCGGAACACGTTCATACAATGCTCCAAAGTGATCTTCTTACTGTCATGCTGTCGCGTATATATGCGCCACTACTATGTTGTAATTACCTTCGTATGGCTTCTGCATCCACATTGCAACTGTAGGACACCGTGCAATAGGTATTGACTGAAAATGCCTTTCGCTTTATAGCATTCCTCTCGCGCGACATGACGTATTCTTGTGCAATCTTCCCTGAACTCGATGGATATGTCTACCCGTACTCGCCGTCGACATCCACGTCGTCATCCACGTCCGCGTCCACGTCCAAAGATAGCCCTGTCGTTAGCGAAAGTCAAAGTGATGGTCTTCCGCAAAGCGCTAATGGGAGCGATCGAGGTGTGGAACGGAATATCGGAAGGAGGGAGGACAAGACGGAAGTAGTGGACGAGGAGGAGGATAATCGTGACGATGAGGAGCTATATGAGGCGCAAATGAGGAAGTTGCAGCATATCATCGGAAGGGCGGACATCAAGCGTGGTCATAGGGTGTGTTCCATCTCCAAGCTTCCATTTTCCCGCGTTCCCCTCCCATTTGTGCTCTCGTACCCGTAATATCTCCTCAATGCTGCTGCTGATACGGATGGACTGCACAGGTCCTAGAGATTGGTACCGGTTGGGGCGCACTGGCGATCACAATAGCACGCACCGTACCCGACGTCCAGGTCGATACCATCACGCTGTCCGAGGAGCAGGCGGCATTGGCTCTAGAGAGAATAGAAATAGCAGGGTTGGGCGAGCAACAGTGTGAATGTGGCGGGAGCCACTGCAAGGGGAGTGTAGAGCGATTATCTGCGATCGAAGCTGGGGGCAGGAATGAAGAGCGCGAAGCGAGAGGAAACGACGAGAGAGGAAGGTCGAAGAAATGCAAGTACCGCCCGGCGCGTGTTCGGGTGCATTTGATGGACTACAGGTCACTGCCACCGGCGTGGGCGGGCGCGTTTGATCGGATGGTGAGTGTGGAGATGGTGGAAGCGGTCGGAAAGGAGTGGATGGAGGTACGTGATAGGCATCTCGCGTCTTATCCATTCGGCTGAATTGTGCGTGCCGTAGACATACTGGAAACAGATCGACTGGGCGCTGAAGCCAGACACGGGCGTGGGCGTTGTGCAGGGGATCACAATCCCCGAGGCGAGTGAGTGTTCACGAATCTACAAGCAGAAATCGGTAATGCTGATGAGTGCGTACGCGACCATCAGGATTTGATACGTATATGAGGGACACTGACTTCATCCGTAAATGGGTAGGCTCACCTGTTCACAGTTGATATAAAAATTTGCTAATCTCCATATGTTCCGCGCAATCTCCTGAAGAGTGAGCACTCTTTCTTCGCCTACTATGTTCTTCAGTGGTGACCATGAGCGCCGCGAACAGTATTCCCTGGTGGCTTCCTGCCAACGGTGACTTTCCTCGTAGACACACTGACGCGCGGATCTGGTGGGCGGCTGGTTACCGAATCAATGGATAACATCGGGCCTCATTATGCGAGGACGTTGAAGGAATGGAGAAGGAGATTTGAAGATAAATTTGAAGAGGAGATCCTCCCTGGTAAGCTTCTAATCGCTATTCTCTCATCGAGTCTCGCTGAAAGGGATTTCTGCTTACTGCAAACCACAGCGCTAAAAGAGGAGTACCCGCTGGTGATGGGTCATGAAGTGGAAGGCGCGGAGGAGGCAATTGAGGTTTTCAAGAGAAAATGGGTGTATTATTTGTACGTCAGCTCATCTAACGACCCTGTGATAGCATCCAAAGCTGACGCATTCCCTCTCATAGTTGCTATTGCGAAGTGGGGTTTGCGAGTCGTCGTCTGGGCGGTAAGTCCATGCAGATTTCGGATGGCGGTGGGGATGCTCACAGGAGTTTGTCAGACCATATCATTACGTTCACGAGGGAGGGAAACGTTGGCTATGGATGTCCGGCAGTCGAATGGGAAGAAGAGGAGGGCTGTGCTCCAGAAGTGACTGAATAGATGTAAGCTTACGGCTCGGGCAACTGCAGCAGAGGTCGGTCCACCAGGACCGCCCCAAGGTCAACGATACTCATGTCACATGTGGGGATCTCGCAGCAATGTCGGTTGGGACATAGACATGATTTGTTTGAGACTTCGCAATGTAGTTCCTGTTTTCGGAGGGAGCGGGATGAGAGGCTCGAGTTTTCGTAAAAGATATCCCAGTGAGGTCCTTGCGGCCGTCTCAATCTTGCTCACGATCACGTTCGCGGATCAACACATTCCTTCTGAGTTGCCTTTTCAGGCAATATGCTCAGGTCGAAATCGGCTTGACATCAACTTCACTTCGCGGGTGTAGCGCTCCAAAGTCCAGGCTGCACTGATATGCGGAGTCGCCGTGGACTCCGACGAGCTATGTTCAGTACCACTGCCTCTGATAGAGGCTGACTTTCATACCTGTTTCGTGGCTTTGCACTGTGGCTACTAGAGAGACACGTCGATGGACAAGTGCGACGGTTCGGGTGGCGCGTATTTACAATCGCTGGCGGTGAGCCATGGAGGAGTTGAGCTGGCTGTGGCTCTTCGACTCGTAGAGGAGCATTGGTCCCAATCACTAGCGGCAGCGACAGGTCTGGACTTGGAGGTGCGTACGTGCGTACGTCGAATATTTTGACGCGTCTCAAACATGTTCAACAGTTGAGTCGGCCTGCATTGGTGGGCAGCAATGAATCTGGGCTCTGGTCAGAATCTGTGGCGAGAAGCGGGCATGAGCAGCCGCCACAGTTTCTTGAAGTTTTCACGACGAACCGTGGTAACTCACAGTTCTCGGAATGTCCGGCGTTGATGGGAAGCCGGCACGAAAGTGTTTGCGTGGAAGCAGATGTTGCAGTAAGTGCTCGCGTGCCCTGGAATGTTGTGGTCTGGGTTTTGACCTGCGTTGTCGTTGTGGTTGACCTCACAGCCTGCTACTGATAGCCCTAGTGAATGCGAAGAGCAGCCACGCACACATTTAACCGAGCATGATCCGCTCACTGCAGAGCCTCTGTTCTTGCCCTCATTTGAGGCGACACCTGAACCAGACTGGCTCATGGACACAGAGAACGCGACAGATGACGAAGGCGTCGAGGAGGAGCAAAGACGAACTCCGATGATGTACAGTGGGATCGCATTGGCTGTTCAGCGTCCAAGAGATATGCATACAAATGAAGACGATGCGGTGATGGCATTCGCCAAAGCGGCTTTCCCTGCTCTGGCTGTCCGGTGGCGTTCATTCTCTCCTCCGACCTCTACGTCGGATGATTCGCAACTCCAGTCTTCTGAGGGTGTACACTCTACTTCTATTACAGGACGTTCAGATTCTCCTCAGGAACAATGCCCAACAACAATCGAGTTGGAACGCGAGCGCTCAGCATGTGCATCGGAGAAGTGGCCATCTCCACCTCCAGAGGATCATCACTGGGGCTCGGGTGGAGAATCCACAACTATAATATTCTCCTCGGCGGACGATGAACTGGGTCAGTTGTCCGAGCCAGACTGGGAATCCCTCGTCGAGCTGCCTGAATTGGTGCAGACACCTCGTTCCTTCTCAATTGAGGTACTGGAAGGTCTGCAGTCTCCAGAGGTCGCCGAAGATTCGGTGACAGTAGACAGCCCATGCGTTCCAGCACTTCTCGGATTGTTGGATGGCGCACTAGATCAACTTTCATCCCCAGGTTCCGTCGCGGCCCCGATATTGACGGAAGACGCAACAATCTCCTTCGTGGCGGGCACCGTTTCGGATTACTCGCCGGAAGGCATTGACCAGGGATTATCTAATGAGCATCCGCAGTCTATATCTTCCCCTGCAATGGAAGTGATGGAGCAATCACAGTTTGAAAGGCACGTCGACAGTCCTATGCATGCGGGGCTTAGACTGTCTAGCCAATCCTCGCGCGACGAACTGTCTTCCCTGTGCCCGGGCGTTCTCGAAGTTGTACACGGCATGGACGGTATTCCAACATCACCCTCATGGGACGACATTCCCAGCCCTACTTCAGAAACTATCGACCACAACACAGACGCTGTACGTGCAAAGGTTACCGATGATTCTGAGGAGGTAGCCCGGATGAATGATACCTCCAGCCCTTCTGCCGAAACTGTCAGCTATGATACGGACGCGGCATACGTGGAGATGCCGACTGTTTCCCAGAAGGAAACCTGGGTGCAGGGCCCATCCAGCCTACTTTTGGAGCCAATGGACAGCGATTCGGGTGCGATGTATGCAGAGATGATGGGACCGGTGACATCTCCGGAGGATGGGAAGTCATCTCACCCTGCTGAGTTGGTCAGCGCAGGATCTAATGTGAAGCTGGTGAAGTCATCGCAAGAGTCCTCTCCGCTGGACAATATGTTGGTGATGTACACAACTCTTCTTGACATGGAGTCTACCCCCGAACCTACAGAAGCGCCGAAACTCCCAGCTACCGTCCGAGACCATGTGACTTCGGGTACCGAGGACGTTCCTCAGGCGGGGTCTACACCTATTCTAGAACCTGCGGATAGCAATGGTTCCCTCTCTGACAGTGTATCGGAACATGCCTCAGGAGCAGAGGTAGGCGCAAGACCACCTCGATCTTTCTACGCGGTCGTCACCCCTCCTCTGTCTCCAGTTTCGGTCCATGCCGAACTTGCGACTGAGACACAAGACACTTTGCATTCTAGATCGTCATTCTCGCAAGAAACGGTGCAGTTGGGCGAGCAAGCATTATCAAATGACCTGATATCAGCAAATACTATGGAGCTGCCTGCAACGCCTGGACTGTTGGAGCGGTCACGGTCACCATCTTTGTCATTGCAGTCTTTACCTACCGCATCCTTTGAGAACGCGGACGTGGCGTCAGTAACTGATCGTTCACAGCCGATCTATTCTTCACAAAACGCGGTGTCTGAGCAACCTGTATTTGGTCCGCCACTACTCCTTATAGGCACGCCTTCTACAGCTGGCGATGCGGAAATTGAGCCGAACCAAGTGCGCAATTGTGGAACAATCGAAGAAAGCCATCTTCAAGCATCGTCCTCACCGTCGGATGTTGTCCCAAATCAAAAACCAAAGCGCAAAAAGCCATCGTCCGCCAAAACCAGAAAGGAAGGGCCCCCGTCCAAGCGGCGACGTACAGTGAAGGCTGTCATATCGACCGATCTGCGCGAAGATACAGGCAATGTAGGTGGCACAGGAGGCTCGCGAACTTACTACCGAGAGTATCTGTACGAGGCCTCTTCGAGTCAGGGCCCTGGATTGTACTACCGACCGCGCCAGAATCAGACGTTGCAGGTCTCAGCATCACCAATCTCGATCAATGCACCTGTGCAGAATCTGACTGAAGTAGTCATCGGTTTGATGACGCGTAGTGAAGGCACGACTCGCAATTCAGTCTCTTGCACAAAACCACCCGAGGTTGCGCAGCATAATCCTTCAAATAATGATCATGTATGTGATGGCGCTCAATTACGTGCGGAGTCTGCCCAACATTTGAATGCGCCTACAAGAGTTCCGACAACGACGCTGGCATTATCACATCCACACTACCCCCTGCGCTCTGACCGTTCAGCGAACGAATCCCTGCAACCGACTCGGGCCATGCCTGATTCACAGAACCCACTTGCTTGGCCCTCTGCATATAATGCCCAGTCTGTACTATCCATGAACCCTACCACGGCCCAGAAACAGCCATCGGAGACGGTCCAGCGTCATGGAGATCCCGGTCAATTGGATCGTTGGAGTGCTCTTGTCGAAGCCTCGGTTGCTGTGCGAGATAACAGTGCCGGCAGTTCAAACTCCATTACAGAAAATCCATCAATTCCGGAAGACCAATCCGAGCACAGCCTTGAAAGGCAGAAACTAGAGAAACTGATTATCGAGACGAATACAGCATCTGGCACCGCGACCGGTATTGTATTCCCCTTTGAGGCACTTGTCCTACAGTGGATTTTCAACGACGTCACACCGCTGCCACCCCAAAGCTGGAGGGTGTTGATATCGGTAGCCTTCAATTGGTGAGTCGATGCATTTATGAGTTTCGCTGCTAGCCATTGTGGTTCCAACAATGACAAGCTGACTTGGACTTATGTTCCCGGTAGGTCAATCAAGAAAGTGTCACAGTGGTTTTACAATCGACGTGGAAGGCGAAAGAAAGGCGCGCAGATGCCTCTAAAGATTGATCACCCTGATGATGTCGTGAATGTGACCGTTGAGGAGGTCGTTGTCGGCATGCGTCGCAAAGCACTTGTCGGAGGTCCTTGGACGGCTATGAGGTTTCGGCGAGAGCTTTATCCGCGGCTCGAGGAGCAGAAGCGAATCTATTTAATACAATGTAACGGCCTTTTAACAGAATCTTGGTGAATAGCCGCTGATGGGATGTGAAAATTGCATGGTACATGATGAGATATCATGTAAGGATGAATATATGTTCTTGTGGTCTGTGCCACACATTGTATAATGCAGTTGACCTACGTATTTACCAGATATAGCTCTTCTTTTGGTTGGCAGGCCAAGATCATTTTGAAAACGGATTCAAAAGTACAAATATATGAGATCTTTGTGAGATGCACTCCTCAGAACAAACGGAAAATCGCATCACATGGCAGCTGAACCATCCCCCTTAAGTGTCCTCAAGCTGGGCAGATGCAAAATGCTACAGTGCGAGCGATGCCACGGAAGCGAGAATTGTTTGTCAATGTTACGCAACGGCCTTGACGCCCATGGTTACCCGTTTTGGAAACTACTCAGCGCTTCGTAAGCGACAAATAGGGATAAATATTAATGCAGGCGCCCATCTCATCAGGCGGGCAGAGAGCCACAACACTACTTTCACGTCGACCACGGCAACCACGTCTCATCCTCATACGCTTTACACAACCATGGCTACCAATAATCAGCTCAATAAGCTGGCTTTCTTGTCTATGCCGGCGCCGGCATCTTATGTCGCTGGTCTTGGTCGAGGGTAAGTCCAGTAAATAGTGTTTAGACTCCAATTCAGGCTTACACGACTGTATATTCAGTGCTTCCGGATTTACAACCCGTTCTGATATCGGTCCCGCACGAGAAGGCCCCTCCGCCGAGGTCATTGCGTACGTAACATCCTCCCATCCTCTGTCGACCGGCTGGTTTACATTGAATTGTAGTGAGGCTCAAGCAAGGCGAGGCGAAGAGCCTGATATTGATCAAGAGCAGTTTCAAGATCCTGATAATGAATATGGTCTCTTTGCGGGTACTACGTATGAGGCCGATGACGAGGAGGCGGACCGGATTTATGAGCAAGTTGATCAGAATATGGATGCGCGGAGGCGAGCTCGCAGGTGCGTCGTTGCTGTCAACGCAATATTATTCTCTCTGCTCATCTATTCAATACTTGCTTTGCTAACCAGAGAAGCGTTTGAGAACGCGCAAATGGCGAAGCATCGTGCGGAGCGTCCGAAGATTCAACAGCAGTTTGCGGACCTCAAGCGAGGCTTAGCGGTTGTCACAGATGAGGAGTGGGAGAACATTCCTGAGGTGGGCAATCTCACGAAGAAAAAACGTAAGAGGGACGAGAGGTCATTCGTTGTACCCGACAGCATCTATGTCGGAGACAGGTCTAAGACCGAGTACGAGAATTCCCTGGATGCGAGGCAACAAACGGTACGTTTCTTGTTGGCGCATTACTACGTGTGACTGATAGTCTGGCATTGTAGATTGGAGGTTTCGAGACCCCAGCTGATAGCGGCACGCTGACCAACTTTGTTGAGATGGGTCAGGCTCGTGACAAAATTCTGTCGTTGAAACTTGATCAGGTAGGTTGCCCTCTGATCTGTTTCATTCGAAGTCTTCTTATATCACTTCAGGTATCAGGTACTTCGACAAGTTCTGGGCTCTCCACATCCATCGACCCCAAGGGCTATCTCACCTCCTTGGACAGTGTTGTTCTCAAGACGGATGCTGAGATTGGTGACATCAAGCGCGCACGAATGCTATTTGACTCCCTCGTGAAGTCGAATCCCAAGCATGCGCCAGGTTGGATCGCAGCTGCCTGTCTGGAAGAACACGCCGGTCGTATGGTTGCTGCCCGCAAGCTCATTAAGCAAGGCTGCGAGCAATGTCCTAAGAGTGAGGACGTTTGGCTCGAGGCAGCTAGGTTACATGTGAGTATAGGTATACCATTATCTCCATCACGAGCTGGAATCGACGTTTCTTTGCAGAACAACGACGACGCAAAGGTGATTCTTGCGAATGCGGTACAACATGTTGGGCAGAGTGTCAAGATATGGCTGGCTGCTGCTGACTTGGAGCATGATATTAAGGCGAGGAAGCGAGTTCTGCGCAAGGGTACGTCCATATAGGTATGCTTATACATTGACTTGGCTGACTTTCTGTCTAGCTCTGGAGCACATCCCGAATTCGGTACGCCTCTGGAAGGAAACTGTCAACCTCGAATCAAATCCTGTAGACGCACGAATCCTGTTATCGCGTGCAGTGGAGGTCATTCCGCTGTCGGTCGAGCTCTGGCTGGCACTTGCACGACTCGAGACCCCTGAGAAGGCAAAAGCAGTTCTCAACAAGGCTCGTAAGGCTGTACCTACGAGCCACGAGATCTGGATTGCCGCAGGCAGGCTTCTTGAGCAGGAGGCCTACGTTGAAGGCAAGTCGGAGGAGCAGCGCAATAAAGAGCTTGAGGTCGTCGATAAGACTATCGAGGCTGGTGTCCGCCAGCTTCGCCATCATGGTGTTCTCTTGACGCGCGAACAATGGCTCAAGGAAGCGGAGCGATGTGAGAACGAAGGCTCGCCAAGGACATGTCAGGCTATCGTGAAGGCAACCGTGGCGATGGAAGTGGAAGAGGAAGACAGACTCGACACATGGATGAGTGATGCAGAGAGCGCGGAGTCCAGAGGAAACGTTGGCACCGCCAGGGCTATCCTGGCGTACGCGCTCAAGGTTTTCCCAGACAAGAGGGTACTCTGGAGGAAGGCTGCAGATCTCGAGAAGGCTCACGGCACCAGAGAATCGCTTAACGCAATACTCGAGCGCGCTGTTCACCATTGTCCCCAGGCAGAAGTTCTCTGGCTCATGTGGGCGAAAGAGAAATGGCTCGCTGGAGATGTCCCGGCTGCCCGTGAGGTGCTCGAACGAGCCTTCGTTGCAAATCCGGAGAGCGAACAGATTTGGCTGGCGGCCGTCAAGATCGAAGCAGAGAATGGCGAGCTCGGCGTCGCTCGAGAGCTCCTGGTCCGTGCGCGGACAGTGGCAAACACTCAGAGGGTACGTTCATGCGACTCATTTTGCTGGATAGATGCTTACTATTCACTGAATCACACAGATCTGGATGAAATCTGCCGTTTTCGAACGTGAACAGGGTCAGCTGGATACCGCGTTAGAGACCCTCGCCATTGCTATCAAGAAATATCCGAAGTTTGCCAAGCTCTACATGATTCAAGGCCAGATTCATCAGGACAGGAAGGATTACGCGGCCGCTCGAGCGTCGTACGCAGCGGGTATCAAGGCATGCCCGAAGGATGTCATGCTGTGGATCTTGGCTAGTCGGCTGGAAGAGGCTGACGGCAAGAGTATCAAAGCCAGAGCACTCCTTGACAAAGCTAGATTGGCAAACCCAGGAAGCGACGTGTTGTGGGCCGAGGCGGTGGGTGTTGAAGAGCGCAGCGGGGGATCTGCACAGGCGAAGACCGTTCTTGCCAGAGGTATGGTTGTTCAACACTATGAAGTGATGACGCTGAGGATATTGACCTACTCTTAATCCAGGGCTGCAGGAATGTCCGACATCGGGTCTGCTGTGGTCAATGACAATTTGGGCGGAGCCGAGACCGACGCGAAAGTCGCGCTCCGCAGATGCACTGAGGAAGTCTGCCGATGACCCGCTCATCCTATGCACAGTCGCGAGGTTATTTTGGGCTGAGCGCAAGATCGAGAAGGCGAGGCAATGGTTCGAACGTGCCATCACTGCCAATTTCGACATTGGTGACAATTGGGGTTGGTGGCTCAAGTTTGAGAGGCAGCACGGCACTAAGGTGAGTTCAACCAATATCGGCTTTTTTATGAATCTTTCTGATAAAGTCTCTTCGCACTTCAGGAGCAGCAAGAGGAGGTCATCAAGAAATGCGTTGCCGCAGAGCCTCACCATGGCCCGACCTGGCAGTCGATAGCGAAAGACTTGAAGAACGTGCGCAAGAGTACCGGGGAAATACTGGAGCTTGTTGCAGATGCTTTGCACTGAACTCTTAGATGCTGAAGAACAGCATACTGATCGTCATTACATTCTGTATAGTATTGTTTTCCCTATGACATTGTAATCTACACTGCGAGTAACCGGAGATGGCCTATTGCTCTCGATCATGAAGCCGTCACCGTGAGCAAGCCAAAGTACTTGCGCCGAGCCTCGAACGATAGAAGTACTATGGCGCTCTCTGGCAACGTTTGCACAGCGTGGTGGGGCTGCAAGGGACGATATTTTTGGAAGAGCCGTATTGCGGTGGAATGGATAGTTCGTATGTCCAGAGAAGTTCGACAGATCCTTGCACTGGGGCTTGACCTCCCGTAAAAACAATAGACTGGCCGCCCAGTTCGCCTGAGCAATACTTGCTCGGATGCCTGAGTTGCTTGGATTGCTGGGTGGGGCGCAATGATTGAATGGTGCTCCGTAAAGGCATCGTTCAGCCCTCGACCGTCCGTATGCACCTTGTTCGAAGGCCTATCGGTCTTTTCATAGCCAAAACATAAGTTTTACGTGTGGCAATCAGACAAGAGCGAAGAGATTACCGCCTAATGACCATTCTGATGGCAGCCTCAAAGTCCAGGCGAGAGCAACGTGCACGACTTCTCCGCCGACACAGGCTCAACGTGTGGACTCATTGACGCCAAGATAACTAAGACTTGTGTCTTGATAAACGCCGCTCAATTGCCCCTTCGATCCGGCAGAGGGACCAGTGCAGAGACCGGGCGGTCAAGGACGCGTGACAGGTGCAACTGTTCATTCCATAAATCGTTAGGCCAGGGGCGTTACCCCTCCTCCTGACGCTCAGGTAAATCGGAAGCGACCGTGTCGCAACGCCCTTCAACGTTCGCCTCGAATGCCTAGGATGCCGGTGAGGAATTGGCCGAGCCGAAGTTGTGAGTCTGCCATATCAGGTCAGGACTCAGCACCAGCGACCGACGGTTGCCGGGCACTATTCGGTTCATCTGCTGCGATGTGCGAACGGAGGTGATGTCGCCCGATGTTCAATTATGTCTCCAGGGGCGATATTCCGAATAAACGGGCGGTATCCGGTAAGCAAGTACTCGGATTGTTAGTATTCAAGGGAAGTAGTAGGATGTGCATTCATCTTTTGCGCAGCGATGCGGGAGTCAAGGCTCAAATGTAACGCTTAGCACAGAGATGTGCTCGGCTTTGCGATCGTTGCGTGACATCCGACTGTATCCCAGCACACATGAATGACAGTGAACGGCCGGGATGCCATAAGAGCTGCAGCTATGGAAGTCTAGCGTCAACCATCCGACGCTATACCTCGTTCTGTGTAGTTAGAAGCCGCATAACTCACCGGTCACCATGTCATCAGCATACTCAAGCAGCTAGGCTGAAAGCAACTGTCCAGCGCTCAGCCCAGGGTTCCTTTACGTATTCACCTAAGGCCATACCCGTGATGGTAAATGCTTCGCGCTGCCACTGAGAACTGCCATCGTCCACTTTCTCACGCTCATCAAATCAGTCTGGGGTTACCATTGAGTTGAGAAGGCACGGCTAACCGCAATATTTCCGCGAGGCCTGGGGCTTGAGGCTTCATGGCCGCCGAACTCATACTGAATGAGACTGTGACAGCTTCGATGACACATGCGTATTGCGTGAAATGTGATGCCTGTACCATTGCGCATGCGGTGGACTTCAGCGGGATGGCTAACTAAGAGGATTCTGGTCGACGAAAGGCATCAACTCTTCAGTCTAGATTGCAGAAAAACTAACAGGAGCGTACACAGGATGGGTTGTGGTGTATACTCGAATCAAGCCTCCTCATCACGAGCCAAGCGCTCGTTGCTGAACCGATAATTGCATCTTGAGTACTTATAGGGATATCCCGCGAGATTGAGCGGTCTCGTTGAATCAAATATCGAGGGTGGAAGGGTGAACCTTGAATATCCCAGGTCCATGACAGGGATTAAACGTAAAAGATGGCAGGCATACAAGCGCCCGAAGCTGCTGCATCGTCTGCATGCATCGGTTAATTACTGTCTAGCACTGTCTAGCACTGTTTGCAATTGAGCGAAAGGACTCAGCAAGCTTCAGCATTTAGAGCTATGAACCATCATAATACGCAACTAGTTAATGATATTTGTGTGCAAGCTTCGTCAGCCGAACTCGCCTATGGCATTTGGACTCGATGAATTGCCAACCGTTGGACACGGGCAGTTATTTGAATAGAATTTTAGCATGCGGTCCCATTAACTCGCCATCAGGTCTGGACCAAGTTCTGGTGTCTTTAAGTTGCGCGTCGGACAAATAGACGAGTGGAGTCCAAAGGAGTTAGGAAGTTGGATTGCAGTATATGTGTTGGAGCATGCCTCGAGGACCACATGAATCGCAAACGTGCTGCACGGCCGGCATAGTCTTTGCCTACTCTCGAGCACGCTCGAAGACACGCGATCGTCCTGCAGACCAGTGCGCTGCGGACGAAGATCAAAATGAAGTGTGATATCCGGACACGGTGTAATGTCCGCCATGACGCAAGTATCGGCGAGCACGGAGGGTGCGAGAATGGATTATCATGAAGCATCGATCCTGCAACTGTGCGGACAGCTCTTGCTCCGAGTCACGGTGACGAGACCGTTCTTCCTCCAATTTCCAGTTGTGGGTCTGTGAAACGCACGGTAGTATCGCGCTACCAGCGATACTTTCCGCGGCTGCCGATCAGCACGATCGCGATAGTGCGTAGAGATATCCACCGTTCACATGCATGCCGGTAAGTCTGATGAGGAGCACGGAGCATGACGACCACAGATGAGCTTCGATAACAGATTCCGCGACGCTCCCGCTGTGGAGTCCGATGTCGGTGTCAGGCCATGCGTCGACGTCGACTAAGCTCATGGCCGGGCCTAGAGCGTGCTACAAGCACACCTTTGCACGAGTTGAGAGCATTCTAGCTAGGTTGAGACTAACACCTGCAGTGCTCCGTATATCAAAACCTGGTCCGAGGATGATGCCGGATGTCCATATTGGGAGGCTGCATGTGGCCCCAGCGACAAGACAGAAGCAGTGCTGCGTGTGTGCGTCACACTGGGCAGCTGGGCCGTCCGGAGTCTTCGTCCATCTTTAGCTAAACTAAACGGATGTTGCATCAGCAGGTCCGAAGCTGTGCCGGGGAAACTACGGACCTATTGATCCCGCTGAGGAGTGATGCATGGTATTGCGCAGGCAAGCTCGAAAGGATCAATCAGCAACCTGCGATGACGCCGCTCACTCCATTGCGACCGGTGATATCCAGAGGCTGTCACTGTGGTCTCTATTGCAAAGCCAGAGAACCTAGTCTCACCTCAGGAAAAATATTCCACTCGAAACTTACGCGGGCTCATCGTCGCTGATCCGACAAGCAAAAGTGCCACCAAGAAGGCATGCATACCGCAGTCCGCAACGGCTGCGCCCACTTGACGGTATGTACCTGGTCCTAATCGGCATCTCAGGTACATCGCTGCTCTGCCTCCGTCAAGTCCGAGCTTCGCGGCAGGTTTGTAAGGATGACGAAGAAAAGGTCGATGACCCAACTCGCATGCAGTGCAGCGTGGAAGCACGCTACAGCCTGCTTCGCGTCGCTAGCGGCGCCAAATGACTGTACAGATAGACAGTTCCGGCGCCAGCTGGGAGTTCTCTCCGAGACCGGACGAACGCTTAGGGTTTACTGGTTCCATGACTTGAGTGTGCAGTGTAGGAAGACTCAGGAAAGGTTCTTACATGGACGCTGCGGCGGAGGTGGTCCGCCTCAGGGGCTTTGCCTAGATTGAAGCACGTTGACAAAAAAGTGCGACGGACCATCTATACCAGTCATGGTAAGTCTCCTACTGATAGGTGGCGCGTAAGCGGGAGTCGCTAACAACATCTAATAGATGGCCAGGCTCGTCGTCGCAAGGGTTAAATCGGACATCGTGGCGCGATCGTCTCCTTCCCTTTGTAGTCGATGAGTACGTCGGCTACGTCACCCAGATTGCTCGCAAAGGCAGCAGACGGTAACTTTTGAGAGAGACCGAGCTCACCGTAAGCGATTGTTGCCCGGAGCATGGAACACGTCCAACCGCTTTTTTCGAACAGCACAGAGCGCTCGTTTCACATATAGTTTTTCTGATCGTGCCGCTTTCGCAAAAGAAACGTTTCTATTATGTACGATTTCGGCAATCCCCGTTTGATCATTGTTGTAATCTCACATTCAATGAAACTGTGCGCTCGGACAGAAGCTTCCAGGATGATCCGTTGTACCTCGGAAGGTCGATAGCATCTCAACATGCATACGCTCCCCGATACAAGTGAGTTTAGATCAAGGAAGAAGAGCTCAGAACGTCTTTCTTGGTGGACCTGAGGCTGCCAGCTATCGAGACTTATGTAGTAGGTCGCATCGCAGGTACCGTCAGTCGCCGTTTACTTAAGTGCTGTGACTCTTTATCGATAACAAATGACTGCATTTGGAAGTTGGTTCCCACTTTGTCCAGGACTCCAAACCTCATCTTGGCCAACTTCGAATATTCTGTCCGGCAGATCAACTCCATCCCTGGAGCGCATGCAATATTTCTGCCAGAAGGATAAGGGATTGGGCCACTTACAATGGAGTTAACTGATTGGACAAAAGTGGCGGCGACTAGGCGGTGCCACGCAGCATCGTAAGCGCGTCGTGAAGTGACAGTCTACAGCCTATAGGACAACATCGCGTGCGATGTTGCGCAGCTGCGTTGCAGCCTGGAGAAAAGGAGGTCACGTAAACACCGGCGGAGAGGTGAGATGCCGCGCATACATGCACTGTCCATCTGCGCAGGGTCACAAGAGCCCGCGCCTGAGAGACTCGCCATCTCGAAGACAGATCTGCTGCTTCAGTTTGACCTCGGGCAACAGACAGCCGGATAGACACAGAACGTCGCGAACACAACACATCGCATCGCGTCGCCAGGAGGTTAGCTCGCCATCAGTCTTCCTCTCACAACCCTGCGAATCAACGCTCGGATAATGTGCGACGTCTGATTGGCACGCCTGCTTCCCCGTGCTGCAGCGTTCACGACAACAGCAGCGTGAGTGGGAACCTGAACAGGTACAGACCAATGAGCGCGTGCGAGCGAGCCGCACGGTGCTGAGTCACTGGTTCACTGGGGTATTTGGCTGTCTGCAACATGGCTTCAGAAAGCGGTGGGAAAATCGCCTCCAATGAGAACTCTCATGCGGATACATGTAATATTGCGGCCACCAGGTGCTCCATCGAAGCAAATTCTGACACAAATAAAGTGTAATGTCCGAATTCGGGCACACTAGACGGTATATGTATCCTGCAGACACCCATCCGGAAGACAGAAGGTCGCAGCAAAATTGACGTCGTGCGAGGCACTAATGGAAGATGGCGTACCCATCACCGCGGAGACGTCAACGCGAGTGCGTCGATGGGGCGCTGCAGACGTAAACGCAGCAAGTTATGAACCAGTTCTTCAGTGCCTGTAGGCGAGCATGCGATAGAAGCAGCTCCTTCCGGTTGCGTGTGGGCCCGCTTCCTTGATCGGGCAAATGTCTCAGGAGGATGCTGAAGACGGCAAGAGCGAACCTGATGGACAGGGCCGCTAGGCTTTCGCTGCCTGAGACACCGTAGGAAAGCGTTTTGGCACCCGCGCCCAAAGAGGGTCGTTTCGCTCTATCGTAGCAAGCCGCTGAGAGATACGAGTAAGCAAGCGGGTACCGCCATATGCAATAGCCAGCAACCTTACGGAAAGTAGCAACAAGACCCGTCCAGCGATAAGATACGCTCGGGAGCAAGAACAAGTAATCGGGGCCACCAGGGTGTTGAGGATCACAAGGAGCACGCCTTCCTGCCGCGGACACGGTCCGCCCGTCCTGGATCAGCGACGCGTCTGCAGAGCATTCCCTTGCGGCCCCGACCTGCGCGTTATCGCAGTGCTTCGCTTCTCTTCGCAGAATGCCGATCGGGCCATTTTGAAGGGGCAACAAGCGAGCGTGTACTTATGATAAGTAGGCGCCGTTATAAGACGCCTCTCCGTGATTGAGATTGAGTAAGTGAAATAGCCGCGGTCGGTATGAAGAAGCTCGCTGGGCATTTTGACGGAGGTAAATACGGCATCGTATGTAAGTATCATCTCAGCCGGAAACGGGTGTGTCCGCGGTGTCACGCTTTAGAATTTGGCGAACGAGATAAGGCAAAGGCTCACGTATATTGGACATACCCGGACGCCCTCGTTGCAGGACCTTCACGAGGTGATCAATTTGAGGCGTGACGCTGTGAGGCCTATTCGATTTGCAGGTTTACCGTGGCGCAATCGGCGTCTTTGAGTCCCTCGTGCTCGACGGCAGCAGAGGATCCCGACGATCGTCCGCTGCTGTGGCACGCGTACGCGGGCAGCATCGACACACCTCGGTTTCGCCGAAACTGTGTTTGCCCGCACTCCAGCCCATGACGGGTGCCCGCGCCGACGTCGAACCCAACGGGACGGGAGAAGGGTGTGAAGAAGCGCGGGCGATGTGATAGACTATACGCTCCGAGCTCAGTCCCGAGCTCATTCCGTCGCTCTACAGCTTCTCGTGTACGCTCCCACTCGCTTGCCGTCCCGAGTCCCGTGCGGTGGTGCCACCGCAACGCAGGCGATTAGAGTTGAGCTGTTCGTCATTCGCCCGAGCAACTTCCCTGCTCGCGGTCTGCCTCCGCAATCCCTCTCAGGTCCAGCGGACCGAAGACGTCGTTCATCGGCGATACCGTGGCGTGACGGAACACGAAGAGATCGACGGGATGGTCATATGCGAGTCATAGATGCATGGCGTTACGCACGGACGCCCGCCGCGCGTCGCAGCGTTCATGCACAATCGTGCCGCCAGTGCCAGTCTAGGAAGCAAGGGCTCGACGCCACGCCCATCGCATAGTATAGTAGGACCCCGAAAATCCCTATGGGAGGCCGGTCGGCTATCCGGACATGAATTGGCACTTTTCAGGCTCGAGGCCTGTCCTCAATCCGGACAAAATGACCCCCTAATCCCCAAACAGCCTGTCAAAATGTCCAGACATTTTCTCCGTATGTTCCGATAGGCCAGTCCAGTGTCCAGACACACGGGTCAAGGATCATCCTGTCGGCGACGCTATTTGTTTTGGGGGAATGCGGTTTGATTTTTTTCTAAATCATTGACAGAACTGGGAATTTATCGGCGTCTTATGCGCTACTATGCGTTCGAAAACGGGTCGAGCCAAACGTGGTTATCAACCTGAAATGTCTTCGTTGAGAGGCTTATAGGCTTTAATACATACTTAGTTCGACATGTTACAAGAAACGTCATTTTTCCCTCTGCAATGACGTACTGCCTGTTCTTCTTGAAATCGCTTCTTTGACCAATGACCACTGCAATAGACCTGACCATTGATCCTCCGGCTTTCATCCGAGACGAATGGATTGGTCAAGGAAAGGTTTGGCCAACTAAGAAAGATGCGCCCATATCAATAAGTGAAGCCCATTGTGCGGCCTTCTCCTTGCCACCAGAATGGGAGGGCTGCTTCCTACCCAGATCTGACATTCCTGTGACTGAATTCATCAAATATCCCTTCCCTCGACACAACTTCTCACTTGCTATCACACGGCCTATGGCTTGGTTCTCCCCTGATATGCCCAATGCAGAGCGCAATGTGGCCGCCGAAGAGTAGATCTGCACTTGTACTGTCACATATAGAAAGCTCTAATCGTTGTCTTGCGAATTTTCCGAAAAAAGCGACTTTTCCGACAAAATGTAATGCAAAATAGGCCGGTCAGGCGATCCGGACAGATAATGGGCCGCTGAAAGGCCAGTCACAATGTCCAGACACAAATTCCAGGGTATCGGAGGCTGGACAGCTATCCGGACAGTAACTCCGGAAAAGTTGTCCGGACAGGAAGTCCCAAAATCAGTGATTTTTGGACCGGCCTCCCATAGGGATTTTCGGGGGTCCTAGTATAGTGCGTTCGAACACTCCGACGAAGCCATTCGAGATCCGCCTGGCGATAGCATGTGTTCGCCCATACACGTCTCGCTGTGCCCTCGTAGGGAATACATCGCGTACCTAGTCCTCCGTAGGCCCGGCTCGCGCCTCCTAATCTCGCCCTCCCACCGAGCCTCCAGAAGTGAACATCATGAAGAACTGTAAAAGATGAAACGCATACAGCGCATGGCTAATTTATCACCGCGGACTCGGAGGCAAACTGATGAAGGATAGATACCACGCACGGGGCAAGGAAATGTGATGCACGATGCATCGATGTCGATGCACGTACCTACACGCAGCACGTCTGGCCACGGCTCGTCGCCATGTCTCAGCCTCGCCGCCACCGTCCCTCCGAGCGCCGCGGAACCAAATACAGCAAGAGATCACTCGCGGATCTCCTGCTCATCGAATTGCCTGTATCCCGCACGCACGGCCCGCCCCGCTACGCAGGTGACGACAAGGTCACGGACGACGGTCGCCATGCCCCTAGTTAGCTTATAGTCTGCGTTGCGTATGCGGACAACTGGGCGGTGACGGTCTCAATTCGGACTGGCATCCAAGCGCTGGTGGTCGGGCTCGGGGACTACGAGCTCCCGCCTAATTGGCGGAGATGAGTTGCTACTTTCGATCAGGATGTGGCGCAGCAGGGAGAGTGGTCGGCTCGAGGCGTGGAGACTTCGACTGGCCACCCGTGTGCAGGCACCACGATGCGATATCGATTGATGCGATGTGTGCGATGTCGATGAACGATGCATCGTCATATGCTTTGAAAGAAACGTTGCGTCGACGCGCGGGCAGGCTTCCGACGATGTTGCGGCTGCACGATGCAAGCTTCTCATCTTCCCAGGGCGACGTCGCTTAAAGAGAATATTCGGAATTGATGGGATGCTTACGTGTTGTACGGGTTGCTTACCTCCATGCGCCTCGCCTGGATAAAATATGGCAGAGTTTGCATGATGGATCGTATATGAGCTTCAGGGACATGATGTGATTAACAGGTATCATATCTCGTGCATCAGGCGAGAGCTGGTTGTTTACGTCCAGATAATCGCCAGCCACGCTGCGCATGGAAAAGAAGCATGGTCGGACCGTCGAAGTCGAGGCCGATATGCTCCTTGCACCGCCATTGGCTCTCACCGCGTTGCGATCCGCCATCCGTCATGTTGATCTGGAAGGCCGAAGCGTATTGTGCTGCGTACACGATGCAGGCACGTATAGTACATGTCCGTAATGATGTGCAATACGTAGCCTTCTCATTTCCTGGAGATCGTAGATGTGGCGTGTGCGTGAGTCCTGTTGCACGCAGCAACTGCGACCGCGGGAGTTTACTGGGGTATTGCATAAGCGTAGCTCAGAAGCAAGCGACTCGAGACGAGCGTGCACACGGAGCGCGGTGGCCCGGTGTGCGTGGGAACCGATGTGGTGTGTGGCGCGTGGCGCTTAGAGCCTCTGCTGCGTCTTGTGCATAACAAAAGCGATCGAATAAAGGGTACACAAGAGAACAAGATACTATTGACAAGGCCAGCGATGGGAGGACGATAGGACCGTTGCCGGAAGTCGAGACCATCAAGCGAGTCAGTATGCGCAGCGTGGCCCAAAAGACGGGGCATGTGATGGAGATCCGGGGAGGCAGGAGAGAGACGGAGAGATGAGCGCTGTGATTGCGGCGTTGTGCGAGAAGCTGTACCGCAGCGTGTACAGCGATGCGAACAAAAATGGTTAATCTCCTGCACATCGCACACATCGGAATGCACGATGACCGCGTTGCTCGTGACGATCCATGCATTGCACGACGCGATAGCACCGACGCGGCGCATGCACGGTCCAGTAGAAATGCTCGCAGACGGCAGCCAGTCGGGTGACTGCGGGGAGTGGCGTCCGCAATAGGCAGGCGGTCGGGCCAATGAGCAGCTGAAGGAGTGATAGACGCAGGGAATTCGGGAAGGCCCGTGGCGGGGAAGGAATGGATCAAGATCCTCGGAGGGGGATCGGGCGTTCACAGATTGCAAGATAGGCACGCGAGGCATGTGCTTCTTTCCATATTGAGGATGGTTGGTCGCTTGGAAGGGAAAATCCGGGGCTGGACGTGCCCACCGAAGTGCAGCCGAGCGCTATATGAGCGGGGAATGGTCGGGCGAGCGCGCACGGCGCGAGTCTGGCGTGCGGCGCCGCATGACCTGGTCGCCGTTGTCTTTCCCTCGCTATTATGTCGCGGGAGATTGGCTGCGTGGGGTGGGGTTCGAGCAGCGACAGACAGCAAGTCAATGCAGGGTCACAAGAGCGTCGTTGCGGTAGAGACGATTGCCGCATCCGGGACGGGGTGAAGGCAGGCGAGCAAAAGAAATTAGGGTCGAAGCGAAGGGGCCGAAAGAGGCAGGGGCTGATCGCAAACGGAGGGTCAAGCGAGCGAGCGCTCTGGCCGATGGTCTAGGCTGGAAAAATGCAGAGCGGGCTGCGGTGATTCGCTCGGGCTGCAAGGGGCCGGGGACCCGGCGACTATGGGGCCAATGGGAGAGGTCGCACGGGGATGACGTTCTCGGTGCTCGTCTCGGGCTGCACACCGCGGTGGACCTCACCAGCTGTCACTCGGTGTCACGCCGTGTCACAACCTCGGGCCAATTGGGGATCGGCTGTGAGCGCAAATGCATCAAGTCGATAAATAAACTGGGTCCTTGTCCCGTCCCATCCGTTCCCCACCTGCGCGCCGTCCCTCCAGGTCTTCCCGTCGATTCATCCTGGCCACACCAGCCTCGACGTCGTCGCTGCCTTCGCTGGGCCCTTTGTCGCCCCCTCATCTGGCATTGACACAATCTCTCCGCTCGCTCTGTGTCTGGCGCGCCACCGGCTCGCCGCGACTTGCGTTTGGAACCGCTTTCCCGTTATCCGCGCCTTTTCCATCATCGCGTTAAAGTCCGTCCTGGCTACGGCCCTTACGCAACTCCACACATACCATGGATATTGCATTCGACACTACTTGGTGTCCGGTCTGCAGCAGGCAGATCCTGCCAAAGCGCTACTACGTCCCCATTCAACCTCAGCCACAGGCTCCCGTTGTCCCGCCCAGCTCTCCTACCTCTGGTACGTCTTCTCTTCTCTTCCTGCAATTCCATCATAATGCTTAATAATCCCTTTCAGACCCCAAAAGCCACGACGATGCGCCGGCAGTACGCCTTCCCCGTAACAAGACTGGCACCATCCGCGCGAGAGCCGGAGGGCTCGTTCACGGCACAGGTCGTGTAAAGCCCAACGGCGCTCTCAAGCGCGACGACACAATCAAGAACACGAAGAAGACCGCACCCACTGTGTCTTCTACCGAGTCCGAGCCGGCTCTCGTCCGCCCTGCGGGCCCTGTTCGCCACCGCACTGTGATCGACCAGAACCCCGTTCCCCTCTACTGCTCGGACGAGTGCCGTCTCGCCGACCTCCAATCATCCCACGGCGGCATCGGTATCGACTACAACCCGGACCGTTGCCTGTCACCCACACTGCCTCCTGTTCCCCATAATTCCTTTTCCGATTTCTCTTCCAGCACCGAGGAGAGCGACGTGGGCAGCGGGGCGTCTTATGACTCTCGCTCGTCCGTTAGCTCCTCTCCTCCGATTGGTATCCCCACTGGTTACGAGGCGTTGCGACGACTCTATGGTGACGATCTTCCGCCGCCGCCGCCGCCTGCTCCCCTCATGCACCGTCATGCGAAGGACTCCATCTCCTCGCTCGACGACTACCAGTCGGGCACTATGATGGCCGCGCGTCGCATCAAGGCTGTGCTCGCCAGCAATCCGCCAAAGCGAGGCGAGAATGGACGCCTCGAGGACCGCAAGCCCATCCCTGGCTGGACTGACGGTTCAAGCGCTTGGCGCGCCAGCGTCTACAACCTCACCGCCCCTCAGGAACTCAACACCCCCGTCGACGAGGAGCGTGCGAAGAGCGCATACAAGGGCTTCGTCGCGAGCTCGCACCGCTCACGCAGCGGCGTCTACTCGACTCTCAGCGAGGCTGCCCCGACATTCGAGTCCGCCTCCGCCGCTTCTCTCCCTGCGCGTACCAGCAGCACCAACTCGGTGGCGTCGGGCACCCGCTCGCGTTCCGAGGCTGAGGAGATGCACAACAAGTACCCGCTGTTCGCACGGCGCTGCGAGTCGCGCATGTCGCTTGCGGGACCAGCACTGTCGACGTCGCCGACCGGTTCGACGCGTTCGTTGCCGGTGGCCACCGGGCGCCGAAAGGAGTTCTCGCTTGTCAAGCCTGGTGCAGAGGGCCGGCTCCTCGTGCCGAACGTGAAGATGTCGCGAGTGCCGTCGACGCTGTCGACGATGACGATGTCGAGCGAGGCGAGCTCGAGCTGGGGCAGTGCGTACTACGGGAAGAGGCGCACGCCTCTGAGCCGCCAGAATAGCGACATGAGCATCGACAGCGTGGACAGCAGGGAGACGGAGCCTGAGGAGCCGCCTCACTGGCCGTCGATGTCGTTGCCGGCGACGACGAGGAGCGAACCAAGGAGTGAGTGTTCTTTTTCCGTCATTGGGTTGAGCTGGTCGCTGACAACGTTGACAGCACGGACGTGGAGCTACTCAGACGACACGTTGACGTATCCTATCATGCAGATGCCGTTGAAGAAAGAGAAGCGCATTGTGCATAGCGTCGTCGACGGGAAGGACAAGGAAGTCGAGGTCGAGGTCGAGGTCTCGCAACCGCTGAAACGCCTCTTCCTGTTCCCGGGCAAGGAGGTGAACTAGTTGCACCCTCGTCCGTCGTCTCATCGTCTCCCAGTCTCTCGTGTTCTTTCTACTCCGTCCTGGTCGTCGGCCTCGCATTGCATTGACCTGCCCATTCATCACACTATCCCATACCCACACAAATCGCCTGTCGATACCTCTGACAACGATACCCTCACGACGCTCACGAAGCCGCATCTTGACTTATTCATCATATCTCCTGCTCGCTGCATCGTCTCGTCGCCCGCGTTGTCATCGTCGCTCGTCATCACCGCGCTACCTCTCATCGCATCGCATCGCACTGCATCGTTGCTACCCTATGATCGCCTACATCAATCGTTACGCCTAGCACCGTCTATTCTCGCCATGCTCGTCGCACCAAAACGTGTACCATATGTACGATATATCCGGGGTCGCCGTCGTGGCTGTCTTGTTATCAAGTGTACTTGTACGTTTTCTCTATCGCCGTCATCGCCACACACATACCGCATATAGCATGCTACCCTACGATCGTGGACTCCGGTTCATACCTAACGCTCGGTGTCTCGTTTTCTCTCGGCATTTGTTGACATTGTGTACAATAGCGCATCGTCGTCGTACACTACATGACTTTTCTCATCGTGGCCGGTCTTTGGGTTGTTCGTTTTCGGGTGTACGAGTCATTTCGCATGGGTAATGGAGGGCATTATTGGGACTCTGTTATTACTTACGCTTACTGTGTCTCTCGCATCAACGTTATCTCATGGAGTCAATTATTGAACTAAGTGTAGGCTACGTTGCTGTGCATAGTTCGCTATCGACGACAGTCATGAATGCAATACATGTTACAATATCCGTCTTGTGATCTCTTGCTTGCACGGCGAACTTGGGTGCAGTCGCCTTTGCGAGTAGGGCGGACCCAGGGATGTATCTCGACGGATGGTTGGCGCACGTGTGATTGGGCCGTGCGGTCAGGGCTTCTAGCCGACGGGACCCTATGCGGGATGAGTCAAGCGACCAGCTGTGCTGGAGGACAAGACTGAATTGTTTACAAGAAGGCGGGTACGAATTCCGAATTGACCGCACCATCGACTCGACGCCATCTCGCAACCCGAGGCGTGACTAGCCCTTATTCATCGCTCGGGAGATGAAATGCTGCCGACGCGGAGTCGACGGTCGGACGTCGGTGGAGCTCGATTCGGCTCAGCGCTCATAGTCTCGGTCGCCTGGAGGCTCGAGAGCGCCTTTTATATTCGCGCTTGCCACATTGCGGCTCGCCCGCTCGGGGAGAGAGCACCTGACCTGCGCGCCCGACCGAATGGTCCCTGTGGCTGCGCCTTGTCTTCGCGGGCGACCACCGCGACCCCGAGCCGCATGCCTCCTCGTTGATCATTGCCGTTGCGCTTCGGCGACCGTTACCGGTAGCATCCATTCCGCATGCGGGCTTTGTTCTGTTACTGATCGCGGCCACATGCCGGATATGGCATAGGGCGCATTCGCGGTCCGCGGTGCCCTTTGTTCGAGTCTCGACCGCCGCGCCAATTCGGAATTGGCGCGGACGCGTACACCGACGGACCGCGCGCGGAGAGCCGGCTGCGTGCGGTGTTCCTGACGGTGCCCAGGCAAGAGCTCAGCATACGGTGGAGCAACTTGAATGAACAATCAATGCGTGGTGAACACTGCTATTATGATGAAAGTGCTTTAAGAGATAGTTCTGGCACATTGCCGGTTCCGCATGCTACGTTCTGGTCGAGGTCTTGTGTATTGTGTGTCGGACCTCAGCAACAGTTTTATCTCTTTCGGGCAGAAACAAATGGACGTCCCCAGCGGGCGCATCAGATTGCGCCTCAAGCTCAAGCCTCGTTCCTTCGGCGAAGCCCTCTTTTTGTCTGGTCTGGTCTTTTCTCATTTTGGACGGTCGTGGTCGGTGTCTCTTGTCTGTTCTGGGGCGTTCGTGCACTATAGGCAATTGCAAATGGCAAATACAGCAGTGCGCACACACGGACGGCCGCAGTTGACCATTAATATTGCGCCTCGGAAGTTTGTACTCGCTGCTGCGCACGGGCCCGGCAGAGCGTCGATCCGCCAGCAATTAATAAGGGACGCGCCGACCGACCGTCTTGGAGTCTGGGCTTCCGCGAGGATTTGCGCCTCTGAAGCACCGAGTACGTTTCGTCCGGAAGCGGGGCGTTCCAGTTCGAATGCAGAAGAGGATAGTATAGCATGCAGGATGCATGGAAGGCGAGTGCGCGTGACGGACACGAGGCAGGCCACTGGGGCGCGCGATGGGGAACGCGCTGAATTGGCGAAGGTGTCTGTGGCGGAAATCGAGGCCTGGACCCGCGCAGACTTGGGCGGCAGCGTCGCGGATGCGGGGACCAATGGCAGTGCGCGTTCTGCTGCCTCTTTGAGCGTGCTTCGCCTGACATCATCCTCAGCCACATCGCAGTGCGAGTCGAGCGCTGATCTGCACAGGCACTTCTGCCTCGGCGCGACGCTCGGAACACGTACGATAGCTTCCCGTCGTCTATCGCCTCGCGATCCTTCCCATGTAAATCCTGCTCCAGCACACTTGGGCGCAGACTCGCCTGGCCAGTTCATTCCGCTCTCACCCTGTCGTATCGCTCGTTCTCCCGCTCAGGATGCGCTCTTTTCGCCTGCGCCAATTCGACAGCGTGCGGGTACTCGGGACGACGTGAAGCTTATTCACGCGCTGCCAACCGATCCAGAACTGCCAGTACTCTTGCACAGGAGTGCTTCCTCGTTACCCCACAATAAGCATAAGAAACGACTTGTCTTGGCTGATTTATGAGCGTACCCCACAATGCGATACCCGCCCTCTGTGCTGTTCTGCCACAGCCCTCCACAATATGAATCCACCTTCACCGCAGATCCGAGGCGTGTCACCTGTCCCGGTCGTCCACAGCACACAAGTCTGGGTGCATCGCAGCGACTGAATACTGATCGGACGTTCGCCGCCGCCTAGCCCAACCTACGCGGGCCATTCTCCCCGATCTCACAAGGTTCGCTGCTGCCGCTGAGACCACTTGACTTGCCCAGCGGCACGCCCACCATGGCTGTTGGTGCTTCGAAACATCCTTGCAAAGATACTGTACCCTTTCGACCATAGGTTCAGTCACGGTCACATCCACCCTTGAACTGGCCTTTCAGGTCAAATGTCACGCATCACCGGCCGGTAGAACTAAGCGTCACTTCAAAGGTCACACCGTTCCGGAGCTCTTTTCACAGGTGCTTATATATTTTTCTCTGTTAGAATGATCCCTACGCCTACAGAATGCCTACTGTTGCATCTCCCACACAATTAAGCACCTGAACTGAACTGAACTTTTTGTCCCAGGTCACAGGGGGTCTTGAACTAGATTCGGAAAATGCTATGAAGCGAGCTATATTGCGAGGCAGTGGCAAGGAGAATAGATGCGACACCTTGTCAGGTGAGCGCGTCTCTTTCTCGTCCACCTGCTTAGTAAGCCAGCGTTCGGTCTAGCGCTCGTTCCCTGAACTTCGCAGAATGCCTACCAGTTGCATCTTCCACACAATTGAGCACTGAACTGAACTGAACTTTTGTCCAGCTCACAGGGGGTCTTGAGCTAAGTCCGGCCCAGTTCAAAGCATCATGTGTAACACCCCACGAACCTATGGTCGAAAGGGTACAGTATTTATCCATCCATGTTGCCGCATGCTCGCCGCAAGCTCGCCGCAACGCGCTCGCACAGGCAATTTTGCGCTACCGGTGCCTCATCCAAGGATATCTCGTGGAGTCGCTTCAGAGCGCGCTCACGCCGAGCAAAAGCAAATTCGGCCGTCGTGCGACGGATGTATTGTGCGTTTTTTCTCATCGCTATGCCACCCCGCGTGACCCCTTCGCCAGCCCCACTTGACCTGCAAGTTGACAGCGACATCGCGCAATCTAGACTGGACGTGGTATTTTCGTCCCTGTCGTGTGTGTGCGTGTCTCCGTTCCTGTCGTGTCTTGGTGCGATGGGTCGGTCATGCGTGCGAATGCTCGACGTGCTCTTGATCTACGCTGAGATCCCAAGCGTGAGTGGCGCAGATTTGATTCTGCACTCGCCGCAGCGCGGATTCGCGTTCGTTGCCCCAATCTCCGCATCCAATCTCGTCTCATTCTGCCCACGATGGTGCTTCCTGACGCATCGCGCTCGGAAGGACGCCACTCAGCTAGAAGACCGGTGCGTCGTGACACTCGCTGCGTGACGGGGGCGGCCAGCGGATATGTCGGCTCTCGTCCTTGGCCAGGCCGGCTGTCGGAGGTATCACGACATGGTACCAGAGCAACACGGCAATTGGTCATGTGGCCCCTTGCAGCAGCGGCGCTGTCACACATCCCAGCGCATGTGTGGCCACTAATGTCTATCTGGTGACACGTCCATGTGAAGGGACTACACAGGGCGGAAAACTCACCGAGCCTGAGCAACAACTTACGCGCACGCACGTATCGCGTCAACGTTCTGTCTCATTCCACTCCGTCTGATGACGCAGTAACCGCTGCCGTACCATGCTATGTTATTTCCGCAGCATTGCACGGATATAACCTATTCCTCGTATGGCTCGAATGAATGGACGCCCCTTTACCCCGCATACATGCGGGGATCGTGCGGGGAGACGCGCGGCGGAGTCACCGCGAGCCAATATCCATCGAACGATATCTGTCCCCTTGCCCCGGATTCCCGCTGTCGATCGCTGCGGCGTGATGTCTGCATGAATGCATGACGAGTGCAGAGAGGTGCCCCTATCGCGCAAATGATCATCGTACGTCAGTACTTCAGTCCTCGCTGCTGCGTGCAGGTATGAAGAGCGCGAATATTGAATCTACTCCCCTAGTGACCGTGACAGTGACTCGAGCGCAGACGCAGACGCTCTATTTCGTCGCTTTCCGAGACGTAAGCATAGAGTTTGATCGGCGCTGGGGTGCATGCGGGGAGACGCACGCTCGGGAGCGAGCTAGTATGACTGATGCCTTCCCTGCGTGTATATCGTGCTAACCCCGCGCGTGTGATGCCCGGCCATGGCCCCCTTCGCTCCGCGAGCTGAAATAGCCCGCTGTTCGTGATATAGTGGCTAGCAGCGTCTTCCAGTATTTGTCAACGGGATCTGTTGAATGTCCTCCGCAGCCGTTGAGGACAGAGAGACGGTTCAGGCAGGGTGCATAGGTATGCGGATCGAAGAACGTGGTGTCCCGTACAGGTGGTATGGAATATACAATGCGACATGAATACGGCGCTCGCAGACTCCGCGGACCTCCGCTCACCCCGCGAGGACGACGGCGGCGGACCTTGTTCGCGTTGACGGGTGACTGCCGCTTCTGCCAGTGGGAGCGCCGTCGTGATCCGCAAAGGTGAGTCTGCTTACTTGTTCAGACGTTCAGATATCGCGGTCAACGCGGCACTGCGTTTCAGGCCCATCTGTTTGGATGAATCATCTGCGCTGACTCCTATATGCACATTTAGCGACGGCAGTTGCCGCGTTTCTGCTGTCCGTGGGCTGTGCATGATGGTGGTCGCGGCGGCGTGGGGTGGAGAGCGACGGTCGGCTGTGCCACTTGCGAGCCGGTGAGGTGTGCGGTGTCGTGTGTTGCTGCGAGCTTCACTTCCGCATGTCACGGTTGTGTTTGGTGAATGTGCGGTGGAGTGTAGAGAAGTCTCTCGTTGATCCGGCTGTCGCAAGTGCTGTCGTTCGGGGGTCACTGAGAAGGAGGCCGTGTGGCCTGCTCGTTCAATTGAACGTGTTCCTGACGAGGAGTTGGGCGGAGGGCTCTTGCCGTGCAAGAATAGACTCTTTGACGGCTTCAGTGTGTGCTGCAGTCAAGCGTGTCGTCGAAGGTTTGTTCTCCCCGAAATTTGTGTGGCCCAGCGCAGCCTCGACCGTCGTTTGCCTCGACCAACGCAGCCGTAGAGTGAATTAATCAAGCCGGCGCAGACGCTTTCTGTGGGTGACATTGCTGTCACGCCCGAAGGGCACGGCGGTTGCACAGTTGGTAGGTACGTGCGCATCTGCGTGAGCACCCACATTCTGTTCCGGGTACTGACCGTCGTCGGCCAACATCGCTCCGCAGAGCGCGCAATATCGGCCATCAATACGGCTACGGGACAGTCGCCCCGGCAAGATGCGGTCGCGTCGTGGCCCTCAGACTGGACGAGTGGCGCGCTATGGCTTTTATGGCTAGCGCATCGTGGTCGTGCAGCTTGCTCCCGCGCGACCCCGGGTTTTTGATGATCCCATCTTGTGTATCGGCTGTGGGGAGGTCAGGCGGGGTGGGTGCAATAGAGCGGTTGCGATTCGATCGCTCGAGGTGGTCAATTGAATCGTCGCAAGGCTGCGACGAATCATCGCTCCGAGCGCGGTCGGCTGTTACATGGCGCTTGAGCATGGCGCTTTAGCCTTTGGTGAGCATTTGTCTGTCTTTTATTGGCGGCAGGGACGTGACTTACTATCCTGGATGGTTCAGAGCCATAAGAGCCCTTACATGGGTTTATTGATGTCAGGGCCGATGGTCAGCCTGTATTTTGCATATGTGCAATTGCAGTAACTTCATGTCATCGCTGCTGCTGCGCGCAAATGAAACAGCTCGAATCGCGACTGTTCACTCATCAATCTGCCACTTCGTATGTCAGTCGTCCATCAAACTGAAATAGCGGCTTACGCTATGTGTCTGAGTGAATGCCTGCCGCTCTCATGATTGTATCTCCAGTCACCCTCTCGACGTGATAGATGTACTCGCCATCTTACTGTCGACAAACTGTCATCATCAAAGATCTATCTGTCCGAGGCACTAGCGGTATGTTCTTGGTCATCTTCCGGCGCCCTGTGATCCTGCTCCATGTGCAATGCGTCGCGCTTGTGACCCCGTCTGGTAGATATTCTTGCCTCATAAGGCTTATCGTTCGCGTCTCTCGCAGACGCGCCAGGCACTTGCCGGTCGCTCGTATTATGGGTGTTGACAGCGACGGAGACCTTGTACTAAGACGTTTGAACGCCTGTCAGCGCGTCCGTGCATCCGTGCTTACCGGTGTCTCGCTCAGTCCAGATGTTCCGCGGTGTTGCGCGTGGAGCCTGCCTGGTGTGGCCGTATTGTTACCCGAGTCGACCGGTTTGTCGCGGCGCCTGAGGCGGTGATGACCAGTCCCGCGATCGTCCCTGCTCGTTTATGGACTCAGAGAGAGCTCCGTCCGGAATGAGCGAGCCCGAAGGGATTGTCTGGCTTCATGCGGACATTTTCCCGACATGACCCCTCCGATGTGCTCGTAGCTTGTTTACCTTCCTATCTGGTGCTCAATGCCGCCGTGTGGGAAGTGGGCCGCCAGAAGTCCAATATTCCGCATCGACGTTCGGTGGAATCGCGGGGTGAGGCGGGTGCGGAGAGTGGGTGGGGACGTCCGGTCCTGATTCCTGGATCTACGTTGACATTTTCGGGTTATAGAGCACGGATGCGATGAGGCAGATTGGTCTTACCACTCACTCCGTGCCGACTCTTGTCTCCTGTTTATCGAACCGCGGGTATGCGTTGTTCGCATTTTTTGCGTCCGCAATGCGACAAGAATACATGCTATGCATGCGTTTCAGGAGGCTGTATGCGGTTCGATCCGATTACCGACTGCGCGACGGCTGCAATGATCTGAGAATTGCGGCGAAGCGCAATGGACGGATCCCGGGCTAGGTACCGCCTTACTCCAGGTCTCAGGATGAGGTATAAATTGGGAGGATGACCACCTTCGGGAAGGACAGCTTGTGGGGATCAAGCACTTCGCAATGGAAAAGTATAGACGCGTATACTATTATCGGATGGTCTGATGGAGTGTGCAGTTTACAGAAGATTGAGAGGCCGCCGAGTCGTCCGGCTATTGTTCGTCAACTGAGGGGTCATCCCGGGTTGAGATAGGTGAAGTGGTTGCAAGTTCGGTATACACGGACTTGGAGTGATCAAAATGCAATCGATGTTGTTCGCCGACCGCCAATTCGCCTTGAGCGCGCCGGATCACGTGGTCGCGGTTTTTTTTTGGCGGGGGGAGGGGGGTTAATATGATTAATATCCCGCATGCTGCAAGTATGACAGACAACGGTAATCAGGTATGTAGGTGGTGGTGGTGGTGGACGGAAGTAGTCACGGCAGACGGATTGCAAAGTTAGGTGTTGTGTAGAATTTGAAATAAAGGACACATTGAATGTCCGGTAGTACCACCCCGCTGAGGAAGGGTACCTGCCGCTCAAATGGAAAGGGACTTGCAACTATAATCCTAGGATCGAGTACGGTAAGCTGGTCCATCAAATGTGACGCAAGGTTATATCTCCTGTCATTCCCTCGCTCAAAAAGGGAGCATCAGGAAAACGTCACTTTTCTTTTTTGCTTCTTTTGGGACCTTTTTCTTACAAAAAAGGCAGAAAAGAGAACAATGTAGAAAAAGCGTGAGGATCGGCTGATTCCTCACTTTCTCATGGCCTTGACGACGCTTGGCAACACTGATTTGCCCAAAAAGTTGTCATCAAGTCCATTTAAGGAACAAAAGCCCGGAAGCCTATCAGGAAATTCCAAAGGCAGATTCTCTAACCTTTTGTCCTTGAACGGACTTTTCACAAACTTTCTGATCAGAAAGCATGCTCAAAAAGAAGCAGATAAGGCTTATTCAAGCCGATCCTCACGCTTTTTTCTACATTATTTTCTTTTCCGCCTTTTTTGTAAGGAAAAGGTATAAAAAGAAGCAAAAAAGAAAAAGTGACATTTTCCTGATGGACATATCATAGGTCTGCCTAGGGGAGACAAGACGCAAGGGACCTTCCTGGAAGCTCGCTGTAGGACGATATGCATGGTCAAACGTTTGTGCATATCTGTCGATAATGCATCGGCTCTTCACAGTTGCGGAGCTTCTTGTGACAACTTTCGACTGGCTCTCTAACGATCCTATGCAAGGGCAAGTCACACTTGCGAGGCCCGGGCTAATTAGGATGCGTAGGGCTTCCACGAACTTTATGCCGTTCGTTCCAACCCCCGCGCGTGATAAGAAAATAAAAGTACAAAGCGAATGGCATAGAACTTGTGCTCGACTTCCTTTGATGCGAGTAAACGACTCTGTGGCTCTGACCCGACTTTTCCCCAAGCCGTGTTGGGCTGAGGAGACCTATCCTGAAGACGAACATTGAAATTTCTGGTGGGCATTATATGCGTCTTTTTCTGCTTCGTCCGCCGAGAAGTATGACAGAAAACATTCGGTCTACCCAAAGTGGACGACTGGCTGATACTTTTGAGCTACGTTGCTCTCGTCAGGTCGATTAGTGATGCCTGCACCTCATTACCGACGGTTCTATGAAGAAAGCATTTGGACAGTAGCGCACATCAAATTCTGTACCAGTAAAAGCCGTGCTCAACTCCGTTTACTAGGTTGCGGCGGCTTGGGTGGTATCAGGCGCGCGACGATCCGGAGGGTAACATTGCCCTATCTCCCGTTGATGATGGGCCCGAACATGAACATTTACGACGTATCTATCTAGGTTCCCGCCATCATGGAGGACGACATCGCTGCCGAGATTGAACGTGCATTGCGGGACTACAAGCATGAGTGCCCGTATTTGCAGCATGTCAGCACTACGTGCCCTACAGTCCGCGAGCTTGCCTCCCTTATGTTGGAGATCATGTCGCTTCCACGACATTCCCACGCCGTCAATATCATATCCACTGCAGAAAGGCCTGGCCATCACATTCTTCACCTTACCGGCCTATGCTCTCGAGGGCGATGGCCTCGCCAACAAATGTCGCCGATGCTACTCAATGCGCTCCTGCCCAATTTTGAAGTCGTCTTCCCGGTGGTACGGCACATGGTTGGTGCAGGCGAGCCTCCCATCCGCCTGTACACCCTTCATCAATCTCGTACGAATTGCTTCGACCGCAGCTCTTGCGCCCTGTAATTCTGGTCTTTCCAACAACATTTAAAATCCAGCAATTGATGATCGCACTGTCCAAGGGCCGCTTTCATTTTCTGCTCCGCGACATCACATTTGGATCAGAACTTGGAAGTCGCCGCGATGGTCGTGACTGTCTCTTCACCTCTGACGCGCTCGGATCCCTCCTTGCCCTCAGAAACATAGAAGGTCACAAGATCGAGATCCGCTGCCTTGTACAGATCGATAAAGCATTCTAATAGGACCTAACTATTGCATGGCCTCGTCTATGACCTTTGGACATTAGGATTAGAATGTAGAAGGCACGCGGACACGCCAAGCATTACCCTCTCAAACATTGTCCCCACCTGCAGCTTTTGGGACTCAAGATCAACACCAACGTAGCGGAACTCGAAGGGATCTTCGAAAAGGAGCGTCTGGGAGAGGGATTTCAGCTGTCCCAATCTCATTCTTTTATCTGTGGGCACTTCCAGCATCACCAATATCGAAGACAGCAAAGTACTCATCCTGACTGGAGTCCTCTCGGACTTCTTTCCTAGATTGCGCTATTTTCAGGACTTTATAGGGCAGAGGCTGCGCGCATCTTAGAAAGGGACGCTGTGATAAAGATGTCACAGCAGCGCAGACGTTACAAAGCGCTAGATTCAGAGTGTACCAGATAACAAGGTAGATACCACCAAAACGACACAGAACAACAGAGATCCTATCGATCTTGAGGTGGAAGAAGCAGCTGACGAGCTGTTCTTACTTGAAACGTCCGCTGCAGTCATACTATATGATTGACCGGAGGAAGTCGACGTTATTGTTACAGGAATGTCGACCACCGTACTTGCCGTGGGTGCAACATCCAATGTCGCTGATGGAGGTAGGACGTCAGCATTCTGTAGAGAAACGAGCAGTAGCCACTCACTCGAGAAATCCCCACCGTCTTTCTCCGCCTTGCTCACAGCTTCATCGAGCAACTCTGATGCATTACTCGGCACCATTGACATGAATCCAATTCGGGGAGGGTCCACCGAGGGATTTGTCAGGTTACCATAGTAGAACACCGCCAGATTTGATTTCAGGAACGGATCGCCTAGGCTCCAGCTGAAAAGCGACCCAAGGCTTGGAGGGTCGGTAGACGTTACGCTGCTCGCGACGCATTCGGTCGCATTGCCGGTCTGATTCTGCGAGACGAAGTCGCGTGGGTCGACGGAGAACATCTTGCCACCGATCTCGAAAGCCAGAGTGTGTGCGTCTGTGCATGGCAGGGTGGCTTTGGCGCTCGAGTCTGCTGCGTAGGCTGGGGACACTGTGCTCAGAATGTTGTTGACGACGTCTTGGGGGCCGCGGATCAGCGAGTTGCCCTGGTAGAGTAAACAGTCTGATGTCTGAGAGGCAGAAGGGTAGCTTGAGACGTACAGTGTCAATCAGTGCATCGATGAACGATGTCGTGACACCGTCAGGTGCAATTGTCGAGTTTGCCAGCACTTTTCCGTCCAGATAGACATTGTCGATAGGAACCTCCCATCGTCTGCGATTGCGTGGTAAACTGGGGCATATAGCCGACGAGAATTTCCTATGCTCACAAGGGATAGACCTCGTCTGATGCGAAAGTCGGGGCACTGAGTCCACCATCAGCGGATGAGTACAGCCGTACAGGCACCCAAGTAATGGAGGCGTTTTCTACTCCATCGGGCAGCTCGCCGATGGTAAGCTGGCCTTTCCCACTAACATCTACCGTGTCTCGTTGCAAAGTAACCTGTCTAAGATACTCAGCTATAGTGCACGCGAGGAGACGTGATTGCTTACGGCGAACAGTGGCTGGTCGATTTCACCGGCAGCAACGAGTCTGGAGACTATAGGCCCGTATGCGCTGATATGGGAAACAAAGTCATCCGTCGTTGTTGGATTGTTGAACTGTGAAGGATGTTAGAGCATTGTGCATCTGATTTTGCCTACTGATCCGACCTTTTCGTTTGTCAGCTGCGTCTCGATGAAGCTGCATGCGAAAGATGTGTCAATCTCTGCATCGTAGTTCAACCGAGTGGTGACTTACCTCTCGCTCGGGAACCCTAAGCCTATGATCCCAGCACCACCATTCAAGACAGCAGAATTATCTGTATTATCCACGGCAGCGAACGGCTGGTCGTTCATCGAAAGTCCAGCTAGTGTGACAGTGTCCAGACCGATGGGACCTGAAGCATAGGTTCCTGTGGTCGAGTCACCATACGTCAAGTTCACGCTTGCCCCAGTAGAGGTCATCCCAGAAGTTGAATAGGCAATAGAGGTTGTTTCCTGACAAACGGTCGTATCACAGCCGGTGGACATAACCCACAGATCGCTCGATCCTGTGTCTGTTGAAGTAAGGCATCAGAGCTGTTGTTGAATTTGGAAGATGGAGGACATACCGAGGTTCAACGTGGTTGTCGTGTTTCCAATTTGGACAGAGACAGTGTAAACCCTTTACAAAAATTCGAGTTCGCGGGAGTGTAGAATGACACGATGCATCCACTCACATGTCTTGATAGTCTCCCAGTCCTATTGCTCCGGCAAGCAGATCCTCGACATATGCACGTTTGGCCACTTTCCTCGCCTGCAAGGGAAGAGTGATACTTCTTGTTCGACCATCCTCTGCATCTCTTGCAATCCAGTCCCTCGGACGTCTCACAGGGAAAGAAGAGACTAGAGACAAAGAAACAAGGAAAAGAAGAGAGTGAAGGCTTGCCCGCGCCTTGAACATGGAGAATCCGACTGTAAGCAATCAACAAATGCGCCTGCGCAGGTATCAGTTTGAAAGCATGAAGAGTGACGAAACGTCTGCCGCCTCTCGTGTGTAGGACGAACAGCGGCTCGAAGGCTCATTGGAGCCATTCGCAGTGTGCACATAAGTGTCGGCAGGGCGGTTGCTACCATCACCGCAGTGTGTGTGATCTCCTCGGAAACGATGCCGCATCAGCCAATCATCATACTTTCTGACATATCAGTGCAACCGCACCGCATTATGCCCAATGGGAGAGGTGATACACCATCATTCAAGCCAGGAAAGTCGCTGTCTTCCACATTGATCCTTGATGCCGCTGGCCTATGCGGCTACTCATCGAGATATGTTTGCTCAACTCCGAGAACAGTTATGCATCCCAAATGATGCTTCAGCTCTGCTGAGTACAGTGCTCTCTTGGTTGGCATATACGTTTCATCAAACGACGTGACGCCCACAAGCAGTGAACCGACAGTGATTCAAAGCTTCAGACCGGAGTCATATATTGCTCGCATGACATCCAGGATGTTGTCGAATCACATATCACAGGTGTTTGAACACCAAGGTATTCTCTCCTCATGTCTACAACCACGCCGAAGGACTGCTTCTCTCGAGCCTTCTTGTCAGAGTCTCAAGCGTTCCCTGTTACAATTTATGCAGAAATGACGAAAGCAAAACGATGTAGAAGGTATTTCAGCTGCATGCATACACAACGTAACACCCATCAGTCGCTAATCAACAGTGACACGAAGCTCCAAAACAAATGCACTACAGACAACATCCATCCAGCAATGATGAAACTACAGTTGTGCTGGTTTCACATCTACGAGTGGCCGAGAAGACGTTCCAACATGAACTTATCATGGCGATATTCAATCAGCCCATAGTCTTTCACCGACTCCCAATCCCGAGGAATGATCTTGGACAATCTACCCGGGTATCTCGCCTTTCCCTGAACGCCAGCCCAGTCAAAGTCGATAAGCTTGACCGGTGCATCGGGATTGACGGTGATCAGGATATTCGGCAATCGAATATCCCCGTGGACCATCTGCTGGCCATGGAGGAGCTTGACCGCGTCGGACAGCGTCTTCTTATGTTTGACACAGTCAGCGAACGTGGCACGTTCACCCTCTATGTGCTCCATCACGACCATCTTGCGTGGGCCGCAGCCCTTGTTTGCCACAGGGTTGTTGTGCCAGATGTCGCCGCAGTAATAGAACTTTGGTGCAAGACCCTTCTCTGCGAGAACTTTATGCGCATCCTCGCCATACTGCTCGACGAATTTGACAACCAGTCGCTTGACAGCCACCTGTCGCTCGTCGACTATTTTGTTTGTATCGTCCAATGTGGCAGAGAAAACCAGGCATGATGCGTCGTTCGCCTTGAGATACTTCTCATAGTTGAAGTAGACCACTTTGCCAGAGTAAGGGAAGGAAGATGCCAACGGGAAAAATCGCTTTCCCAAATCAGGAGGGGGAAAAAGAAGTTGTTGGTATCGGTGGCGAAGAGACTCCAAGCCTTTCCTCAGTGCAATAAACATACGCGCGATCCGTTTGACCTCGAAGTCACTAATCAATGGAGGGGAACCAAGCCAGAGAAGCCCCGAGGCGAGAGGCTGCACAATTATATCAGTGGTCCAAATGGCGGCGCTGAAGGACAGATAGGGTCCCATCAAACTGATGAGAAACGTTGGTTAAAAAACTGCCATCGGCGAAATGCTGCAAAAATTGTGAGACGGAGGAGTCATAGACGGAACACAATACGCACTTTGCGTTCCTTCCAGTACAGACGATAAGAGAATTCAGCCTGAGCGACAGCATCTCCGCTTTTCCCTACTCCGGCCTTCTCCTCTACTATGGCGAGTGCAGCTGTCTCTGTTTCTCGGACGTACGGGATGATGTGCTCGGATGCTGACCCACTGAGAGGGGCAATGCTCTCGACGGCGCTTTGAAGAATCCCTTTGAGCGCTTCGCAGTGGGAGGCATAGTGCGCTCTCTCCGCGACGTGTATCTCCGACACCAACACCATAAACTCCTGCGTTCGACGCATCATGTCATCGTCCACTGGCTCCGAGCCACTGAGGTCCGCAATGAAGGTAGGGAAGATAGGATCATATATCACGATCGGTGCCGGGACAAGTGGCTGCTCGGAAGCACACCGGCCATCAAGAAAAGGAGTATCTCCATTCTGGAAATCGTAATAATTCTGCGCTTCCGCAGCAACGGAAGGGCTAGGGAATTCTGTGTTGATCGTTTTCTTGAAACCTGCACGATGACATCAGGGTGTTTGGTGAGAACGACAGTTCAATGTGACGTACGCTTGGTCAATGGTGATACCTCATCACGGCCCTCATCCATTTCTGCATCATCAACCAGATCCTTCCTCTTTCTCTTCGACGTCTGATTCTCTGCCTCTTTGTCAATTCGCGCCACAAGAAGGGGGAGCTTGGCACTACGCGGTAACTCGCCAAGAGAAAGCTCGTCGCTGCAGCGTTCCTCGCCTTTGTCTGTAATATTGTCGCAGAGGCGTCCGAGTTCATTGTCATTGTCATTAAGGAGCTGGGGGAGCCTTCCTCTGTCCTGCTGTTTGAGCAATTCCTTCGGCTGTTGCAGGCATTAGCGAACGCAATAGGTGGGAATACATTGGTGACAAACCTTCCATAAGATGACAACTGATGTTGAAACTTTCTGGTCTTTAGCGACCTCGTCAACAATATCGTCTATGGTTGCCTCTTCAGGATTGATGGATACCCAAGGACATTTGGGTGGAGGAATGGGTCACTGCCATCTCTGAAGAAGTCAACAATGGCAACAGGTATATTCAAAGTTGTCGTCATAACGAACAGCGAGTGGATAGTGATAGTGGGCCTCCAGTCGAGGTGCGACTTTGAATTGAACATCCGTTTGACGTATTTGTACATATTTACAGGTATCTTTTCTGGTTGCCTGGCCATCCGTTCTGGGGAAAATAAGCCTAAGTCGAGCGCCGTGTGCGGGCGCGCAACATCGACTGCGTTTTCTCTGAACTCACGGACTATGTCCCAGAATATGGCGGCATCGGACTCGCGACGCGCAGCGGCATGGCGTTACCCACCGCAAACCTCATCGTGGTGACGTTCGGCCCTCGCCCGAACACCGCATGGATCGCGTCGCTCGGCGCGGACGTCCTCGATGAGCGCGGCCTCATGAGGGTCGAGCCCACCTTTGAGGTCGTGGATCACCCCGGCGTGTTTGCGATCGGCGACATCACAGACTGCAACGAGCAGAAACAGGCACAGAAGTACCCCGTGCACGTCGCGGTCGCTGCGCCAAACATCGTGAGCTACTTGGAGGGCCGGCCACTGACGAAGCCCTACAAGGGCAGCATGGAGATCATCCTCATTCCCATAGGCAAGGTGCGTGTGCCCGCAAGGAAATAAGCGATGGCGCTTGGCAGCAATGATGCGTGGACAGAACCGTGGAGTCGCTTATTACGACGAAAGCTTCACTGCATTCGTGGCTTCTAACGACTCGCTGCGAGGCTTGCTTTGCGACATGAGAACGAGAACAAGCCGTATCTATGGAAAAGACCAATGAACACAGGAATCATTACAAGCTGAAGATGGTTCGACACGGTTTTGTGTCGCAGCTGCGTCACGGAGCGAAGTACGAGTCCGTTCCTGGCGCTTGTTAGTGCTCTATTCAACACTCAATCATGACCCGCGACCATCGTTTTCAATAAGCTTCAATAGCCGTTGATAAAACCGCTGGGGCAGTTTGGAAATCCGCAGACTCTGATTCTGAAGCAATCGAGTCCATCGCAAACTACGTGAGCTATGAGAGCTCCTCGATTGCTCGGACAAAACCCCGTTCCAGAGAGCCACTCATTTCCATCGTATCCAAGGTCACACAGTATCGTACAACAAGCGATAGCTGAGAGCTCGGGCCCGTCATATAATCCGTGAAATCATACAGGGATTCGCCTGGTATTCATGAATGCGTGACGCATTCACCAGCCATCCTAGAGTAAGAGAGATATGTAAGTCGTTCGGGTCAGCAGTTCATCGACGGTTGAGGCTGACCTTCTTCTCCTCACCGCGCTGCACTAGGTTCGGATCGCGGGTGACCTTCCCTGCCACTTCCTCAACATCGCCTACAAGGAAATGGTCAGCTAAGTGGTAACAAAAGAACGTGATCTTCGTGCCCACATACCCTCGATGCGCTGACCCAACGAGGGCTTTCCTCCAGGGCCGCCAGGACCGCCGGGGAAGTTTCCCTGTCCAAAACCTCCGCCTCCCTGGAAGTCACCGCCCTGCGGGCCAGGACCGCCAAAGTTACCTGGTCCTCCGCCGGAGTTGTTATCGAAGTTGCCTCCCTGGCCTTGGAAGCCTTGGTCTTGAAAGCCGAAGCCTTGGCCTCTGGGACCTCCTCCTTGACCTTGAAGGTTCGGGTCCTGGAATCCCTGACCTTGGAAGTCGCCAGGACCTCCCTGGCCTGGGTTGCCGCCGAAGTTGTTGGCTAGACGGAGACGCGCATTAGCGTACTATCCTCATCAAGATGGCCACAATCAACGAACGGCCGTTGTTCCAGTTCTCGCCTTGGGGGTTATCGTTGTTCATGATGGGTTGCAGTATGGGCGTGAGGTACGAGCGAGTATTTATTCAAATACTGAGATTCTGGAGCCGCGCAGGCCATAAATATACACCTCACCGCTGCGGGTCGAGGCAGATCTCCACGCGCTAACGATGCACGTTCATGACGCGATGGACTTCTGATGATCAGAAGGGTGGACATGAGGGTCAATGGCGTGCCTGCTAAGATTAGCTTATGGGGTTGCTCGTTCGAGCTCGCCATTCGAAGCGGTCATACTGCATTGCATGACGGTCATGACAGAAATGCACAGGACAAATTGATAAAGACGCCATTTGGAGTGCGAATTCGAAGACATCTCCTTCCTATGCGGATGCTTCGTGCTCCACAAACCACTGGAAGGGTAGCGCTCGAAAAACTCAATGCACTCGACGTCATGGCCTTTGTAAGTCTTATCATAATAACGTTCTTGAACTGCCATACAGTTAGAGGTCTGGATATGAGGAACGACCATTGTCCAACGTCAACATTCAACGTTCAACGTTCAATGATATTCAACCACGAGCATGCGTTTTGCACCGAAATAGCCTATCCAGGTCGTCGCAGCCCACTTCGACAGACGCCTTCTCTTTCGGTCTAAGAGAAATTCCAAGCCTTCGTGAAGGCTGATGCTGCGGTAACGTCCTCAATGTGTACATTATTTCGTTGTTGGCTGAGGGGTGTTTACAAGTGACAATAAGGGTTTACTCGAGAACACACTACATAAGCCTGCGGATACTAATACACGGCAACGTTGCTAATAACTTCATGACTAGACATTCTTTTATCTACCAGTTGGTCTGCGCGTTGCGTTACGTTTCGTCAGCGTCGATTCAAGTCTAAACCCATGTAAAAGCGCACCTTCCGCTCGCCACTGTCCTGTAGCCCCTGATTGCCAGTCGCCTTGCCAGCAGCCTTCTCGACGTTACCTGATACCAATGTCAGCGTTCACAGAGCTCAACGGCCCAGCACTACATACCCATCATGCGCTGGGTCATGGAAGGCTTGCCGCCGCCCTGACTGCCTTGGTTGCTCTGGTCAGCGTCGTAGTTGTCGCTCTGGCCTCCCTGGCGACCTTGGCCACTGGCACCGCCAAAGTTACCACCGGTGGAGTATGTGCTGCTGCTGGTGTTGTCGCTCGGGTTTCCAGAGCTGCCGTAGTTGTCACCTTGGCCAGCGCCGTATTGTATCCCGCTCTGGTCCTGCTGACCCTGGCCCTGGAAGCCCTGGCCCTGCTGGCCGCTGCCGAATTGGTTGTCGAGCCCCTGACTGTCCTGGCCCTGGAAGCCTCCACCAGAGTTGGTAGAGCCGAAGTTGTTAGCTTCAGCAGATAGTGTTAGCAGACAAGCCGCGACGCAGTGCAAAGGATCAACACTCACGGTCATTGTCCCATGACTGAGCGTTGTTGCGACCCTGAGAATTTCCGTAAGAGTCCATTGTGCGTAGATTGGCTGAAGGACGGTGAATATTTCAGAGCGCGTTGGTAGTTATGATCAAGAAGGCGACGTTGAGAAACCTGGTCGCAACAACGCACTTTATAGGATTCAGGGATTAGGGCGGAGTGAGCTAGTGGACTGCATGATGAGGATATGACGCGTTATGGATATGACGCGTTGTGGACATGAATGTGGAGCTGTGGCTTAGAATATGAGCAGGGCTCCAATGTCCCAATTCGTGCTCACACTGAAGCGGTGCTTATAAATGGCATTTAATGATTTGTTAGAGAATACGCTACATAAGCTCGGAGATACAAATACATCGCAACAATGCCAACAACTTCGTGATTAGACGTCCGGGAATTTAGAAGTCGGTCTGCACATTGCGGTACAATCCGTTAGCGTCAATCCAAAGCTGACCATGAGAATGCGTACCGGACGCTGTCCACGGTTCTCTATCCCGTGTTCGCCTCTCGTCTCGCCACCAGTAGTCGTAGTCTTGTCGGAGTGGCCTGAATGCAATCATTGTTAGCATCCAGTGAGCTCAATGACGCAGCATCACATACCCATCAGGCGCTGTCCGAGGGTCGGCTTGGTGGTGTGCTGAGTGGTGGTATCGTGGCTCTGGTCACGATTGGCGTCGTATCCCTGGTCACGGTTGGCGTCATAGCCCTGACCACGGTTGGTCTCGTAGCCCTGGCCACGGTTAGCCTCGTAGCCCTGGCCGCGGTTGGCCTCGTAGCCCTGGCCACGATTTGCGTCGAAGTTGCCACCCTGCTCGCCCTGACGGCCTTGACCGCTGGTCTCGTCGAAGCCACCGCCAGTGGTGTACGTGGTGGTATCGGTGGTGGTGGTGGTAGTGGTCTTTCTATCACCTTGGCCACCGGTGTACTGTCTGCCGCTCTGGTCGTGCTGACCCTGGAAACCTTGGTCGTGCTGACCTCGGAAACCTTGGTCGTGCTCGCCTCGGAGGCCATGCTCGTGCTCGCCTCGGAGGCCATGCTCGTGCTGACCGCTGCCTAACGGGACGTCGGACCTCTGGCCCTGCAGGCCTCCAGTAGTGGTGGTAGTAGAGCCGACCTTGTTGGCTTCAGCAGATCGTATTAGCAGACAAGCGCGGCGCAGTACGAAGAATCAACGCTCACGGTCATTGTACGTCTGAGAGGTGTTCTGACCCTGCGTGGTTCCATAAGAAGAGGACATGGTGTAAATTTAATCAAGGACGGTGAATATAGAGGGGTTGGTCGGTATGATCAAGAGGTCGAACATGGTCGCAACGGCGGCGCTTTATATGGATCGACGGCGGGGACTGAATGATGCAATATGACGCAGCGATTGGATATAAAGCGGAGGTTGTGGCTGAATGTGAGCAGCTGTGGCCGGCTGGGCTCTGCTGGGCTGCGGCGAGAGGTCCAAATACACCACCTGCCTACTTTGGACCGGTCTCGCAAGCGCACGTGCTTGTGGCGCTGGCTGTGAAAGTCTCCCTCAGCCGAATCTTCCAGCCGAATTTCTTGGCTGGGACTGACAGTGTGTGGGGAAGGATTGGGCCGGTACGCGTCACCGCGCGGACAGGGTGCTCGCAGTCCGGATCAACGGTCTCCGGGGTCCGGACCCGTGTGGCCAGGCTCCTAATTCGCTGGCCTGTGATCCGGGTGATCCGCGGGTTCTCGAGCGTGGAGTGCCGTAGGAGAGGGGGCACGACTACATCGCCACCAGACGTGGTGGGTGGATGAAAAATATCGAAGCGGTAGCGAGGTCGTGGCAAGGAGAAGAGACGCGATAAGAGCGCGTCTCTTTCTCGTCCGCCTGCTTAGTAAGCAAGCTTTCGGTCCAGCGCTGGTCCCGAACCTCACTCACTGCTGAGCCCGCCACATGCATACTGGACTAGCAATGAAAAGGGCGCGTTCCTCAATGCGCTTTCTGTGCACTCCCATTCAGAGTCGACTAATAGCAGAGCAAAGGCAATCGCCGATGTCTGCGTATACCTCAATTTATTCGAGAGCGGGACACAAAGTGCCACGAAAATTAGTAGGAAGGATGTTCCCGCCGCGATGGAAGTTTCCGATCGCATCTTCGAGTTCGAAGAGCGAAGGGCTGCCGGACTTACTGACTTCTATGTGGATCTAGAGAAAAGCGTTTTGGAACAAGCGCTCCAGGAAGAAACCCGAGAACTCAATTCGATTTTAAGGGCAAAAAGGAGGAAGCGTCTTGGCTCGCTATGCTCAAACGAGATTGGGGGCGAGTTAGATCCAATCACACTGAACGCGACGAAACGCATACTCCGCGACGGTGCGAGAGAAAAGACCGACATGACGCTTGTTATGCACTCGATCGTGGATCTCCTAACAAAGTTCTTCCACGCTTGGTTTGCAACAAATTGGAAGACTGCGCGGTGGACGAGGAGAGGTTGCATCGAGAAGGCCTTGATTTCCTCCATCCCGGTGGTATCGCAAAGTTGATGCGGTATTTGTCCCCGCTGTCCTGTATAGTCATCGAAAAACAAACCGGACGACCGAACATGACAACATTACGCTCCTTTTCTCAGGTGGTACGCTAGTCTACACGACGTTTCGGAACAAGTTGGGTCGTATATCTGGATGGAATTAGTGCACATCCTACGTGAACTTGTCGTCCAATTCATCACGGAGCTCACGCATCGCGCAATTGTCTTACGGGAACAAGAACGGGCGGCGAAGGCACGGACAAAAGGGTTTTCCCCTTCGCGACGGTGGAGTGAGTGTCTGTTTGGGTAGTGTTCCGTTTCGCCTGCTTCAGAAACGAAGTCGACGTCAAACCTGCTAACGCTCTGACGTTCTGCGGAATGTTACCGTCCCGGATGTCAAGCGTACTCTTGCGTTGATGGGTTACGAGAAGTCGAGGATGCAGGAATACTATAAATGCCTCTTACGTCGGTTTGGTTAAAGTGAGGGAAATGCTGATGAAGATAGTAGGGATGGGGCCAATGCGGACGGAGATGCGCAAGAAGACGAGGAAGACACCATAAACGAGTCCCCAAACGTTGCACAGGGCCTTCTCCCTCACCATTCTTTACATCGCAGCACCGACCCTCCGATAATTAATCCGTATGTCATCCACATTCTAATCTTCTTCCGCCGTCGGGGTTCCTCAGTCAAAGGAGGCGACCTCACATATGTCCTAATCTCGCGCCTTGGAGTCTATGAACGACGATGGAGTTAGTGGCGGAGGAGACACTAGACAAGCACGACCGCGAAATCGAGGAGATTTATCAAGAGAGTCTATGGGCTGAGTTTTCCGATGATGAGGAATCGGTCGAACTTCCGGATCGTCAAGCGAGCAACGTGTATGCCGGCCGCAAGTGCAAGAAGAACAATGACAGTAGCGATGAGGAAGCCGAGCAGGAGGAGTTGCGCTCGCGGTCATGATAATTAGTTTCTGACAGAAGCGGACATAAAGGTGAGCCCCCTGTTCGCAGCCGCTAGGCGATGACAAACATCTCATCGTACGTTTCACACAGATCGTCGTGAACATCAGGATACGGCTCCTGTGAAGGCAATGACGTCAAATATCGATAGGAACCTACGGAAAGGGTTTGGGAGTGTCAATCGTCGGTATTTGCTCGCCGATCGATGCGCAATGGATTTTGGGGGATCGCACTGGAGTCAACACGCACTGTTGATATCATCCGCTTCCTTTCGTGATGGGCACTTCCGCCGAATCCTGGAGCATAACCGAAGCTTTGTCACGTTCTGTCTGTTGCAAACCCTTCCTCACGTCACTATCTCTACGGGTATATCTCCAGACGTCCTCATCGACCGGTTTGGAGCGTCTATACGCAGCGTAACGTGGTCGCGCCTGATATAATGCAGCCATGTCATCAATAAAATCGTTGCATGCGAACGTGTCTTGTCGATATTGAGGTGACATCAGACTGTTGTCGAGAATTAGCATACACGCTGAGGAGGGTTCCGGATGCAACGCAATTCAGTATCAGATAGTATTCATTCCAAAGTTCTCATTAGCGAGACCTCTGTCAAGGTCATTTGGCATAGCTATCTGTTCTTATCCGATAAGTACATTGCTCGTACAAGTGAGATTATCACCTAGGTTGGTCTTTCCGTGTTTGCAAGACCTTGTTTGGACCAGCAGACCACACATCTGCACAGAGTGGAGTGATGCCGTTTCTGGTTTGGATGATTTATTTAACTTGGAATCTAATGGCCTATTTAAGTAATCATCACTTTGTGAAAGGTAGTTGCTGTCGGATTTTTAGAGGGGCTGCCGGCCTTAAACTAGCTGAATGTGCGGAATCGAGTTAACTACCGGTGAATAATTTCAGAGAGTCCTGTGCGAAAGTTGTCCTGTGCGAATATTGTTTTGTGCGAAAGTTGGTAGTGGCAGACAAGTGAGCGGCGCAGTGTTCCAAATGACCAATTTGGCTATTTCAGTACGCCGGTCACGTGAACACGTGACGCGTTTGTTGCAGATTACGTAATTTATTGTTACGTAACTTATGCACACGCCACCGTCGCCCTGTCGTTCCGCTCTCCTATCCTCTTCCATTCGTTCTACTCCTGTTGCACGTCAGCTACCCTGTAATATTCACTACTGCATTGACACTATACGGTATTTTTGTTCATCACCGCGTTGACCTTATTTTTATTAACCGTACTTTTTTCCAGATACGATGTTGACTGAACGCGGTTCATGGCCATATTCGTTATGCTGCAAGGCGTTGCGTGTTGTTGCGTCACTGTTGTATCTCTTTGCGCTTATCGGTACGTTAATTACATTCATAATCGCGGCCTTTCCAATCATGTGTAATTTTCACTTCAGGTATTTATACTTTTCATCGCTGCCACGAGTTCTTGCGTTGGCTACGTCGTTCACCGTCGTCGGTCGACGGTTTAAAGCTTGCGCGGTCGCATCGCTTTCATGGTCATACAACCCCTCTGATGGGGGGTGCACATTACCGCTCCTGTGTGTGTTCTTCTACGGACCTTCAGGATTATTCGGTGTTGTTTGGGTCTTCCCATCTGCTATCGCTGTACCCTCTTTCACGTTTGGGGGTGTCCAACTTGCGGCCTTGCAGGATTCATCATGGTCAATGAATGTTAGATCCGTTGCGGTGGACGTTCCGTTATCGTTCATTGCTCGACGGTTTTCCTTTCAACATCTAAAGGATGTTGCTCTCCTGCATTGTATAGTACGTGGTCCGCGTACGTGCACTTTAGACGGACTGGAAAGCGCTCTGCTTGAACATCGGTGTGGCCTCGAGTGCCGTTCCACTGTTGCAGTGTTTGACGTTGTAGATGATGGATTTCGTTCCATCAGCTCTGACGGGTGTTGCATCTTTGATCGTCAGCTGTTGGACCAGCTTCTGCTTTTCAGTGGACGGCTGCCGTGGACAGGCTTGCAAGCGTATATGTTTGTCGGCATCGTCGATTGCGGTATAGGTATGGCTTTTGTCGATACTGACCATGTACTTGTCGATATGCCGTTGATTGATCTTGCGCGCTAGTTTGACTTTACATCGCTTACCAACATGGCTCGCTCACATGGTCTCGCCCCCCCTACCGGCAGTTGGACCGCAGACACCGTTTTGCGGGATGTTATTGCGCATCGTTGCTGGCTTTGTTCCAGGGTGTTTACGATCTTTCGCGTATGCAGTCCATCGGTCGATCAGATGCCTTCCAATCCACGTTCGGATCCACATACATTGTCATCTCTCCCCACGGCACCATACTATCCGGTTCCGCTGCTGCCAGACTGCTACTCGTCGACGCTTCGTGTCAGCCGAACGACTACGATCTTTACACGCCACACAGTCAATGAGATGTGGTACTCGACTACATGAGCAACTTACCGGGTTACGCGGTCGAAGCCGTCATCGATAGATCGGACGAGGAGAATGAGGAGCATCCGTATCCCTGGTCTGACCAGGGAATGGACCGCATAGCTCGAATCATCGGATCAAACATCCGCGTCGATCTTATGCGTAGCCACAACGAGTCGGCCTTCTACCCGCTATGTTTTTTGGTTGACTATCATCTTGAACGCGATCTCCGCTGACGCTATCCTGTCCGCATATCCCACACATGTTCTGAAACATCGCGGTATTTGCTCGCCCACCATCACCGGTAACGCACTCCCCGCGAGGAGAAAGTACGAGGGCCGAGGTTTCTCGTTCGATGACATCTGCAGCGTCTCTTGCACTCGCTGGAGCTGCCCTCACCGACAACGCTTCTTCCACGATGATGGATGTCTTTACCTCGTTTTCGACAACGCACGCACCCAGACAGTCGGCGATGTTTTTGTCTCTTGGCGAATCAAAGACTTACCCTGCGGTAGACCGAGTGCGGCGACGGAACAAGGACCGGTTGTCTGGGCGGGTTCTCGAGATGAAATGGAAGAAGCCTTCCACGGCTTAGTGTAGATGTATCTTAACATGTAATATATTATTCCCTGCGAATACAGTTGGCATCGTTGTCATTTGGAACCGGCGCTTGACGCCTCTTCACCCAAGTACAACCGCCGCGTGGCGCTGAATCCTGAGCGCGTCACTCACGTGACCGCGCCTGATGCCGCGATGCCGGCGCTTGTGCACAAGGGCGCTAACTTTGAGAAACTGTGGGGATTGCCACCGTAACTAAAGATTTCCTCCTGTCTCTCGTTCTGCACAGAGCTCACTGTTGTCCAAATCCCGGCAAAATCGATAAGCCAGTTCTTCTCGGGCCTCCTGCATAACCTGAAGTTGTGTAGTGGCCGACGCCGATTGATACCTGCAAGGATCTATGTGGCTCATTTAATTCAACTTGGCCACTATTACTATCCCGGTCCGTGCCGCCACCCTCGAACTTGTAGCAGAAAATACTTGGCAATCTCACTAAATGTTGCATCCAGCAACTTCAAGATGAGATATGGCCGCTTGATGACCTCCAGTGCAGCATCCCATTCGGCCATCGAACTCAAGAGATCATAGATCTCTCTATACCTGTCCCTCCCTCTCCCCTCCTTTTTCTTCGGCTGTTCTGTTCCCATCAAAGACTTCGAAACCTGTTCAAATGACATCGGACTCAACGCCGCGTCTGGACAGCAAAAGGATCGTCTCCCTGTACAGAGGGCCGTTAGCCACTTTGCAATCATCACTTAGCAGCGATCATCTCTCCTATCATGACATTGCTGAGGCATACAATACGCTCTCTGCAAGGTTGAAGATGATATTCCCATTCTTGCCTAACGATAGGCGGCTTGCTCCCTCATTAGATCTCCTTGGGCAGCATGCAGATGTCATTGTCAAATGTCTTCGGAGAGACATCCATTGTGCATCAGTCGAACCAATCCCTGATTCGTCCCAAAGCGACAGACTGACTGAGCAATCTGCAAGCACATTGGAAGCTAACTATCGTGAAGAAGACATAAAGTACGCCAAAGACATGTCTCTGGTCTGTCAACACGCACTGCATCTACTATCTGACATCCTTCGACTACCGGCTTTGTCCTCATTGCTATCAGGCAAGGTATCTGCATCTATAACCGAGGCGTATGACTGACAGGACCACAGAAGCTAACATATTTGAACTCCTCGATCTGGTCTCAAAAGTTGCTTCTGCACATTTCTTGCCCATTCCAAGTGAGCAGAAGATACGTGCTCTGGCATATTTGGCTTTGTCAAGTATGCGACTTCCCGTGGCGACCCTACGTGCGAGGCGTTCACAATTGACATCTGTATGCAAAAGCGCAATGGAGCGTTCTGGCAACGAGATTTGTGTGCTTGATGGTCTCAAGGTCAGTCTGCCACTCGGAGAATATCGTATAAGGGGATTCACGCTCAATTTTGATAGATGTTCTGCAATCTAATGAGAATGCACGCTTCTGTCTTCCTCAATCCGTTCGCCAACATTTTGCCGCTCGTATTAGCTGGCATCCTCTCATCCTCCACACGTGTGCAAACTCATGCGGCAGATGCTCTAGGCGCATATGTTCTCGCGCTCTCATCCTGTATGAGCTCGTCCTACGAACATGTTCGCAACGTCATCAAATACCATGTGTCTACATTCATTGAAGCAGCAGCGAAGAAACTGAAGGGACCTCGACCCCTCTCCGACTTTCTCGCGCGGACGATTCAAACGTCTGGAAAAGACGCTGCAGGATATAGACAGCCGTGGGCATTTGTAACCCTTTCCTGCATCATAACCTTGTCAGAAGAGAACACATTCACGCATGAGCCCACATTGCAGCTCGTCATCGAATTGCTGAACGTGTCTGCGCATCCCAAGCGGCTCATCACCACATTTTTACATCGATGTGTTTGGAGGTGTCTTGTCTGGGCGCTATCTCACATCGAACAACAAGCGGAATCAACCCAGCGCCGTAAAGGGATATCGACTGACCGGACGCACCGAGCCTTCCAATTCGTGAACCAGGAACATCGCGGCGAAATACCCATCTTGCTAATTGACACTCTGATGAATTCCGCTGCGGAGTCTAGCCGCTCACACACAACGACTCCCGAAGCCCGAGAACTGTCCAAGGTGCTTGAAGTTGTTAATGCCTCGGTGAATGATAAAGACGACCCTGTGCACATGCAGGGTCGAGCGATTTTGGCCAGACTTACCAGCGCCATCGGCTCGTCTTCCGTTGCTGTTCAGGACCACGTCCGATTGCCTAAAACTCTGGTGGCGGAGCTGTTCGACGGCACTATCCTGCATTCCAATAAAGAGCAGTTGAACGCTCTTGCAGCTAACTTTGCTCTTCCTGACGTGACTGTTTTGCTACAATTGACTGAGGCGGAAATCATCCAGAATTGGGATGCATTGCTCGATATCTGGATGCAGTGTGTGCGCAGATCGATCAATACGTCGGAGCGTTCATTTGTTCTCTCCGTGAGTCCTTTCTTCGCTTTTGCTTATCTGTGCTTATCACTGCGTATAGGGGGATCTAATGCAGACTTGGCAGTCGCTTCTGCTAGCACAGGCGCAACTGACTCAAGAGCATGGCCACCTAACGACCGTACCTGATGTATCGCGCCGAGTGCTGAGCACTTTGCACGAGATTCTCACATCAAACGATGTCTTTCATACTTCCTCAAAGTCACAATGTGTCGCATTAACGCTTGTCAGCCAGCTCTGGAAGGTTGTGAAGAGTGTATTCGCTGCCAGTTGGCTCGCTGGAATGGCAGAATCCCTCTTGTTTGCGGTGGTCAGCCAACAATTCGATCTGGAAGATGACGATACCAAAGCATGCTGGGGAGAGCTATCTGCTGCGCTGATTTGCACGAGTTCTACGGAGCTGCTATATAAGCTAGTAATAAGCCAGAAGAAGCAAACTGAAGGTGACCTGAAGCGATACTTATGGTTCAGAATAGCGACGGCTTGGGTGTCTTGTGACATGAAGCCTTCATGGCATGATCAGGTTTACACACTTTCGTTTCCACTTTGGTACGTGCTTTAGGCTATCCTGTATGTCGAAACTGTGTCTGACATAGATTCAGCTCATGGTCAATGTCGAATGACGAACTGGAGATCTGGAAACGCTTACTTGAGATTGCCGTTAAATGCGCTCAAGCATCATCAGTGCATTCGGCTCAAGTGCTGCGAACATTAATGTCACATATTACCGAAGCTCCTGAGCGGTCAGTGACGCTGTTTCGGCTAATAGGATTGACTAACGTCCCTCCAGATCATTCTCGAACCCTAATACAATTCCTATCATGTTATCTCACCTCGAGCTCCATGAGACAGACACTATACCAGACAAGCTGCTCGCTCAAGTGGACAACTTTTTAAGTGACGTTTATGGAATCCGACAAGAGCAGTATCACAATGTGCTTGAAATATTTCGACTTCTCGCACAGGTTTTCCAGCGTTGTCCCCGGACTCTGCTGGGATCAGTAGTCTGTTCAATCTCCGATGGTCTATCTGTATGGATCCGCGATGAGAGCGAGATCCTCTTGGCACAAGAGTACAATGACATCGTGAGTGTATAATGCACCATAGCGATGGCTTGAGCTGAAGATCTCACCTAAGATTGTTCGTCTTTATCAAATCGCCCTTGATCTCATGCGAGAACTACCGTTTTCCGTTGATACCCTCCATTCTCTAGCACCATTTTTCGTCTCCGCATTTTGTCGCATACCCCCTCCAGCCCTTGGGCCCATCGCCTTCAGAACGTTCTGGATGCGTATCCAGCCAGGATTAGGCTCTTCGACCAGCATCCTTCCGGACGACATCAAGCAGGTCTTGTTGACGTTTCATGTTGTCTTCGGCGACAGCGTGCCTCTGGATGTCTCAGATGCTTCACAATCAACAAACCCAGAGAATGAAGAGGACGTGAGTTTATAATATCACATGCATGTGCGATTCTCAACGCAAACTTGTCGTCCAGGAAGTTGTGCCTGAAACTCAGGGTGCTGACGAGAGCCAGCCTCGGGAACACCCGACCATGAACATTCAACCGCTAGACGAAGGTGGCAAGACAGAGGACGATACTGAGTTCACTGACGCCCGCAAGAATCTGGGCAGCAACATAGTCTCCACGCTACACTCAGCGCACGAATCTTCTATAGTTTCGGCAAAGACTGTCAAGGTTATGCCTGAAGTCGTAAACGATGATTCTACAACGAAGGAGACGGGCAAGAATAACGCTCAGGATTTACAGCGACTGCGCAAGGGAAGCTCAACCGTGCCCGACGACAGAGGCATACGTCCTGGAGGCTCTTCAATTAGTGCTCCAGATTGTCAAGCATCCGGCTCTGGACCTTCGTGGGTAGGACACTCGAGTACCAGAATAATTCCTACGTCAGTGAAAGGCAAAAAGCGCGTTCTGGAAGACGAGGGCCGACCTCGAGCGGAATGTTCTAGTCTCTACTCGAAAACAGTGGGTCCAAAGCGATTACGACTATCATCGGCTTCACAACAAGAACAAAGAGAACACGCGGAGAACATTGCTGGTGACAAAGTCGAACATCAACCTGTCATCTCCGCAGAGGACACGATTCACCAGCGCTCCCACAGTGTCCGGGGACCTGATGCTTTCAGACATACTGCCGATGAGCCACCAACCGGTGCAGGACAAAGGAATCGAATGTCTCAATCACCAAACTTTTCTCCAGCTCACAGACCCCAGAGTCTGAGTCCAGAGATACCGATCTACAATTATGCAGAAGATCCTGCTGAAGCCCACAGTGCATCATCGCCTCCCTCAGACGATTATGCCACATGGGAGGCAGAAGTCGATCCCGACGAGGTGAAACACGTTCAACGAGATACTTCGCATGCACCTGGTAAGTTCCATTTGCGTTTGCTTTCACACAGTATGGTAACATGATGTGAAGATCAGGGCGGTGTGTCATCTAAGCCGCTGTTGCAGAGCCAGCAACTGAAACCTTATGTACGAACGTATTACCACAATTCACTCATCGACGAGTCGGAAGTAATCCCATCCAGCCAAGGTGACGAGGAGCTCCCCATATACCCAGAGACCCACTACTCCAGGATATCATCCACGTCCGGGAGGTTGAACGTTCTTAGACGAGCGCTGACCGACTTGCGGAAAGACGTCTCACCTATGTCCATGGACGAATTTCAAGCGGCAAAGAAACTCCTACATGATATGGAGAGCGTCGTGGCCGACAGATGCTCACGGGGAGTGCGTGGGTCTGACGCTGACGTTCCGATGCAAGATCAATCGGAATGACGTGGAGAATGCGGTTCTCATCGATCTCGCGAGCATCTTCGCTACCCTATACGACAGCCTACATATACTGATGACCGTCGTGCATATTGGATCTGCATTCCGCCTTGTGGCAATGAGCTCCAGGGCACGCGTCTGTTGTTCATTCTCCGTGTACTTATGTCTGACATATGTTGCTATCTTTAAAGACCGTTTTCCTTTCCGAGTCCGCTGTCATTGTCACTATCTGTAATATAGCTCCAGTGCCACCTGTATCATTGTAGTGATGTTACCTTATGGATTTACATGCTGGTCAATTTGCAAGACAGAGAATGCAGCTCGACAGGGAGCATCGAATGGAGTGAAGTCCGAGTCGCCACACGGCACATTACCCTCAACCATTAGTACAATGTACAATAGAAGCTAGCATATGAACATATTGGCCTGTGTCTCCCATAGCAGCGCATACTCAATATTTCCCTCTATCGCTGGCCGTACGACTTCGTCTCGTACTTGCCAACGCCTACAATGACGTCCGCCGGCTTCTGCGGCTTACCAGTGAGATAGTTCTCAAGGATCGCACGCGTACCCGCCGCGTAGCGCGCCTGCGCATCGAGCGTCGTGCCAGAGTAGTGCGGTACCATGCCGTTGCCACCGCCAAGCGGGTTCTTCATTGTGCGCCAGATGTGGTCGCGCGGCGCGGGCTGCACGTTCCACACGTCGCCGGCGTAGCCGGAGAGCTGGCCGCTCTTCAGCGCGGCGGCGACGGCGTCTTTGTCGCAGATGGCTCCGCGCGCGGTGTTGACGAGCCATGCGCCCTACGGAGGAGAGGCGTTGAGTGGACCATGGCGAGGAGGTATAGAAAGGTTACGTTACCTTCTTGAAATGACTGAGAACTTCGGCATTGATGAGGCCTTTGGTGCCTTCATGGAGCGGGCAATTGACGGTGACAACGTCGCACTGCGATACCATGTCCTTGAGGTCCTGCACACGGCGAGCGTTCACTGCCTTCTCGGCCTCTGAAGGAAAGAAGAGGCCATTCAGGATGACAAAATTCAGCTATAGGAAGAGTCGCAAACGTACCAGCTGACAGCGAGGCGTAATCATGATAGAGGTGCTCCTTCGTGCCGAAAGGCAGGAGACGCTCCAGGACACGGTAGCCGATGCGGCCCGCACCAATCGTACCGATGACCTTACCCTCGAGGTCGTACGCATTACGTGCGATCTCGGAGACCTGCCAATCGCCGCGCTCGATCATCTCGTGTGCCGGGACAAAGTTGCGCACGAGAAGCAAGATGCTCATGACGACGTGCTCGGCGACTGAGGTCACATTGGAGCCGGTCACCTCGAGCACTTGGATCTTGCGCTCGACGGCGGCGTTCAAGTCGACATGGTCGGAGCCGACACCGGCGGTGACGCACACTTTCAGGTTCTTGGCCTGCGACGGAAGCGGTGAGCACGAGTCCACGGTAGATCGGCGATATACAACAAACCTTTTTAATTAGGTCACGGGTGATATACCCGGGATGGAAAGGAGTCGTAATGACTATTTCTGCCTGCATTTTGTGAGCTAATGAAGGAGATGGCCCTAAGATAAAATGCTCACATCCTCAATATGCTTGTCAAGGTCACTGTTAGGCCCATCCTTGCTATCTGTGACCTATGCTTTGTAAATTAGCATACTGCTCAACATGCATTCGGGGAGCCACTGACGATGAACTCGTGGCCCTCGGACTCAAGCCACTTGCGCAGGCCGAGCTGTAAGCTATGGTGAGTATGGTGCAGTATGACGACTTTCCAATACACACTTCATTCTCGACAGTGCCGAGCAGACGAGGCTCTTGCTTCGCAGCATCACCGCCGCGGTAGAGGATAGCCAACACCTAAACGATCAATCGTCAAATTCTACATGCATCATCATGGACAAACGTTGCCAACCTTCATTCCCCGACTCCATGAGGCACTGGAAGATGGGATGCTATGAGACAGGGACCGAGAGGATGCAAGCGGGCCAGGGATGCGAGCAAGTCGTGCGAACATGGTGGCGAATCACAAGTGGTCGTTTGAAGGTAGGATCGGAGGAGTTTTTGCGAGGAGAGCTGTGGACAGGACTCTCCATCCTGTCTCGTCTTTTATACCGTCCATGGTCACAAGTCGGATGGACTTGTGCGGCTAAGTTCGAGGTGGTCGTGTCAACACGGCGCGAAGCAAGTAGTTGCCTTCCTTAGCGCGAACAGACGCGCATCGAGCGGCTCGCGATCACGTGGCCGTTCCGCCTCTTTCCTCCGAGTCCTCACGATTCGCCTCCTCGCCCGGATCCTACCTGCTCCGCTCGGAAAGGCTGCGCTCATTGGACCCTGCGACTTTGTGGCCACCAATGCGCGGCCCATTATCTGCCGTTAGAGAATTGGTGTAGCATTTTCGGGTTACTTTTGCCAGTGTTACTTTCGAAGGCCTTCCCAAACTGCCCTTGCTGGCACATCAGTACCCTCGGCTAGAACTACCCCTTGGTTCAATCGCAAACCAGAAGCTAAACGTAACACGTTTGTCCCTTGGTATACTCATAGCGCGTGTACCCGATTTGATGCAGCGAGTCGGCGAAACATGGGTTGCGCGGATATCTTCAACTCGGGTCCACATCGATTCGCGTGAGAGAAAAAAGTCACCTGGTATCCCGATCTATTTTGAGCACCTTATGCGGGCAGTCCGGGCTCAGGCCTCGGAAACCTTTTTCCAGGAGCACTGTGAAGTGCTGAGCGGGAACCAGCTCGACACGGGCAGGGCCGGGATCCGTGTCCGCGCCAGACGCTTCAATCGAAATCAATATGATCCGCCGGACGACCCGCGTGACTATATTCATCGTGCCCGAGGTCGAACTGCCCATGCGGACAAGGTGGGGAGAAGCTTGATGTTCCTGCTGCCGAGTGAGCTTGGGTTCCTACGGTATTTGAGCGGAAGTTCCGCTAATTGAATTCAGCTTCCTGGCAGAAAAGATTGCGAATGTGCAGTCACAGGTCTGTCAAGCCACTCATGGAACGTGCGATTCTCCTCTTACTCGATGACAGCTTGAGAAGCTACTACAAAAGAACTACTTCGTAAGAATGGCATACTCGATTAGTAGCTCACTGCCGGCGCGTGGCGGTTCAGCTGACTCCTGTGAACTCTGATAGCGGTGGGCATGTACTGAGGACCCGCATCTCCATGCGAGTGATTTATTCCATCGCTGAGTCTCGCAACGAGACAAAGAAATCACGGTCAACATTGAGACCTAATACTCAGAGATTATGATTTCCTGCTATGTAAAACACTGTTTGCAGCGGATGAATGTGGGTTCAAGAGATCTCACATAGTAGGTCATGGCTGTCGTGGTCGATTGGCGTACGTATCTTTTCAAGTGAGGATCCATCAGGAAACCAAGCAAAAAGAGCAGGGAAAAAAATAGCAGTGTGTAGAGGAGCACATCCGAAACCAAGACAGTGTGAAGCAGACAAGGAAAACAGGTAACTTGCAAAATATTCGTTGCGGAGAACCGTTATCCATCGTTCAACTCCCGCGCCTTCTGCTGCTCGTACGTCTGCCGCTGACGTTCGATAATGTCATCGAGGATCTTCTGGAACTTAGTGGCTGTCCATGGCCCTTCTATGGCCCTCCGAGCATACACCTTAATTTCCCTGCCGTCAATAACGACCGCCTGCAGATGAGCAGGCGAAAGCAGGGAGAGAAATTTGCCATTTTCGCTGGAATCGACTTCTCGCTTGTCGGAAAACCACTTTAAAACCTTCTCTGCAGGACTGTCGACGATACACGATGAGGAACTCTGTGCGGAGCTGCAGCTTGCGAAAGCGACTTACTACCGCGTTGCATTGGCGATCAATTTTGCCCACACTTGGTCCGGGTGCGGAGTGACTTCCTTATAGACCCTCATCATAATGTGTACCTGTGACGGGCTAGCTTGCATCCTACGCGGGACCTTGCCATAATCCATCTTCGCCTTAGCTTGAGAACCAGTACGAGCCTTGACGGGCTTTGGGGAAGCCGAAATCTCGAGACGTTTCCGAGGACGTAGTCTATGTAGGATGTTGCTACTTAGCGGAGCTAGCGTAGGTTTCGGACCACTGGTCTCGGCGTCGATGCTATGGGCCAATATCAAAGGGGCTGGGGCATTCTCTTCCTTGTTTTCATCTGAGCACCCATTGTTGTCGGCAGCGGTGGACGGAGCAGGGGTCTCCGAAGACGCTTTGGAGCGACTGACTTTGGTCTTGTTATCCTGTGCCTCGATGAGACTGGCCACGCCACCGTCGTTGATGGCGTCTCCGTCGGTGGCCCGAGTGACCGCGATGGGCTCATCTATCTTGTTGACTTCGAAGTTGGGGCTGGCTGGCAAGGAGTCCGGAGTTGAGAGCATTGCAGGCAGGGCGGCTAGGAAGCACGCGATCTCGAATTCGAGAGGAGAGATGACCCGTGGGGGAGCGGAAGTGTCGTCGATGGCGGACATCTCACTAGAGATCATAGTAGACAGATAGCTTTAGACACCTATCGGGAAGCTGTGGCCTCACTGACTGAGGAGAACGGGGAAGAAGGCCACTTTTATATTGTGTCTCTCGTTCGCACGGTTTAGCGGAGGCGGCGAGTGGCCGATGTTCGCGGGGTTCAGTGGCCACTGATCGTTACCTATCGCGGACATGAATGTGGCTGATTGTTGTGTCGTGGAACGTGTTCATGTTGAACACGAGTTGTCTAGATTGCACAAATATCGTATTTGTGAAATAACTGTCGGCTTGGCGTTGAAGTGACAATATCTTTAGATTGCGATGAATATGTGGCTAGCGAGTAGGAAGATCAAAGGTCAGAAATTTCGATTGTGGAAATCTTGACTGTTCAGCGCACCGCGAAATTGACGGAGCAGCGGAGCTGCATACGCATGGAACGGGATGCGGATGGAGTGAACGAGATTCAACGCCGAGGAGAGGCACAAGCAGTTCTATGTGTGATACAATTAAACATGAGTGATGGACGCAATGCGTCACCATGATCGTGAGAACAGTTGGAGTTCAGTTTGGGCCGTAGAGTGAGGTACATCTTAAGGCTTTGTGTAATTCACCAGAAGCAAATGCCTACGGGTTCCCATTGCCCGAACTGTACATCAAGAGCAAACGAGAGGTTGATGAGCTCCATTCCATGCAACTTAACCGAGCACTCACATTATATTACATAGTGTGTTCTCAAGGTTCGCCGTAACGACCAACGATGCTGCAAGTGCTGTAGGAGCATAAATCTTATTCACCTGCGAGGTTGGACCCGCCCGATTGCACGGTTCGATATATATGGACGGAGCAACAACCTGAGGTAATTTACATTCATGCTTTGAGCGCTTGCCAGTGGTGCTGTAATAAACCGAAGGTGCTCTAATAAATCATGATATATGACAAAGTGCCAGCCTCGACTGCTCCGACTTGGACTAGTGGTTAGGGCGCCTATGCTTACGGCAGTTATACCTATAGGGAAGCATGTGGTCCATATGGACTACCACTGTCGGATCGCTGGGCTAGGGTGTGGATAGTTAGGGTGTAGGAAATGGGAAACGGTGTTCGAACATCAGGTAGGCTTATATTTTTCACTCCATTTTTCTTGTCCCGCGCGATTTTCTTCTTCCCTGCTCTTGACTCCCAGAACGCCAGGAATGGTTCATTCCCTCAGTCATCTTATGATTGATACCACTGGGCCATTGGTCGGAAGCAAGGAAAGTGGCGTGGAATTACGCACGTGGTGTACGAGTGCAGCGTGGAAGTATTGAATGCAGCGAGCTCTGCTTTCCTCCTCCAGCCGCGACAGTCCAAAGCCGCGAGGCTCGCACCGCACAGGACGCGTCTTTCCGTCCACGCTCGCGAGCGGGCTAAGGTCTGAGTACTCTATTTCCACCCGGCTTCCATTCCTTCATCATCCCCCACAGGCTCTAGCTGTGCCTGGCCGTAATTGGCTGAGCGACGCACCAGAAACACGGCCCCACGAGTCGGATACTGTCTGTGTCCCGCTCGTGTGCGGTTCGTTCTGCTTAGCCGAACGAAAAAGGTTGGCAGACGATCGGTGGTCTCAGACCCAGCGTGGTCGAAGATGAGACCATTGCTGGCCATGGAATATGTCCCTCTTATCGGGCGGGCACGTCTACCTCCTCACGTTGGCGTCTCCTCTCTATTGTATCTCTCGGTGGTCTCGCTCAGAGAATGCCACCAAGCAAGCATTAAGATCATGATCATGACATGTATCCTGTTTGTTGTACCTGGGAGATGGACGAGGAGAGTAGTTGCGACGACAACGCAAGTGCCCGTCCTTCAGTGCACTTCGCGGCCCGCATATTAGGTTGCTGACTCGTTCGGCCCTTCTGCGGAACTCGATTCAGACTACTCTGGGCTGTCGCGCTGAAATTTTTTGCCTTTCGTGCTCTTTGCGAGTACTTGTTTTGCTCACAGCAGCTGATCAGGAGGAATGGGTAAGTCTCTCCCACAATATTATGGAGCTGATCTCGCTGTCTACGTCTTAAAGATCCATTAGCATTATGCATGTTAACCTTGTCTAGCTGATTCGTCAAGGAGACTTTATCGCTGTGGGAGGTGGTTCGTTGCAACCTCGATGTCTGCTTTCGCATACGTATTGATGATGATTGCTAGTATGCGCCACGTTGCTCCAGTCGGTGAGCGAGTTTCGCCTCAAACCATCGCTACTACTGTGATTAGAAGCATAAGCACAATGTAATAACTCTTGCCATTACTATTCTTCTCATGTTGAATCTGTATAATTAAAAAAGCAGTAGCTAGAGCTATGCCGGAATACGACGTTTTATGGATAAAATTGTCAGGTTGGCGAAACGTTGAACATGCACACCTGCCATAAGCGGTCGGTCAGTTGATCAACTGGGATGCTTGTGGCGCGCAACGCGACTCACAAGAGTCCGTACATCTCCCAGAATTCAATCATAAATAATGTGCTGCTGAGCTTTCTCGTGCCATGACTAGTTTCGTCTCTCATATCACTCACGACCTGTCCCAGAGGATTGTCCAGCCGGCCAATGCACCGAGCTCTCCAGTGGACGCGTCGGAGAGTCCGACCAAGGACTCCTTGCGCGCCGCGTTTCTGAGCATCAACCAGTCGGCCTCTCTGCAGGAGACAAGGCGCTGCCTGGAGTCTCTGCGCGGTCTTGAGACCCAGTCCCTGACGCAGCCGGATGAAGAGGAGATTGTTCTGCGCAGAGTTGTCCTCGGCAAAGTTGCGGTCGAGCTGTATGGAAGGGCATTGAGCATCACGCTTGAGGAAGCGATGCATGTGGAGGATGAGCTTGAATGGTGGGCTGATGTGGAGCGTTCCTCAAGTAGCGTTGGCTTATATCTGTTACAGAGTACGTGTTCTGTCTCATTCTCATACAAGGACACGCTCTGCTCCTTTACTGCGCGTTCTCTGCACCATGATGACTCTTGGCCACTCAAACTCTCGAGCAGTGTCCTCCCAGTTTGATTTCCCAGAACTAAAGCTGAGCTGAAGTATTTTCCCACAGCATTTCCGTCGCGAATAGTCAACTTCTCTAACACCATACTGGCCGCACTCCAAAAGCGTCATCTTCCTCTGCGTCCCTCCACGCTGAAGCCCTCCTCTCTGCGACAGCTGTTTCCATCAAATGGAGTCCTCCGCCCAAATGCGCTGGCGATCTCTCTCTTCCCTCATCTCCATTACCAGCCCTACAGCATCGCTTTGACCATCGGCCGGTTTCCATCCGCATCCGCCTTCGCGCACTCACCACGTCGCAGCTTCGAGTCAGCATTCTCAGTCTTTGCTCAGACATTCGTCAATCTTGCTCGCGGGTTCACATCGGTCGCGCTACTCCCTCTGGAGCTTACCAGGGGCGAGTGTAGGTTCAAGCATCACGAACTGAGGCGGCTCAGAGATCAAAAAGCAGAAACACTGGGGACACTATCCCAATTGCGAGATCTGCTCGCGTCGGGCATCGAGGAGCAGTCGCCAGAGCAAGGCCTCGCCAGGATAGCAGAGTTTGCCGCAGCTTTCCAACTGGTCGTGAAGGGGGAAAGTGTAAATGATGGCACGAAGGCCGCCGATCTCAACCTTATGGACTCTTTAGAGGCCGTGGCGGTGGAGCTTGAGGCCACCGATGCGCTCAGGCACGTCTCCGAGATGAAGGCGCGTAACCTGACTCGACCTTCGCGTTTAACGCTCCTGTGGCCCCGCTTGGTGTTGCTGCCTCCGCTTGTGCTGTACCTCATCCAACGCACGTATGCGTCGCGATACTCGCTGCACCAGATGGCTGTCGAGGCCTTCGAGACTGCACGTGGGTTCTGGGAAGACTGGCTGCTTAACCCCTTGAAGGGCGTCGTGAACACCGTCCGTGCTCGTGCGGATGGCGGGATGATCGTCAACAGGGAAAGCGTCAAAGCGGACTTGGATGTATGAATTTGTATTCACAACCCCGATTTTGCTCGCTGATGAAATGATGCAGTCACTGGAGCGCATGGCGCTCGCCCTGGCTAAGGAGAAGCTCAACTACGATGCAGTACAGATGGCAGCGCTCTCGCAACAGATCCAGCTCGGGGACCTCACCACCGTCATGCAGATCTACGAAGATGACATCAAGAACCCCTTGAAGTCAGCTGTGGGCGGAACGCTTCTGCGAACGCTCTTCATTCAGGTTCAGAAGGCCAAGGTCAGCATTGACTTCGACTCGCGTCTGCACTAAGCACACTCAATCTCAGACTCTCTCGTAATTCATACTAGGTCGACATCGACCAAGCACTATCGGGCATCGATAAGCTGCTCAAATCGCAAGAGTTGACGTTCGCCTTTGTCGGCGTGGCTCCGGCGCTCGCGATCGTGTATGCGTTCGCCGGGTACCTCCGGAGCATCTGGGTGGGAGGCCGTGGCAGGGGGCGCTACGGTGGGCAAAAGTGGAGGGCACGCGTCTGGCTCAAAGTCCGGTAAGCTCGTTGTAATTGCGACATACAGCTATACTCATGTAGTTATCTGTCTTCATTACAAAGCCGAATCGAGCGTCTTCTCATCGCGCAGCCGCAGTCGACGCAAGGCCACATACCTGGGCTGCGTGAGACTCCGCAGCCCTCGATCCCACCATTGACATCGGGGCTCCTCCTGCTCTCGGTCAGCCACCTACGCACGTACGCCGAGCAGTGCCTCCCTGCGAACTCGCGTCTGCGCGAAGGGTTCCTGGAGGACGTTACCGACTTGGAAGACTCTGCTTTGGGGCGCGCGGAGAAGCTTCGTGTGCTCGACCGCATGTGGCGGTGTTGGGGTGGGATGCTGGGGTGGCGAAAGATGGTTGGAGGAGCGGCCGGTGGTTGAAGAAATATAAATATATTAGAAGCAAAATGGAGGCCATACAAAATTCCCCGGTCAATATGTAGGATAGCGGACGAATGTGAGAGTATGACGCTCCTGCACTTATATCCTACTGTCCTATTACTGTCTTAAAATATGACCTTTCGACCTTCTTCGCGTGGGTGTGCCGCACCACTGGACCGTCGTTTGTAACCGGCGCGGCTGCACCAACTTCACCCAAGTCATCTGTCAATGGCTCCAGAATTGCTCCAGCGTACTCAACGTATTTGCAAGCACGCGATCATCACGTTCCTTCGTGATCAGCAAGTCGTTCGGGTCTTCGCCATCCGTCAATTCTTCGTTGAGGAGTGTAGTTGGATAATGAACCTGTCCTGCATTGAGATCTCCGGCCCAGCCGAAGTCGATGAGTTGCACCTGCTCCGGTTTGGTTTTGCGGACAATCAGGTTCGCCGCCCGGAGATCACCGTGCACCCACCCATGCGCATGGAAGTCGTTCGCCAGCTTCTTGAGATCCTTCGACCAGGTCGACAAGTGCGCGGGAGCGTGATCGAGTAGGGTACGTGCGTCGTGGTCGATCCACTCCATTACTACAACTTTCTAACCCCCTGGAACAACGCCGTAGCCCAGCAACTTTGGTGCGTGACCCCGTGCGGCGCAAAAGTCATGCAGCTGCACAAAGTAGGAGTGGGTAAACTTGACCAGAACTTTCCCCGGGACCCCTTTCGCAGTGCCAACATAGATGAATCGATTCGGATACTGCATGGTCGCTCCTTGGTGGGCAGACTCTCGTAGAGTGATAGATAGGACTTTCCCTGTAGTATCGGCTGGCCACGCAGCGACCTCTCTGACGTATGGCAGATACCTCTGCAGAGGTAGCGGATTGCTTATCGTCATGAACTGCTGATTGTCGTTGTGAATATGAAAACGAAGGATGCAAGCACTCCGGAATGCTTTTAACAGAGCAGGCCTCGTCCAGTAGTCTTCGAGGTCGGTGGACAAGCAATACAGCGGCGTCAGCGCCACCAATTTTGTCCTATCCACCAACGCTAGCGCATAAAAGCCGACGCTTGATCCTGTAATAGCAATCAGTTCGGGAGGATAATGAGCCAGAAGCGCGTTGCTTGCCTAACAGTGTTATACCTAACGCGGGGAACACAGAATATGGGGTATGTTTCCGAGCTTCTTTCATTAGCGACTGAGTATAGTGCGCAGCGAGTAGTATCTCCGGGTCAGAATCCGAAGCGCACAACTCATTCTTGACTTCCACGATCATCTCGATCGCACCGAGTGGTCCGAATGCATGCCCATCAGAGCGGCGCTCCTGATAGACCATTGCGGCAGCAAGCGGAGTGAGCTTATGTGATTCGGAATGAGAATTGAAAATATCATCTAAAAGAGGCAGGGCTACGTCCCTGCGGTCAAATTCGTCATGATAATATTTGCACATTGCGGCGCTGAACGTGTCGACGGCCTTTTCGAGTCTGTGGGTATCAACGCCATCAGTGGGATCTGTTGAATCACTGGACATGCAGTCAAAAAAGCGTCCGAATCCATGGTACAAGAGTGCGATGGGGGGTGCTCCGACATCCATTGCCGGACGGTCATTGGCGATACGGTAACCCCGGTTCGCTTGCAATTCTTTGACTAACTCGTATGACGCGACGGTAGAAGGCGACGAGGTGATCATTGGTCCTTCGAAGAATTTTTTTGAAACTCCTGCGTCGTCCAAGTCCTCATCCTCTCTCGGTCGTTTCCGTTGCGAGGTGGCTATCGACGACGAATCTGATGTTAATGGACCATCTGGCTGTCTGCGAAATGACTCACCTATAGGATACGCCACGAGCACAAGATGAACCAACATGTCATCCGGGTTCAGTTGATGAAATTTAGTGCCGACTTTACACAATGGAAACATGGGTTTCAAGCCTGCGATACTCGTCTTGACGAGCATGGTGTCAGGTGTAATAGCGCTCATTTCTGAAGGCTGATGCTTGGGAGTCAGAGTGGCGCCATCGCGATGATGAGAGGACAACTCACAACATACATAAAGATCTCAGAAGGAGCAATCTTATGATACTCCAAAGGGAACTTCTCCTCCTCGCAGATTTTGTCACAGACTTGCGCGAAATCCCAGGAGCCGTCAACGCCAATCGTGCTGATGCCGATGATAGCGTCTTCGAACAGGATCACGTAGGACAGCTTGATATCAGACACGGTTGAGGACTGAGGTGATTGGTGGTGTGTGGATGTTTCAGTAGAAGGCATGACGGGCTTAGCGATGTTGTAAGATAGGTGATGACGAGGTGGTAGTGATTAGTGGTTGAGAGCAAAATGTTTGTATCTGTACGCGTATTGAGCGAATTCGGAGTTTAAAATGTAAGTCTTTTGCTATTCTCCGATCTTGTACTTCCACCAGTCATGCATTCATCTAGGTGTTCATCTTCGCGATCAGTTCACAACTGAATAAGCTCTGCGATGACGATGGACCATAGATCTACGGATATGCGTACACGATTGACAATGTCATTTTGCTCATCACAAGCACGTAGGACTACATCCCCACTTTCTGAATGCTTGTACTTTCTTTCTATTTCTTTCGCTATATCTTTTAACCTCACTGCTTCACAATCATGGGGCGCGAGAAATATATGCCTCGTCGACAGACCACTCCTTGTGCCGGGTTAAACACCAACATAGCTGGCTTCTGCAAAGATACGGCAGGGTGCGCTTACTAGACTAGACAGTACAAGTAATACTGGCACAAAGGGCTTTCGTTCATTATCGGATATCGGAACACTACGACAGACCTGATGAAGAAAGTTGAGACGCGTGTTCTGTCTCTGCACGCTCTACTTTGCGACAAAGCCACTGCCATCTCAAGGTCTCGTGTCTCCCGATAATATGCACATCTGCCATAGCTCGCTCTGACTCTCTTGCTCAGCGTCCTCGCGAAGCTCTTACCGGTCGACGCTAATCCGCTAGACTTACCTGTTACGTTGACGTTCGTACCTTCGCTTGCCATCGAAGAGTTTCCGCCGCGGAATGAACGTGAATCATCCGTCTCAGGCGTACCAGGTCCGAGCGTGCTCTCTGGCGACGTCTGTGGCGACACCGCCGTCTTTTTTCGTGTTGCCCTGTGCGTCAACAGCTTCGCTTGATTTGCCGTACGCGGCTGCGAACGAGGTCTCGGATGAAGGGGGACGCGCGGATCGCTCAGATACTGCGTGTAGCTGTCCTGCTGCTGCAGATGCCTCTGGCTGCGACTGCATCTCGTTGGCCGGCAACTACTCTTGCTGTAGCTCTGCTTGGACTTCCTGTACAGAAAGCGGTATCGGTGCACCTCTCTGAGTAAAACTCTCCAGTATTGTGCTTCGATCCCCGCCGGTCCTGCTCCTCTGCCGATTCGTTCGGTTCCTCCGCAGGCTGTTACTCCTCGGGACGCACCTCATTGTCCTCATCCTGAGTTCTTCTACCCCTGCAGCAATGCGGGTGGCTCGTCTCCTGCAGTGGTGTGCCAGCCAGATCGTTTGTCTCCGCTGGTACGCGATATTCCGATCGCGCTCTTCTGAACCGACTCGCATCGCCACTGCATCGAGTCGAACATTGAGTAAGGCGATATCGGTCATCCGCGATCCGCGCATCAGTCTCGTCATTGGCCAGCTTGCAATGAAACCCCGAGGAATCGGGCATTGCAGCAGTCTGACGTGGCCACCGTGCCGCGTCGGCATTTGACGGGCGTCCCGCCGCTAACAGGACATGAGACTGTGAAGTGACAAGTTATCAAAATAAACCGCCTTATGAGATTATTCATGCCATTAGAAATGAGGAGCTGCATGGCTGCTGAGGACAGATGAGCAGCAAGGGAGCCACCGGCCGCCACGCGCCACATTTTTGTGGCCAGAAGAGGGCGTCAACCTACCCGTTATGGACGTGGGAAAGGTGGCCGCATGGAGGCATCACCGTGACGGCAGTTTCGCGAGAGAGTCGATGATCAGCGGACCCGCAGTGCTGACCAAAGCCAATCTGTACAGCTCCCAGCTGTGTCCAAACGCATACGTATCGCTCTGCCCGTGTGCTTCCTGCACCGCCTGCGCGGAGACTATAACTTTGAGCGTCTTGCGCACTGGCGAGCAGCGTGCCCTGACGCGAACTCTCTGGATTGCAGTGAGCGGCACTAAGAAGACAGCTCGGAGCCTCTGTGAGGCGCGGCGCTGCACTGTACCGCGCCCTTCTTTCGTGATTCGAGGCAAATAGACCCGACTCCTTGATAGAACGCCGTCTCGGGAACTGCGTCTGGCTAGGATTATAAAGAGATTCCCAGAGAGTTATCTTGCCCCCCTTCACCTCATCCGCTATCTGTGACGACGCATCAACACTCACCGCACTGCTGCTCACCTTCCGACCTGATAGAAAGCTGCCTCGCCACCAAGTTCTTGGATCGATTGTACCAAGCATGTCTCCGGACGACTCTACTCCTTCTTCCTCAACGTCGCGCCCGATCACCATTCTTCAGCATCCGGCGCTCGACGGCTCTTCTTCATCAAGCTTTTTGAACTGGCGCAACGACGCGGAGAACAACTCCTTCCTGCCTTCGCTCGTCTCCCCGTCGTCCTCATTCGACTCTGATTCGCCGCTATCTCCGCTCGAGCCCGCCTCTCCCTCCCTCACGCCCACCCTCACATGGGAGACGGCCGCCGCCGATGCCGCTGCAGGTGTCCACTACGTCATGGAGACGTTCCCAGTACCCGGCTCGATGGTAGGCCCTCCATTCAGGAACGAGCCAATACAAGTGAATACAGGCGCGCGTGTGGTGGTGTTGGACGAGGTGGGAGACCATGCACTCAGAGTGCGCGCACTCGACACGGACAACGTGGGGCTGCTGCCGAGGTGGAACGTGGAGGGCGCGCTAGAAAGACTTGCGAGGTTGAACATGGAGTTCAACGAAGCGGTACGTGGTGTTGACTGCAATCTGGAGATGGCCGGACGTCCGGCTAATACGTCTTCACACCCTGCACAGGCGACTTGCCCCGCTGAAAGGAGCCTCTACAGAAGATCCTCTGGAAAAGACTCCAACATATCTGCTCGCGACGAGCAGGCTCTTGCACATAGCCACGATCGGTGTATCCCGTTCTCGGAGCGGCTCCCTTTCTACTCGGTTGACGACTATGACTACGACGACGGCGGCGGCGAGGACTTGTACGAGCGGTCCATGTATGCGGCGGAGCCTAAAGTACAACGGCCACGGAAGTCTGTGGGTTTCGCGCAAGTTGAACGACCAATCGTGTTCAGATATCCCTCGCAGGCACTGGTAGAGGCTTACTATGGCACAGCCGAGGAGCAGGAGGAGTTGGGGTCGGATGAGGAGGGCGAGAAGGAATGGTGGTGGGCGGGTTGGGAGGAGCATCAAGATGCGGTGAACCCAGACGACTGGTCCAAAAACCGACTCCTCGACCAACTGAAATCTGGTTAAGTTAGCGCGTCCATCGCGCGCAGCATCGTTTGGATGCATACGATACGCAAGTATTCATGATTCTGACCGGCACGCAAGATAATTCCCGCCGCATATGCATTGCAGCTCTTTCATGCCATTTTCGTTCCAAGACTACAGACTTTTATCAGCTTACTTATTCAATAATTGAACTTGCATCGCATTCCGGAATATCACCTGTTATTATAGCCTGTGCCTTTGCGATATGCTTGCGTCGCCAGTGGTAGCATGCATGATCCTCTAGGAATTCCTGTTCGATATCCCGCGGGCGTCGATGTCCTCTAGGTGGCGCGTGTGAAATCGGGTGAGAGAAGCGTGGGAGTTTTCGGCGGCGGTCAGACGCGGGATACGCGCGACACGGGACCGCGTCGCAGCGAGTGACGTCAAATAGAGCACCATGCATATCGGCGCCGATATGGCTGGTGGTGCCACAAGTGCGCGTTCGTGGCGCTCAGCGACCTCTCACATAGCTTCGCTGACCGACCGGATCCGTCTCCGAACCCTATAAAACCCTACGTAATCGTCAGTGTGTCAAAAGTATTGTTGCCTGCGACTGCCAGGCCATCTATACCCATAGAAGAGATTGCCTCTAAACGGGGCCTTAGAGAATGACGACCATACCTCAGTTCACGGTGAAGGATTACTCGTCTTTCTTTCTTGCAGGTATGTCGGCACGTCCAAGATTATGTATTGAATTGGCACTGACATCCTCGCAGGAGCACTATGTTGCACGTACGTCGCGACAAGACAGCATATACGACACGACTCACATGTTCTTCACAGTGTCACACATGGCGGCATGACGCGTGCGTCCTTGATGACTGTCGGTCGCAAATGACTGAACTGACTCTCTCCCCAGCGATAGATGTCATTAAGACGCGTATTCAGATAGACCCTGCCCTCCAAGGCTGTTCGCTTCTCTCAGGTGGACGCTTGATCGTCAAGAATGAGGGTGCTGCCGCACTTCTTACAGGTTTCGGACCAACTGCCGTTGGGTACCTTGTTCAGGTATGCCTGCTCTATCGAATACAGTGGGACACCCGTCTTGACTGCGTTGACACATGATGTACCGGTAGGGAGGGGCGAAGTTCTCCGGATACGAGTACTGGAAGAAGCAGTTTGTGCAGATCGCCGGCAGCCAGGAGGCTGCGGTCCGGCATCGCACAGCGATATACCTCGGCGCATCCAGCGTGGCAGAGTACGCACATTGCCGCTTTTAACACCCCTCCTGTGACGTGGACGCGCCCTGTACAGATTTTTTGCAGACATTATGTTGACTCCGCTGGAGGCGACGCGCATACGGCTCGTCTCCGAGCGTCATTATGCATCTGGTTTGACTACGGGCTTCATGCGCCTTGCGCGGGAAGAGGGGTTCCAGGGGCTATATGCGGGCTTCCTTCCTATCCTCTGCAAGTACGTTCCCCATAAGTTCTTGGCGTACTCATTGTTGATCTTACCCTCATATGTCCGCCAGACAGATCCCGTATGCGATTGGCCAGTTCACGGTGAACGAGTACTGCCACGAACTGGTATTCCGTAGTATATCCGACGAGACGCGGAGAAACTTGAGCGGAGGCAACAAATTTGCCATCTCGCTCGGAAGTGGAATCATCGCTGGTTTCGCCGCCGCCATCCTCAGCCAGGTAAGCGCCGTTCGGTGTTGCGCGTGTTGTGTGGATGTGCTCAAGTCATATGTCAACTTTGCAAGCCTGCGGACACCCTTCTCTCGCGGATCAACAAGGGGCACGGTCCCTCGGGGTCGATGGCGTATCGCTTGACTGTGCTCGCGCGGGAGGCTGGCTTCCGCGGTCTGTTCGCAGGACTTGGTCCCAGGATGATCATGACTGCGGGTCTCGTGTCTGGCCAGTTCTTGCTGTATGGTGGCATTAAGGATATGCTGGGTGCACCACCTGGCCTGGAGATCCATAAAGAGGCCAGTGCTAAGATTTCACGGTAGACGCCGTTGATGCCCGTTGCACAAAAGATGCGTGAGTAAGCCTATGGACATGCGAGTGGAAAGACCTAGAAATTCACAGTGTTGTATGACGTCTGTAGTTGGCCACACTGATTTTGTCACACGGTATACCTCTTAGAGTACTGTGGCATATAATCCTTATCTTGCTATACTGTATAATACTGCGTACGCATTGAGGTAACTAGTCGAGAACAGCCGAGTCTGTATTCACGAAAAAGCAGGATCAGAATGGAGAGCATCAGAGGCGTGGAACTTAGCGTCCTAAGATCTCTTTCAATCTACTTCTCACGTTCTCTCTCTCGTCATCCGACGACAGATCCCGCGCAAGCAGCCGTCTGCATACCTCTTCCGCATTCTCCAAATCTTGACACTCCTCATCACGCATTTCTTCATCGAGCAAGCGACCAAGTTCATGACTTGACATAAGTTTGCTATATGTAGAGCACCCGTCTCGTGGTCAACATGCATTCGTCTGTACCTTGTTTACATGCAAATTAACGTACCTGACATATTGTGCCCTTTTTGCGATACGACGAGGAATCCCAAAAACTTCTGCGCATAGCGCTGCATGAGAGTTGAGCGAGAGGCCCTCTGCGACTCTAAATATCTCGGTGAGAACAAATCATTTAGGACTTCGAGGTGCTTCCACAGCACCTGTATAGGTAAGTGAGCCTTTCTCCAGGCGCCATCCGCTTGTTTCCATCCTCGGCACCTTCCATGTCTTCGCCCGAGCTGTAATCATCAGTCGTGTCACTTGCTCCAACAAGCTGGCCCTTGTTCGACGTGAGCAATATTTGCATGTGAAGGAAGGTTATTGGAATAGAGCTTGGATCGAGGAGACCGTCGCAGAATATATTGTGAAAATGCGTCGCTGCGAACACTTTCGGGCATGCGGGCCCACGATCTGCGAGATGCTTGATAATGCCGCAGAGCAGACCAGCCCCGTCTGGACATTGGGAAAGGTACGATCGGACCAATCATCAAATCGAAGACGTCAGCAAAGGGATGACAAGTATAGATGATATACGAGCCTGCAGACGCGGTTCCTTTGCCAAATTCGTCAAGCAGGATCAAAGAGCGTTCTGTTGCGTTCCTCAAAGCCAGCGAGACTTGATTGAGGTCAATCATGAAAGTCGACTGTACCTGAGGAAGAGTTAGAGCGAAAAAAAATCGCATTACGGGTGAAAGAATCTCACCGTTGAGACTGATTCGCGCGTTTGAATGCGAGTGAATACTAGATGAAGGTGGCTTCATTCGACATCTGTCATTGCATGCAACACGGGCTTACTCTTGTCAACAATGCCCAAAGTTGCAGCGTCCGCCGGGACGAAGCTGCAAAGGGATCAGTATACATGCTTGAGACGATGAATGTCCATCCGACCATCCTATCTGCACGATCATTAGCATCAGAAACAGGGCCATATAGCTACAACGTGCGTACTTGTGCCATATATTGGATCAACGCAACCTGAAGAAGGGAAGTCAGCACGAGACTCCGTTCGCACCATTAAGTCAACGCGCTTGCTTCAAATAAACGCTCTGGGATCACAGTCAGACTTCAAATATGTACTGCTAATGACACAGTACCTTTCCGCAAGCATTCGCCCCAGTGCATACAATGATGCCGTTCTGTTCACGTCTGACAGTGTTGTCCACACTACTCTCATCCCGGGTATTTATGTCGTCCGGATTCGAATCACATCCAAACCCACAGCCGCCTACCGCAAAGGCGTCGTTGGGTACGAATGTGTCAACCACCATCTCCTGGAGCGGATGCCTGCCGCATCAATGAGGAGATATCGATACGTGCTGAGGATTTGAAGGACGGTACCTTCCCTGCCTGATATCGATAATGTTGTCATCAACCATGTGCGGGCGGTTGTAGTTGCAAGCTCTCGACGCTTCCGCGAAGGAGAGTAGACAGTCGAGTTCTGCGCAGGCGTCGCAAACGTGGCTTACTACTTCCTTGAAAACGAGTATCTTCTCGAGTAGAGATTGCACAATCTCGATTTCCCGGTCTATACATGATAGCATTGAGCATAGGACACGATTATGTGTGAAAATCGGAGAGGGCGTACCAACTATCATTGGATGAAGATCACCAATGTGTGCATCCATATCTGGACCCAGTCATTAGACGTGTACACCACAGATTCAGCGGCAACATACCGTGCATCTCTTGCGATTTGAAATATACGTGCGACCTTTGCATTGTAGGATAGATTTTGTACGTCTCATATCAGTATGATGAGGATGACTTACTCTGAGGAAAACTGCGAACGTCTGCGAGGAAGTTGTTTTCAGACAGACGATATAGCGACACATACCTGAAAGCTCCATCCTTCAAGTACAGTGATGCCTGCGTCAGTCTTCCATTCCTCGAGCATTGGCACGCATATAAGGAACCCTGCACATGCTCCGTTAGCTGGAGATTGAAATAATTGAGATTGTTCGATGTTTACCCAATTGAGGAAAATAAACTACGTTCAGGGAAGATGCGTAGTCAGGAGGTACTGTAGCCGAGATCTGCTGGGCGACTTTGGACTAGCACGCAACAATTTTAGCAATGAATTGGCGAGCAATGTAGAATCCGCTTACGAGAACAGTGTCAATTCCATGATAAATCCGCTTCAGGTCATCGAGCTCTTCGTCGACATGCGGTTTGACGCAAACTCGGCCAGTATTAGCAGACTCCTCCCAATCGATCTATGGATAGCATATAAGTCATCCTGGCGCATAGAGCATATTGAGCTACGAACGACATCGTTTATCGCGGTGCCTATCGTTTTGAAGCTTCCTGCATCCATAATGTCAACGAGCTTGGGAAGAATGGTTTGAGATGCACCCCGCATGAGGAACGCGAGACAACAAACCCTTTTCACTACATCTGCACTGCCACCACTGTTCAGACCAACAAGGGCGTCGCGTATCATCAGGGCATGATATGTGAACTGAGACACAGCCATCAGTTTCGGCAAAAGTCACAGAATGCCTTACAAACCTTGACAAGACCTTGCCAGTCCGATACTTTAGCCCTCCCAGCCTGCATAACAGCCAGTATACGCGGTATGTTCTTTATACCCTTCAGATGTGTATGTATCAGAGTTGCCGTACCCAAATTGTCGGGACGTAGGAAACATTCCACGGCGTCATGGCGAGCGCTTATGACAGATAGAGACAACGATGGCCGAGTTAGCCATTCACGCATCAGTGCTCTACCTAGAGTTGTCTTGGTGTTATTGAGAATGCCAAACAGCGATAGACCCTCCTTGGTTTTGTCCGAATGAATGGACGCATGGCTTTCATCTTCGAATATTTGCAGAGAGAACAGGGCATCTGCGTTGATTTGCATAGCTTGTGACAGCGCGAGTGCCTGGATTGCGCGTACTTCTATCCCCCCTATGCCTTCATCTTCAAGATCACCTACAGCGCGTATACGTGCTAAATGGTCCAGGAGCGCCCCAGTTGAGCCCAGCTTATATCAATGTCAGTTTGAAGTATAGGAATATGGCTGATCGTTACTTACGCAGAGAGGGGAACTGTCGACGCAAGCGTGGTTCGCCAACCGAATAGACGCATTCCACCTCTGCATGGTTGGGTCTCCTCCAGTCTCTCTCCGACGCCGCATAAAATCGTAGGCATTTCGAGGATCGGCGGAAGACTCGGAACCAGAGTTTGACCGGTCATTCAAGACCTCCGCCGACAATTCCGATAGTAACCGCAAGGAAAGCAGGCGATCGCGACCTTTCCCAGGCGAAAAGTCTTTGTGAGGTCTTATCTGGAATGTACCTCCCGTAGCTTCCACTTGAACCCAATAATGTGATACTTCAATAAAGATAGAAAGGATGACACCTACTATGGTCGCTGAGCATGTCAATGAAGTTGTCGTCGGCTTTGGAACTTGTTAACAGGATGTCAGGGCCGCATTGATCAAGTACTGCGAAAGTAGATTCAATTTTGTAGGCGATGCAAGGCATTAGCTTTAGAACACTCACACAACTTCGTCAAGTCAAAGTGCTGGTTCTCGGGAGCGTCTTCGAACACGTAGATTGTGAACTTCACAGGGTCATAGTAGGCACACCCGATGCGCCCACTAAAGAGCGATATGGACCAGATTTAATGTGCATATATGCACCTGTTTTACTCACAACTGACAAGAAATAGCTAGACAAAGCTGAAGGGAATGAGCGTGGCGGTCTACGCATCAACGCGACCACATGCGAACACACTTTATCAGTCAACGCGGACTGTTGATCCGTATCTTCTTCTGCGTTGTCCTCGTCGGAGACGCTCTCTGCATGCTCCCATCGCACCTTCTTGTGCACACTGCTCGGAGTTGATGTCTCCCGATGTCCCTCTAAACGGGACTCCGTCCCGCTTTCTTCAAGTCGTTTACGCTTTGTTGTCGAAGCACGACCGTTTGGTCCAAATCCACGTCTTCCACGAGACATGGTCTGATGGGGTGACCAATGAGATCTGGGGGATAGCGCTATGAGAGGAAGCGGGAAGAACGCGTCCTCGTATCACATCGCGCGCGCTTGCCGCTCGCGTCCTTGTGCATGTGACCGTTCAGCCCCACCCTCATTGAATCAGCCACCGGTGAGTATGGCTCGACTCCGGGATTGCGAGTCCAGACAATGGGGTCTTATGGACCATCTGAAGCTATAGACAGCATCACGGAGCTACAGAGAGAATCTCGTAGAGTACAGACACCGCTAGCAACCCCCTATTTCTTCTTGTATTGGAGCAGGTCAGTCGCATCGTCCGCGACTACGTCCGAAGTGAGTTTGGATCTCGCGAGATGCATTCTAGAGGTACCAGTGCACTCACCATTCAGCAAAAGGCTGTGAGCATCTAGCATGACCCTGTTGCCGGATGATGCCAATAGATTCGCTATATCACGAGCAGCCTCAAGCCGCCGTAATTCCAGGAAGCCTTTATTCGAGCGCACAGCCTCTCCAATCAGCTCAGCGCTCTTCGCCTCACCTTGGGCACGAACAATAATGGACTATGCAACTGTAAGCGTCAAATGGAAGGATACTGATGCAAGGTACAGACCTGCTTTTCTTGTATAGCTTGATCAACGAGGAACGCTGCACGAAGCGCCGTTTGTTGTGCGACCTGGTCACATTGATTGTTTTATTAATCCATATATCCTCTCAATGAACGGACGCACCTGCTTGGCCTCGACAGCATGTGTGAACTCGGGAGAGAACGCGACATGAGTGATGGAAACGTCGTCAAGCACGAGATTGAAGCGCAACGCGCGGCGCGTCAAGTTTTCTCGAACTAATCGCGATACCTAATCCGCGTTCAAGGTGGCCGTGAGAGTGCGATATAAAGGTAACCGCTGATCACTTACCATCTCACGCTGAGTGATTAACTGACTTGCGTTGAATTGAGCGACCACGCTCTTCAGCACCTCGTTAACAATTGACGGCAGGACGCGCTCGTCATAGTCAGTTCCGAGTTCCCGGTAAATTGTGGGCAATGCAGGCATGTCTGGTCGAGAGAGCACACGACAGGTGATGTTCACCATTTGCAGATCTAGCCAACATGGTGTCAGATATTGTGACGAACATCCCTTGCGTTGAACTCGCCTTTTGTGCCAGTGAGACTGGCAATGTTGCGAGGCTTTGCACGAATATCGAAAATAATTGGTGTTTCAAACCATGGGATCTAGGTTCGGCGTGTAGGGAACGGTCAACAAGCATTGACAGTTGACTGACCATAAGATGGGTTCCTTCCGGATAGACGGTCTTCTTCACACCCTCCAATCTGCACGTGGAATGAGACCTCGCTCATGAAGCTTCTTGCATACTCACCGCGTATACTTAATGGCTCGGTGGCCACCATCAACTAAGCAAATATTCGTCATGCACATCCGCAATGTGACAAATTCATTGAGACATACCATTAAACAAGCTCGCGTTGAGCGCGAGTCCGCCACCGATGAGCGCGAGCAGCAAGCCGCCTCCAGCAGTAAAACCCTTCCCACCCGGGAACCCAGAGCTTCCCTTCCCACCACTAGCACGTTGAAGCTGCTGAGTGAACCGTCTGAAGGCCTCTGGACCGTTAACGTTCATTGCTGAGAAGACCAAAGGGTTGGGTCCCAGGTTTGGACTGACGACACTCGCAGGCAGCTCGGCGGAACGGAAAGTGCCGAAGATTCGCTCGATCTGACCGTTTTGAAGCCCGCCAGCACGTTTCATTCTGCACTTTGAAGATATTACAGGGTATGGATCTTCATGCTTAGTTTTCCTCCGTAAGACTGTACTGACTCTATTGATGGCAGTAGGAACGGATCATTTGCGCGCAAAAATGGACATCAATGGGAACCAGACTCTGAGTAATGTCGTATGCAATTCTATCAGAACTACCAGGAAAATCCTATTTGACACCCGCATGCACAGCTGGGTTGGATATCCATCGCCTGCTGGTGAGAATTTATCGCGCACTGGTCTGGTCGAGCGCTGACTAATGCCGTGTTCAGGCTTGTGGTTTATACTCCTCAGATAATCGAAAACTACCAACTCAAGTCTGGCGAAGGCTTGAGTGTATTATTTATCATCATATGGCTACTAGGAGATCTCTGCAACCTTGTCGGAGCAGCATTAGCTCATCTGCTCCCAACTATTATCGTCCTCGCAGTATATGTGAGTTATGTGTCTTTGCCAACCTCCTCCTTAGGAGCTGATGCGAGGTTCATTTGCTAGTACTTAGTCTGCGATACGATCCTCCTGACGCAAATCTACTACTACCGTTGGCTGAAACAATGGACTTCATCGCAGACCCCCCTCCTCGTGGCAGATGATACCGTCGCCTCGGATCCGCTCGAAGGCGCCCCTCTGCTGGCTCGTGCGGATGATGATGCAGAGGAACGGGCCAAGCCTCCTATTGTCCACGAGTTCGTCAAATACGCAGGCGCGTTGTTCTTCGTATTCGCAGTGGGGGGAGCAGCATGGGCTGTGGACAGCTACATTCACAAGGGCCGGAGTCGGTCTAAGCCTGAAGAGCTTGTTGAGTGGAGAAGCCAGGTTCTAGGATGGATAAGTGCCGTAATGTACCGTAAGTACGTACAAAGTCCAGATACCCGATCACTCATTTCGGGCGGAAGTTGGTGCACGGGTACCGCAGATTGGTGCGTGAGTTGCCTTAAACGTATCAAGAGTTAGCTGATTGCAATCTCGCCACAAAGCAAAAAATTTCAAGACGCGATGTGAAGGGCTCTCTCCCTTCCTGTTTGTGTATTCGATCACAGGCAACACGACCTATGTCTTGGCCATCTTTGCAGCGTCAATGGATATGAAGCATCTCATCGCGAATGCCTCATGGATCGCCGGTAAATAAAATATTCGTTGGCTTGCATGCCTCCGCTCATCTAAGTAATGCTCCGAACATTTAGGAAGTGCTTTGACTATCTTTTTAGACACCTTTGTAAGAATGGTTGATACTTTGCGCCCATTCAGTCCTGACGAGCTCTTGTGCAGGTACTGTGCCAGTTTGTTTACTACACGAGATTCCATGCAGCGGAGTCGTAGAGCATGGTCAATCTAGATAAGAACTATGAGCGTAGTCTTAGCTTTCCATAAAAGCGATTCCGGAGCTTGAGCAGATGGGGTAAGGGCCGAAACCCTTTGCAATCAAGCGGAGAGGGAGTGCGTTCTGATTGTGCAAAACTTGTGTCATAGCCGGGACCGCGTTCGACACGATAAGGGAAAGTCGAAAGGAATTCTAGTCAGCGCCGCCGGTTGTGTGGGACCGAGACGATAAATATTGAGAGCCGAAGCGTGATGGCCTATGAACTTTGTAGCCATCCGCGTTGTATCCGTGCCTCGTTGTCCTCCTCGTGTCGCCTCCTGCTGTTCGACGTCCCACGTTGCAGGTCAGCTCTAAACATTCGTATGGCGTGTACCGTTTCGACGGGCATGCTCCCAGCCTCGTGCTCGCCCATCGCCCAGCTTGTAACAAAAACTCATTATCAATGCCAGATCTCTCATTTGCCTTAAATCCGAGCTTTCATGGCGGGCGTAGGCCCCACTACACCCAGAGGCTCTCCTCTATCGCGCCGCGGTCTTGCATGCGAGTGTGAGAGATAGCTGCAGGTAAGTACGGTCGTTCGCTTGTTCAGACATCCGACGATGGATTGCGGTGCCTTACTCCTGTTTCAGGTTATAGCAAGGCTGGCCTGAGGCACCACAAAAGAGGATTGCTTCATGTGGGACTTGCTCTTGAACGTTCCATTTTGAGCTAGCAAGGCGACGCCGTTTCGCACTGCCTTTTCGGACGAGACGAGTACGCAGTGCGGAACTTGCATACTACATAGAGGCGAGTTGTCCTTGACAGATCCTGTCATGCGCCAGACAACCTTACTTCAAAATGCAAACTCTCAGATACATAGCAGGCGACATCCTAGGACCATGGTACATGCCGCAGTGGGCTCTCCGTCTTTCCGGGCGACATCCCCTTATTCCTCTTCAAGGGCTCCCGATGGGTATCCTCCTTCCCCAATCTATGATACGCTCTCCGTCGCCACGCCATCGATTTCATACGCATTCGATGCCAGAATAGCAGCGTTTCCGCGTTCTCAAGACGCAGTTCAATGGCCGGGAGATCTTTCCCTGAACCAGAATACGCCTCATTCTCGCAGACTGGTGTCGAGTATGTCCATTCCGCATCTTCGGGAAGCCTTACATTGTCTTGAATCGAAGATGGCGTCATTGCTCAGCGAGCGAGATATTCTCGAGTCTAGCCTGGAGCAGGCTGTCCGGATGCAGTCGCCAATTCACCGTCTTCCGGAGGAGCTCCTGTCAGCGATCTTCGAGATCGGCGTTTTCGACGCAGAAGAGGAGGACTCTGCCACATTATTCAGTCTGATGCTCGTCAGCAGGGGATGGAGGGATGTGGCCTTGCACACTCCTGGATTGTGGTCACGGATCGCCGTCGGTACTCGTCACTCGCTTGACAGGGCTCGGCTTCGGCTTGAGCGGTCAAAGTCTGTTCCCTTGCATGTTTGCATAGACTTCAGTCCGCGCATGGAGTACGGGAGCGTCACCACGGAGAGCATCGTTCACGCAATGGACCAATTGCGTTCTTCGATCTGGCGTTGGAAGACCTTTCACCTCATTGTTCCAAACTGTTCCCATGCGCACGCTACCCTCACACGCTGCAGAGAACAAGCCCCTGCGCTGGAGATGCTCTCGGTGCGGATCCGGCATTCTATGCAGGAAGACCGCTACTCGACTCTCCCCTTTCCCTTGTTCAACGGTCGCACGCCACGATTGCGGTCTTGCTCATTCACGTCATTCCACTTCAATTGGGACCTCAAGATTACCAGCAAATTACGTGTCCTTAAGCTCGGTGGGTATTGGAATGGGTTCGCACCCTCGGTCGATCGAATTCTGGACATTCTTCGCGCGTGTCCTCAATTGGAAGAGCTTGCATTGCGCAATATGTCTGACATTGAAGCCGATCCGACATCAATAGCCAGCATCGGTACAACTGATCACGATTGCGTTGGCGATACCAAGATGGTCCATTTGCCTCGTCTCACGAAGGCCTCGTTCTACTACTCCGGCAATAATCGCACCAGGGCAATTCTTAGTTTCCTATCCTTCCCGACACTGGAAAGAATGGAACTGTGCTTCTTGGATAACGTGTCGCCGATGGTGGAGCAGCTAAGGCGACAGTCGCAAACTCGTCTTCCCTTGCGTCATTTGCGCATCGAGGCCAGCTATTTCAATGAGCTAAAGCTCTTGAGAGTGCTGCGAAGGCTGCCAGCGCTGACGACGCTGGAGTTCGTGGATGTCGAGGATGTGTCGTCGAATTTTCTCAAGGTTTGTTGCTACAAATCATATACAATTTGTTTCGACTCTGATTCCATGTGGTCTGCAGAACCTTGCGACACCTGCTTCTACTCATACATGGACTTGTCCGAAACTCACACACTTGTGCTTGGAAGGCTGCACGTCTCTGGACTGGGAATCGTTGCGTTCATTCGTGGAATCACGGCTACCGGCCCAACCACGGGCTTTACCTTGTCAAGCCGGACTTCATACGACGTCATCGTCCTCGAGGTCATGGAAGGCAACGTCATCTGCATCTGCATCTGCATACGCTGCTCATGCCCACACCCTATCTCGGATACCGGCCATGCACCCTGTGCCAGGCACAATGAACACCGTAGGCTGGCCGCACCGGCTAGCTTCCATCAATCTCACACGTTGCCATCAGATCAGCAAGGAGATGGTGCAATGGCTGCGTTTGTACGTAGCGGAGGTGAAGTGCGAGACAACGAAAGGGATATGGGGTGAGGTGATGATGGCATAGTGGCCTGATGAGATTTAATTGCGCGTCGGGTGCATTATCTGCTTCCTTGATATTCTCAAAGATGTCACGGACTATCTCCTTCAGCTGCTAGGATGGACCTGTCTACCGCTGTCTCAATGCTGACCCATCCGTCATGCTCATCTTCCTCGCGCTCAACCCACAATACGTTAATAATGTGTATATACCCAGTAATACAATCGAACATTCAATGTACAGTCAAGCCCAGTAGAACTTTAACGAGCATACACCCATATTAGTCAGCGTGGGAATTATATGTCATCTCCGCCACCGTTCCGCCACCGCACTCATTCTCGTCTCCCTCCATCATGCATCATGGCTACAGTCACTCACTACATTTACTCACACTATGACCCTGCAGAACGGCCTCAACTCGAGCAGGAGGCCGGTCAGATCCCAGAGGAAGAAGAGAAGGACGCATGGCAGACAGAGTCATCTTTCGGCGCACAGCGCCGCCTTGCAGCAGCACCTCGATTCGTTCGCGGAATTGTCTCCTACGATGAGATCAACGACATGATGAGTTTGCCATCTACCCTGCAAGTAGCACCAGAGGAGAAAGCCAACACCGTCGTCAGCAGCTGGTACAGGTCTTTGATGCGGAGCGCGAGCGCGCCTCTGCCTCTTGAGGAGACCGAGACGCTACTGGCGTCCAGCTTTACCACTTCATGCACTACTGCCGCCTCCTCTGTCGGACCATCTTCTCCTGCTCCCACATCCAGAAAGCGCGAAAGCCGAAACAAGGATAACTGGTTCATCACCAGAGCCCTTCGCTCAGAGCCTCCTACTACTTGTCCGACACCCACGCCTACCCTTGCTGATATCCTTGCCCGTGAGCCTCCACCGCTTCCTAACGACCAGCCGTACACTCCTCCTGTCTTCCTCACTCTGGGGCCAAATAATCGAGGCTACACTATGCTTCAGCAGAGCGGGTGGAGCGAGGGCGAACCCCTCGGTCCTGGGGTGGTCCGGCGGCCTCGCGTCGAGGAGCCTATTCCGCAGATTCCTATAAGAGCCAGGCGAGAAGCAGGACGAATGGTCGTCAAGAAGGAAGAGCGCGAGATCAAGTGCGATCCGGACGGGGAGATCAGTGAGCTGCGGGAAGTGGACATCATCGACCTGACCCTCTCCGATTCCGAGGACGGCGAGGAGAACGTCAAGATGGAGGAGGTTGAGGAAGAGGTCAAGATGGAGCTGGGAGCTGTGCCCGCTAGTTTAGCGCTGGGACCCAGCGAAGCTGCCCCGTCGTCGCACAACCCGCGCGCTCTCCTCACACCTCTCCCGACCGTGCTCAAGTCAGATCGCCTCGGTGTCGGTCTCAAGGCCAAGACCGTCGGACCGTACAAGGCGTCAAAGAAGCGTGTTACGCACAATGCTGCCGCTCTCGCTGAACATATAAGGGCGACGGAGGAGATGCGTAGGATGAAGACGTTGGTCGGGAGGGGCTCGAAGAGCTTTGCGAGGCTGGCGAAGGCGGAAGCGGAGAGCAGGAGACGGGTGCTCGCCAGCCTGAAGAAAGGCTAGACCGTTGTTGTCGTGTGTGCATGTCGACAATGCGACCGCAGGTCTGCTACCTGCTATTTCCATCATGCCTGACCTGTCCTGACTGGAAGCGGGGCCCACTGCGGAGGCGGGATGTATGTCCTGTCGTTCCGAGCGCCACTTACGGTCGACATTACAACTATTAAGCAACGAGACGTGACGCTAATGCTTTCTCTCTCGTTGCCCAGTGATGCTCGACCAGATGTGACTACTTCCAGATAATCCAATTGTACTATGTAGAGACGTCCACAGTTATTATAATCAATAACATAATAAGTTGTACTACCAAGCAACGAACGGAGCGATACGACACCAAACAACGAAGGACTATTCAGATTATCGGTTAGCGCGAGCTAACGAGCGAACATGAGTGTTAGTGTAAATGACAGCGAAAAATCCAGAGTGATATGCAGATAGATAGGTTGTAGATGAAGTGTAGATGCGTGGAATCTAGATCAACGAGTGTTTGGGAGAACCGTGAAGCGACTCTAGACGGGGCTGATGGGCATGTTTGTGCCGTCGTATGAGAAACCTATGGGCCATCAGTGTCGGGTGATGATGGGTGCCGGATGACAGACCGCGACTTACCTGCGAACTGCGCCTGAACGGTCTGAGAGAGCTGCGAGCCCTCCACGACGCTGTCCAGGGGCGCCTCTGCCGTAAAGACCGTGTCGAAGTTCGAAACATCCTGAGCAAAACGGTACTCAGCGAACGCAACAGATAACATTCTGAATTTGAAGCAACGAACCACCGGGCTAGAGACACTCGGTTTGAACGGCGGCTGGATCTCCTTCTGGAGCAGGAGCTTGAAGTCGATGTTCTTCTCAAAGAATGGGTGCCTGCGGATCTCGTCTGCACCGTTGACGCCGAGGCGCTGCGTGGGGTCGCGCGTGAGGAGGCCGGTGAGGATGCTGCGTGCCTCTGCGCCGATCTCGTCGCCAAAGACGAGCGGGCTCGTCAGGATCTTCTGATACATCTTGTCGGTGACCTCTGCTGCATGATGAGTACGTGGTCTGTAAGACTAGCATGATTGGAAGACTGACCGTCGTAGAAAGGAGGAAGGCCGGACAGCATCTCGTAGAGGAGAACTCCCAGCGTCCACCAGTCGATGGTCTTATCTGATCCATGGTGTCAATTCCGGGCCAAACACGGCATCTGGTCACATATAGCTCACTGTATCCTTGACCGTTCAGGATTTCCGGTGCAAGGTACTCTGGTGTACCACAGAACGTGTTTGTCGTATCCGAATCCTTCATGTTGAGCTTGCAGAGACCAAAGTCACACAACGCAATGTGGCCAGTGTAGTCCAGGAGGATGTTCTCTGGTTTCAGGTCACGGTATACGACATCGAGTTCGTGCAGATGCTCCAGAGCGAGCAGCAGCTCCGCACTGTAGAACCGACTCCGCTCCTCGTTGAAGCGCTGTTCCCTCTGCAGGTGGTGGAAGAGCTCGCCGCCGTTCACAAAAGCGAGGACGAGGTACAGCTTCTGCTCCGACTGGAAACTGAACTTGAGCGGCACGATGAACGGGTTGTTCACCCGCGCGAGCACCATGCGCTCCGCGAGCGTGTGCGTGATCTCCCCGCGCTCGACGATGTGTTGCTTGCGGATCGTCTTGAGCGCATATATCCGCGAGGTGTCGCGTTTCCGCACCTGCATGACCTTGCCAAAGCTGCCCTTTCCGATGACGGTGATGAGCTCAAAGTCGTCGATTGTGAGCGAATGCCCGCTGCTCGGCTTGAACGCCACACCAATCTGAATCCTGCCAGGGCCGCCGACAAAGTCATACCACTGCTCGGACGGCGACGACTCCTCGAAGTCGGGCGTGAACCGCACGCCGCCCATGAAGATGTCGTTGCCCATGTCGTCTGCGATCCCATCCCCGCCGCGCTTCGGTTCCTCTGTCCGGAGGTAGCATTGGATCGAAATCTCGGAGTAGCGGGACACGTCGCTGGAACAATGGTCACACACAGGGCAAGACCGTGTCATAGTGCTACTCACAATCTCGTCTCGTACATGTACAGCGGCTTGGACATCTCACCCCCGAGCGGCGTGATGAGCACCTGGTTGACTTCAAACTCCATGACGAGGTACGGGAGCCACCAGCACTGCTTCCGCTGCACGCTGTCCCGGTTGCTCTTCCTGTTCTCCAGCCTGTGCTGAGTCACGCTCGAGGGCGAGACGGACGCAGCGGCCTTTGCCTGCTGCGAGGACAGCGCAGCCTGGACGGCGGGCGGGAAGGCGGCACCGCCGGGGAGGTCGAGCCCCTCGGCCCACAGCACTCGGATCGCCAGCAACCCTGCGCGGGAGAGCGAGCCAGAGGGGTTACCTGGCGTCGGCGTGGTCGATCGCTGGGCGTCCTCTGCGACTGGCAGCGCCTTGGACTGCTTCTTGCCTGGTCTCCAAGTCATTGTAGCAAGGTGGGGAGGGTCAGAGAGTGTGGGTCGTCGGGTCGAGGGAGGAACAGAGCACAGCTCTGGCGGGGAGGGTAGGGTCAGGTAGTGATGCAGACGTAGAGATGTGGATCACGGGGAAAATAGGTATTGCCATATTCAGGAATGCGCCTCGTATGGAAGGCGTAGTGTTGATCAAACGCGGAAGCTCCCGCGACGGCTTCGTGCTCGTGGCATCGCCCACATTCGACGTGGCGCTTCCCAGTGCTGGACATGCGCGTCCAACTCACACCAGCATAGCATACCTACCGATTCGCACGCAGCATCTGGACTCCCTCGACGGTCGTTGCGTTGCTTGACAGTCGCTTGTCGTCGTGATACCGATGTCGCGCATGGCAGCATGGTTGATCCGCCTCCATTCTTGTGCTGAACTCGCGTGTGCAATCGTGAGCAAACCTCCAGGCCGTGTTTACAGGTTTTCAAATTCCAGAGATACTCGTCGGCGCTGCGCCAAATATTTGCATAGGAATGCAGAGCTTCTCATCCTTGTATGCTTCCACCTTCAATATCAATGTCTGAGCTCCGCCCTGGAAAGATCTCGCTAGCCTCCTTAGAGATGTCTGCTCCACATCGAGATTTACAGGAAACTGTTGACACGGGGGCAGCGACTGATCATTCGGACGTTAGGCGCGTACTGGCAGCTTGGTACAGATCGAGCGGGAGGCCTCCCGCTCCATCCATAGCACAGCAACCATCGCGGCCCGCATGTTCTTGGAATGACCCTTGCATCCGTTCCCCGCCTCAAGGTCCTTCTCCGAAATGGGCATTTCCGACCCCACCGCGGGACAGCCTCTGCTTGTACAAGCTCCATGTCCTCCACATGGCCATACAGAAAATGTTCCGGAGCGTCCTTAAACTTAACCATGAAGCTCAATAGTCTACGAGATGACGGCCAGAGGCTGTATATTTTGGAGCTCGCTGGCTGATGTAGAAACCGTTTCAATTCCAATTTAACCACATCTCACAACCACGTCGTGCCTTCACCTTAATTGACATACTGGCGCTGTGTTCGATTGCGTTCATGAGTTATTGGTGCGCCGTTGTCATCATTTTTACTTGAATGGCATCGGCCCGGTGCCGTTGATCCACGCCAGTAGAAATGAAGCCCATCCACCACCGCAGGCGCAGCACAGCGACGGTCTCCACATGCATGACATCAGGTGCCTCCAATGGAGTGATCCGAGTCTCTTCCTGCTTAAGAGAGCATTAACCATTGGTCATACCGCGAAAGGCATGCAACAGAACCCTTTCGTGAGCGTGCTGACAAGCCGGATGTGGACTACCGCCCGCAGATCCGTATAGGATGCGAGTGTTGCGTGTCGAGGTGAACCTAGGTGAACTCGGGCTCGCAACCGAAGAACAGGCAGTAACATATACACATATAAGTATATATAGACAGAGCAGGCGAACAGAAACATTGATGAATATATTTACATGAATGAGACGGCTTGCTTGTGTCGGACAATCGCTGAGGACCGACGCAGAGTTACACGAAAGGCTGTCGCGCACACCGGTGTCAACGTGATGTAATTGCAATTGAGCATGGTAGCGTGAGTTGAACGCAAACAAGCGCGACTGAGGGGGGACAGGCCTTCCTAGGGTATCTTTGGTGAACTAAATTTAGCACTACCTCACCTCGATATACCTATGCAGGAAGGTATTGGCTTTTGGGTCAGCTGAGTGACAGCGAGCGCGCCGTTTTCTGTCCAGTAGTAGTGGCGGTCAGAGTGGCCGGTTCTCGCCCGATTCTGACGCCGATTCTGACCCGATTCTTGATGGCTGCAGGTCATGAAATCGACACGGAATCGGGTACTCACTCTGACTACACCCCCGGTTCTCCAGTACAGTTTTGTATCAGACAGGCACATCTGTTCAGCGCTCAGCGCTCAGCAGTAGAGCGCAAGATGTCGAATGTTGCAGGCTGTGCCCAGCGCGACAGCTCTGCCACAAAACACTGATCTGAGAGCATAGGATTTCCAAGGAAGTTTGAATAGTTGAGCCTGGTCTACACAGTGAGTCACACTAGTACGCACCCGCGCGGAACCGCTCGCTCCATTCAATTGAAATCAGAAATTGACTCGAGAATATTCTCCGACAGCGGAACATAGCCATGGACGAACTATCCTCCTCAGGACTACGAATGTTGTCGGCAAGACTGGGCGCCAGGCAACGATTCTCTGGTGTGCCAATGCATACCTTCGATTGATCGATAGCAGAGTCATCCAGACCACACGCTAGCATTGGTTGCGCTGCCGCGCTGCGTACGCACGTCAGTGGGTGAGTCAATTGCCCTACTGATACTAAGTCAGGCCTAGGTGCTGCGGTAGCCCTGAGTCCATCATGCATCTTGACGCGGCGTTGCGGGAAAGGGGGACATGAGGATGCCTGCGCCCGCTGGAGTCGGGAATGAGCTGGGCGCTTAGGGCGCGGTCATCGACCCCACTCTCAATGGCTCGTGCTGTGCTAAGGGATGTCTTGATGCACTTTGTCATGACGATGCCAGCAGCAGTTGCCTGTTAAGGGGGGTAAACGACGTCCGAAACGATATTCGTGCTGTACACGTAACATCGAGATGATATCCTGCAAAATGCTAGTGGCCAGTCACCATGAGTTGTGTATGTTCCACTTGCCGGAATTTGTTTACTGCTAATAATCTTGCATGTAAGATCGCCGTGTATCATATCGACCCCAGTCGCCCCGCCGAGCGGACGCGAAATACCACGGCAGGTTAAATTCCCAATCTCGATCGGGGCTTGGCCGAACTCGATTTAGTGCGGACTTTGACATCAGTTAAGTAGCCGAGCGTTCGCAGCATGCATGAGCGATCTGGCAAATTGCAAGCGCCGCATTTTCATCCCGGACGTAAAGCGGAGGCCTGCAATGTCCGAGACACTGCGTCGCTCAAACTGCAGGGAGGTCAAGTGCAGATTGGAGGACAGAATGGCCAAAATCAACAGGCGACCGTCAGGAACCAAGCCAGATCCACGATCGGGCCGGGATTGGCCAGCGTAAAATGCTTATCGTAAGCGGGTGTGCGTCCCGCCAACGTATGCAGCGCCAGACACCGCCCACCAGCTCGTGTGAGCATGAGAGTATCCTGCAAAACACGCAGTCGAATGGCTGCTTTGAGCCTGTGTGTGGGGAAAGGCTGGCGTGCGAGCGGTCGTGAGCGAAGACGTTGAGACACGGCGCAATGCCGCGAGGAAACGTCCGCCACCTGCGAGCTTGCGTGTTCCCCACGCTTCGCTCAAGCGCCACCTGCCAAGAATAGGCACGTCGTATCACAGAATATAAGGCTGGGCTTCATGTGCCCCGCAAGCGCCGGTACATTATTCGCCTCTCTCCGTCGTACACTTCACTCGACGTGAGCCCTATTCTCCCACCGCACCTGGCTCCCGCAGGCCATGGCCGCCTCCTTCAACGACGGCTCTGTGAGAGAGAAGAGTCCCGATGCCCGTTCCTCGATGGCAATTTCAGAGAAAGGGGGCGATGTTTCGCGGCCGCAGAGCGCCGTTGACCCCAGAGATGAGAAGCAGGCGCACCTCGATGCCCCTGGCTCTGCGGCCATCGTAGAGGATGCGAAGAAAGACGAGACCGAGCCCGCAAAGGCCGTCTCATTTTTCTCGATGTTTCGGTACGTTGTTCGAGCTCCTTGCGAATGCCCGTCTTATCCCCTCGCAGGTTTGCCACGAGGAGAGAAATCAGTATGAACATCGTCGGTCTTGTCGCAGCAGCAGCAGCTGGTGCAGCGCAGGTGAGTGCATGCTCCTTGTACAGCGTTGAGCAGCTCGTTGACAAACCCGGCAATTTAGCCTCTCATGAGTTTGCTCTTCGGTAATTTGACGGAAGCGTTCGTCACGTTTGGTACAACCGCCGCGGAGGCAAAGTCAGGCAACTCTACTGCTACAGACGAGTTGCCTGCAGCTGCCAGTCATTTCCGGCATACCGCCGCGAATGACGCGTCGTATTTGGTCTATATTGGTACGCCTGCGAATTGTTGCACTTCCGTCGAAGGTTCCATGCTTACCCTATGTCAGGTGTCGGCATGTTCGTTTGCACGTATATTTACATGACAGCATGGGTGTACACCGGCGAGGTCAATGCTAAGCGAATTCGCGAACGCTACTTGCAGGCTGTGCTCCGGCAGGACATTGCTTTCTTCGACAACGTTGGCGCCGGTGAGGTGGCGACGCGCATCCAGACGGATACTCGTGAGTTATGAAGCCCTGTCGCCCCTTACTGCTCTTCTGAACGCGTATATTGGCAGACTTGGTTCAGCAAGGTATATCGGAGAAGGTCGCCATCGTGGTCAACTTCTTTGCCGCTTTTGTCACTGGTTTCGTCTTGGCATACATCCGTGAATGGCGGCTGGCCCTCGCGCTGTCCTCGATGCTCCCATGCATTGCCCTTACCGGTGGTATCATGAATAAATTTATCTCGGGTTACATGCAGTACGCACAGCCTTCTTCACTCCAAGTTGGCGCATATACGAACTGACTCCTGGGTAGACTGTCTCTCGCGCACGTGGCAGACGGTGGAACACTCGCCGAGGAGGTCTTCTCGACTGTCCGTACCGCGCAGGCCTTCGGCAACCAGAAGGTTCTCGCTGAGAGGTATGATTCGCACATCTTCAAGGCCCGCACTGCAGACATGAAGGCTGCAGTCTGGCACGGATGTGGTCTTGCCACGTTCTTCTTCGTCATCTATGGAGGTTACGCATTGGGTGAGTTCGTGGCAGTTGGGCTTCTTTGATGTGGTGATGTCTGATAGACTTGCGCGCCTGTAGCATTCGACTTTGGTACCACGCTCATTGATGAGGGTCGCGGTACGTATTCCGTGCGAGTACTTCTGATGGCTGCATATTGACAGTTGTTCGTAGCGGACGCGGGAAAGGTTGTCAATGTCATCCTGGCTATCCTCATCGGTTCCTTCTCTCTCGCATTGTTAGCGCCGGAGATGCAAGGTATAGTTCCTGTCTGCGTTCCATTATGTCTTCAGCTGAATGTTCGCTTGCAGCTATCACACATGGACTGGGTGCCGCGGCGAAGCTGTATGCTACTATCGACCGTGTGCCGGATATCGACTCCCAGAACGAGGATGGTCTCAAGCCCGAGAATTGCGTGGGCGAGATCACCTTGGAGCATGTCAAATTCAACTACCCTTCCCGCCCGGACGTTCGCATCGTGAAGGATCTCTCGGTCACGTTCCCTGCAGGGAAGACCACGGCGCTTGTCGGTGCATCTGGTTCCGGAAAGTCGACCGTCATCTCTCTTGTGGAGCGGTTCTACGACCCATTGGAAGGCGCTGTCAAGCTCGATGGCATCAATCTCAAGGACCTTAACCTCAGATGGTTGCGAAGCCAAATCGGTCTTGTGTCTCAGGAGCCCACGCTTTTCGCTACCACCATCAAGGGCAATGTCGCTCATGGTCTCATCGGCACGAAATGGGAACACGCTTCTGACGATGAAAAGATGGCACTGATCAAGGAAGCATGCATCAAAGCAAATGCGGACGGTTTCATCACCAAGCTGCCGCTCAGCTATGACACGATGGTCGGCGAGCGTGGGTTCTTGCTTTCAGGTGGCCAGAAACAGCGTATTGCAATCGCGCGTGCTATTGTCTCCGACCCGAAGGTCCTCCTCCTCGACGAGGCCACGAGTGCCCTGGACACGCAGAGTGAGGGTATCGTGCAGAATGCGCTGGACAAGGCCGCAGCTGGGCGTACAACGATCACGATTGCGCACCGACTCTCGACGATCAAGGATGCGGACTGCATTTACGTGATGGGAGACGGGCTCGTGCTCGAGTCTGGCACGCATCAGCAGCTGCTGCAAGATGAGAACGGGCCGTATTCGCGACTTGTCGCCGCGCAGAGGCTGCGTGATGCACGCGAGAAGCGGGGGAACGAAGAGACCGACAGCCAGACGGCTGCGAGCGATGACGAAGAGATCGAGGACTATGAGAAGGCGGCGGAGGCGGAGGTGCCGCTTTCGCGCTCCAAGTCCGGCCGGTCGCTTGCTTCACAAATATTGGAGCAGCGAAATAAGGAGAAGGCTGAGCACCGCGAGTATGGGATGTGGTACCTCTTGCGCAGGTTCTTTGGCATCAACCGCGAAAATTGGAAATTGTATATGTTTGGGGCTATTGCGGCTATTGGTGAGTGTCCTTCAGCCCTTGGCGTTAATTCCCTGCTTGACGATTGTTCGGTAGGCAACGGCGCCACGTATCCTGCATTCGGTATCGTATATGGTACGTTTTCATCGGCAGTCAACTGTTGCGAGGTACTCAAACGTCGTTTCTCGTGTAGCTAAGGGTATCAGCGGTTTCTCGGATACCGATGAGCACACCCGTCGGCATAACGGTGATCGTGTTGCGCTATGGTCAGATAATTTATTCGACGGTAGTGGGATGATTCGTTGATTTCTGTTTTTAAAGGTTCTTCATCATTGCGATCCTCTCGGCCATGGCCATTGGATTCCAGAACTTCTACTTTGCGTCTTCCGCTGGCTTGCTCACGAATAAAATCCGTTCACTGAGCTTCCGTGCGGTCGTGAGGCAAGACATCGAATTTTTCGACAAGGACGAGAACAACGTAAGTGTAGAAGCGCTTGTTCTCAGAATTTTGCTGATAGAGCCCAATGCAGACTGGTCAACTTACGTCTAACCTCAGTGATAACCCCCAGAAGGTGAATGGTTTGGCCGGTGTCACTTTGGGAGCGTACGTATGCATTCATTTCGCATAGCATTAGCTGCTCACTGAGTCCGCGCAAACAGCATCGTCCAGTCATGTGCCACGCTTGTCACAGGAACTATCATTGGCCTGATCTTTGCTTGGAAGCTCGGTCTCGTTGGTCTTGGTAAGAATTTTCCCGCTGTGTTGGTGGAGTGCATGTGGCTAACGCATGTCTTCAGCTTGCACGCCTGTGCTTTTTTCAGCAGGTTACATCCGTTTGGTGGGTGTTACTGAGGTCCTTCCTGGCATCTTCACTGACAATACTGCTGTAGCGTGTCGTCGTCTTGAAGGATCAACAGAACAAACACGCCCACGAGCAGTCCGCGCAGCTTGCCTGCGAAGCCGCGGGTGCTATCCGCACCGTCGCTTCTCTGATCCGCGAGGATGATTGCCTTCGTCTCTACAGCGAGAGCTTGGAAGAACCGCTTCGCAACTCTAACAGAAAAGCCATCTATAGTAACGCCATCTATGCTCTCTCCCAATCCATGTCGTTCTATGTCATCGCGCTCATATTCTGGTACGGCTCGCGTCTCGTCTCTTCTGGAGAATTATCTACCTTCCAATTCTTCGTCGGCCTCATGGTAAGCACCGGAATATCTGATTCGCGCAGTCCGTCTGAAATCGTGCCGTATAGAGCACTACGTTCAGCGCTATCCAGGCTGGAAACGTGTTCTCGTTCGTCCCTGATATTTCTTCTGCCAAGGGTGCTGCTGCGGACGTCATTACACTTCTGGACTCGATGCCTGAGATCGACGCTGAGTCGACGGAAGGCGAGATTCCGGGAGACGTCGTGGGTAGGATCCGGTTCGAAAACGTGCACTTCCGCTACCCGACCCGACCTGGTGTGCGCGTGTTGCGCGACCTGAACCTGACAGTTGAGCCTGGCACATACGTTGCGCTTGTTGGCGCTAGTGGATGCGGGAAGAGTACCACGTGAGTTTTATGGTAACGTGAATAGTCGCATCGAGTTTGACATTCCTGCAGGATTCAACTGATCGAACGATTCTATGACCCTCTCATGGGAACCATCTATGTTAGTATATCTGTTCGTCGCACGACATTGTGATACTGATTATGCTCTTCTCGATAGCTTGATGAACAGCCTGTTACCAAATACAATGTCTCTGAATACCGAAAGCACATCGCGTTGGTCTCTCAAGAGCCGGTAAGTGACATTACTGTCAGGTTATCTTCTTATGACTCAAAACTTCGCAGACTCTCTACTCTGGCACAATCCGCTTCAATATCCTGCTCGGTGCTGTTAAACCTCAGTCTGAGATCACACAAGAGGAGATTGAGGCAGCATGCCGCAACGCCAACATCTTGGACTTCATCCAAAGCTTGCCTCAGTGAGTTTGTTTCATGAGGCTGGTGCGCTGAGCGACGCTTACCGTTCCTAACAGGGGCTTCGACACGGAAGTTGGTGGCAAGGGCTCGCAGCTGTCTGGCGGTCAGAAGCGTATGTATCATGCGTGTTTTCCCTCATGTTTTGTGACTCATAATATCTCCGCCAGAGCGTATTGCGATTGCACGTGCCCTGCTCCGGAACCCCAAGGTGTTGCTGCTCGACGAGGTAGGATTACGCCCATGGTTTCATTGACACGAGGCATTGACTACTGCTTATCTAGGCCACGTCCGCACTTGATTCGAATTCAGAGAAGGTTGTGCAAGAAGCGCTAGACAGGGCAGCCAAGGGCAGAACGACGATCGCCATCGCGCATCGGCTGTCGACCATCCAGAATGCTAACCGGATGTAAGTTTTACCCCATAGGCGATGTTTGGAAGCACGTTTTGATTGTTTTTGCAGATATTTCATCAAGGACGGTGCAGTCAGCGAGGCGGGAACCCACGATGAGCTTCTTGCGCTCAAGGGTGGGTACTATGAGTATGTGCAGCTGCAAGCCCTCAGCAAGAAGTAAAGTGTGACGAGACATTTTGGGGATTGGACATTATGATACCATGGTTATATAGCAGTAACGGATTTTTAGTCTCCTTATAATCGGCATTAGCTTTCGTAGGCTCTTGATATCCGTCCGTTGGTTGTTACCCACGCTTTGTACATTTAGATTACGACTATCCACGCATACAGCACGAGGCATTTGTACGCAGCTCATTGTGATACCCAATGTTTCAGAGTGGCAGTTTCCCCGAAATGCGCAAAAGAGAAGACAGCAGGCGTGAGTGAGGCTCGGTAGTCTCCGCACAAAACAGGACCGACGCGTTCTGCCACCGTCATCACTATCATACCTCAACTCTGCTTATCCCCAATCCCTCGCGCCAAAATGTCTGTCCAGCTCAGCCCGAGCGTTACCCTCGGCTTCCACAGTGCGTCGGGGCGGTGCATTGCGTGCTGAACAACGCTCATACACCCCTATAGGACCCCTCACACAACACGTCAAGCAGTCGCTTGCGATTACCAATCCCAATGCGCAACCGGTTGCGTTCAAAGTCAAAACGACTGCACCAAAGGTGCCTCCACCTCATGGCGAGCATGTTCGTTCTTCTGACTGGGCTGGAGCTAGGTGTACTGCGTACGCCCAAATTCCGGGAGAGTGGAACCCGGAGAGACCGTTGAAGTGCAAGGTAGTGTGATGCCGTAACTAATATTGGGCGTCGCTGAGCGTCGTGCTGCCCCTAGTCATGTTGCAGGCGATGAAGGAGGAGCCACCCCTGAACATCAAGTGCAAGGACAAGTTTCTGATTCAGAGCACAACCATCACTCATGACAAGGAGACAATGCCGGTGCAGGATATCGTACGATCCATATATTCCCTTCAGCAATTTGCAATCAACCCTTAGACGTATCATATAGTGGAACGAGAACTCGGAGGAGGTACACTCGCAGAAGATCAGGGTGGCGTACTTGCCGCCAGAAGGTCAGACGGTACCGGAAGAGGATGAGGGGCCAGCCTCCCATGGCATTGAAAATGTGGGCGACATTTTCGTTTGTAGGAGGCTTTCCTGCTGAATTTCATGTGGTAGAACTACGGCACAGTTCGGACGCATCCTTCGAGCAACGGAGATGCACAGCGTGAACACAGTGGAGACAGCGGCGTGCAGCCACATGAAGAAGAGCAACACCACGATGCATCGTCTACTCCGCCTCAGCCTACCATTCATGTCCAGGATGAGCAATCTGCGCCGGAGGCGCCTGAATCGGACGTTGGGATCGTCAATGTCAACGTCCTCACACCACAACCCCCTGCTCTATCATCTTCCGCACCTGCACCTGCACCGAATAAGAATGCAGACCTCCAGGCGCGGCTGCGCGAGGCACAGGCGGAGATTGAGCGTCTACGTAACCTCATTTCCTCCATGCCCGAGCCCAGCACAGCCCCGACAACCCTCTCCACGACGTCAACGGAACTAAGACGGCGACGGCCGCTATCCACTACTGATGCAGGAAGCACGCTAGATGGCGAAACGGAGGTGGGAACGTACATCGAGGAAGCCGTCGCACCTCCCGAGGGAGTCCCACTGCAAGTGGTCATCGTCATCGCGCTCGGCGTGTTCATCACAACATATTTATTCTTCTGACGAGCCTTCTTCGTGTTCGGATGTTTTCGTATCTTTCCCTTAACAGTTGGACACAACGCCGTGTTGTGTAGCACATCGAATGGTGTGTCGGTTTACATTCCGTTGTGTATCTCATTTGTCCTGTTGTCTTTCCGATATCTCGCTCCGGCTATCATTTCCTTGCTTCATGGCCTGGATCTCATCTCTTGTCATACCTAAATTAATTGCTTTGGCATTCATTCCCGCTGCCCTGATATTATTCCCTGTATGTCTATATGTAAGCAGAGGTGTGCACTCTTCATATTCGATTCGACCATCTGCATAATAGATTCAGATGGATGTGTTTATCGGTATCTACGCTGTATCAAAGCTTGACTTTGGATCGATTGAGTTGAGCGTGGAGTGAGATGGCTAATATGCCGTGTCCGCGCGGTCGACACTCTTTCATAACCATGACGCTCGTCTTGCCCGGAGAACAAATTCTTGCAGAACAGGTCAACGTCAAAAGGCTCGGTCCTGGCCTCGAGCAGCTCTTCAGCTCCGATGGAGAGTCGTACATCATGTCGACTCGCGCTGGCGAGCTCAAGCATATCACGAAGCGAAAGGAGTGGTTCGTAGATAGTAACTCTCGACGGGTGAGCGCATGCATTGCTTTCAGTGTTTGAGTATGTCAGTTCTGATAGAGGGGAAGGCAGTACATCCCGAGCGCGAATGAGGCGGTCGTTGGGATGGTCATCTCCCGCAGTGGAGAGAACTGGAGGGTGGACATCGATTCTGCGCATATGGCGGCTCTGGACGGGCTCGCATTCGAGGGGGCCACAAAACGGAATAGACCCAACTTGAAGGTGTGTGCTTCATTCATCTCATTGCGTGCAGTGTATGCTCACACTGTATCTCGCAGGTCGGGTCGCTGCTTTACGCCCGAGTGTCGCTCGCACACAAAGATATGGAACCAGAATTGGAATGCTTCGACGCACAGACTCACAAAGCGGAAGGCTTTGGAGAGCTCAAAGGCGGTTTTCTCGTCCAATGCAGTCTCAAGATGTGTCGACTGTGCGTATCGTCGCAGCTGCTTGTCCCGTTGCACGCATGCTCATCTCCCTGACAGACTGTTGGACCCAAAGCATTTCCTACTCCCTCTCCTAGGCTCGAAATTCCCGCTTGAAACTGCCGTCGGGTTGAATGGACGCGTGTGGGTGAATGCACAGGATGCAAAACACATCATTGCCGTCTCTCGGTGCATCGAAGCTGTAGACCCCGATGGGGGCGGGATGGACGAGGCCGGGGTGAAGAAATTCTTGGGTACACTGGATATCTGATACGTGTATTATAGTTATATCATATCGTCAGTATATGTGCAGTACACTTGGCGCGACGATACTACTGTACATACTATACGATAACAACGAATCCTCTCTGGAACGGGTATATAGCCATGTGATGGAGCAGGCAAGCTCGAGATTCGTCCGGACTGGTCAGTCTTCGTCACCCAAACGTGCCCTCTTCGAAGGTCTCCTCCCAGAGCCTGAAACACTCTCGTCCTCGCTCATCGGTGTCCCAGCGTTCCGCGCACTAGCCCGCTTTTTCCGTTGGTACTCTCTGTCTCTGTTCTTCTTGTGCTGTGCCGGGGTGAGATCTGGTGGTCTGGTTGATGGCGGGAGGATGACAGTGGTGATGCCAGGTGTGGACATACGAGAATGGTCGTCCGCCGTGGCGGCGGACTCTTCGCCTTCTCCGGCAAGATCGAGCGACTAAACACATGAAATATCCACCGTTATGACCGGAAGGAACATTCAAGAGGCTCGCACCTTCCTGTATGTCACGCTGCTCTGAGAGAACATACGATCGGCGTCGGTGACTTCATACTTCTTCCTGCCTCCCGTGGGGTTTTTGAGATAACCCTCAAAGCCATGTATGATATTTCCTCCGCTATGCGCGGCAGTCTCTGTCAGATATGACGCCTCGAGGTTGTATATCTGCACCTCCAGTGCTGCCTGTACATCGGAATGAGTGTCTCATGTTCAGGAGAAATGGGGCAATGCGCACCAGCTGCTTGTCGATGTTGCGCCGCTTTGTCAATGCCTGCATGAGCTCTTTTCGCGCTGCATCATATCTAGCCTTGTCCTCCGGAGTGGGCGCATCGCCCGACATGACTAGCGGAGGGGGAAGGCGGATGCTAACGCGCTCACTGAGAGGGTGGCGTTGGTCGAAACACGTGGCTAAGGCGTTTCCCGCCTGGTGCCACTCCTCCGTGCTTATGAAGGTTATTGAACGGAGAGAAACGGCTTTCCGGACCATGTCCATTAACTAATACTAGTACAGTATGGTACGTATCGCGTGAGTAGAGTACAGCGCAGCTACGACGGGTGGCGCCACACATCGGAACGTCCACAATTGTTCGTCCACCCTAAAGAAATGGTGTACAATCCATCTTTCGACGGCAGTCCATAGTCCGATTCAGAATAACAATGATACATCCGAATTACTGTTCGCGCATCAGAAATGCCTTCAATACGACGTGGCATTATAGATAATCGGGTTGGACGCCATGCCAATCATTCTGCCCACCGTGCCCTAGACATCATACATTCGTTCATTTACATCATAAATCCGAAACAACTTGGTCTATCACGTACCTCGCACGTGTCCCATTCTTCTAACACCGTCATATAGAATGTGGCGTTGGAGGCAGTCTTGCCGCCACCGAACCCGCCTTGAGCGCGGGAGAAGTCTGGCATAGTTAAATTGGGGGGAGCCGGGTTTGTCGGATATGGGACAGCTTGATCAGAGCAGGTCAGCAAAACCGACAGGCCGAGGGAGAGACAAGGAGCTCACCAGGGTAGTTCTCTGCGTCATACCTCCCATAGTAGTAGCCACTCATAAACAAATCCGCGGGAGCAAGAGATGAAGGCTGCTCTGTGACCAGGTAAACTGAGTATGCATAACTTGACTTGCAATAGTCGGCGCGGATGTTGTACGAGAAGTTGAACGTGGCACCCGGGGCGATCTTCGTCCAAGACGCTGGCTCGCTGATCGTACCAGGAGTGCCTGCCAGCACAGAGGCAATTATGGCGAAGAGAAGTAGCAGTAGTCCTGTGAAGGCCGTCCGCATTGTGTAAAGGTGCGGATTGCAGGATAATAAATGTGTTGTGATGATCCGGCTGACGGGGCACAACTCGCCTTTATACATCATCGGATTTCGGGACCAAACGGTCAAGAATTACCAAAGAAGATGCAAGGCTCATCGTGGAGGTGGGGCGCCAAACCCGAGACTGGCTCCGTGAGGTGCGATGGGCCCGCGGTCCCGGCGGCGACTGATGCACGATCTTGGGACCAGTCTCTCTACCCGTGAAACTGGTTTCGTCATAGGAGCGGCATACAGTCTAACAGGCTAGGCGCACCGATGTGGCATGAGCGGAAAGCAAAACATAGCAGCGGAGGTTCAAACGGTGCTGCTTCACAGGCTGCAGGTGGATTCGAAGCTAAATATTGGCTCCCCAAGCTTCTCCTTCTCAAGAACCACTGATATGCCTGTGACATACAACTGGGCGAATGGTTGCCAGATGCTCAATCACTCGAACTGTCCTTGCGGCGCTGGCGATAGAACTCTTACAATCCCAACCCAATGGACGATCAGCAGTAGAAAACATATAGGAGACGTCACTCATCCTCCGCAGAAGATGTTTAACTGTCGAGGGACTGAGTCTCACACAAAGGGCTCTTCTCCCCTGAACTTTATTCGGATGTGCTCAGCGAAGATGCGTGCAACGTGGGTGTGAGACTCACCTAGGGCCAAACCCAGTCCGATGAAGGGTGGAGAATATTCCAGACGATGAAAGGAAACGATAGGCAGAAACGGCATATCTCCCGACAGGTCAGAGATCAACGTCTTGTGAGAGAAGGTATCATGCATACACGCCAAAGGAATACGACACAACGTGCACAGACTATATAAAGTAGACAAGATCGTTCTTCTTCTTGCTCTGGACTGTTCAGGGCAAAGGGTGATGAGACGGGAGTCACAACCAGATACGCACTTAGTGAGAGCTCACCTTCAGCTATGCCGCTCAAGAAGTGCTCATGGGTCAACTTGGTCGCTCCTTCCCGCAGAGCAATCATGCCGGCCTCCACACACACCGCCTTCAACTGTGCACCGTTAAACTCATCCGTACTCCGTGCAAGCTCTTCGTAATTGACGTCCGGTGAGCAGGCCATCTTTCTTGAATGGATTTCGAGAATGCGTGCCCGAGCGGTCTCATTCGGAAGCGGGAATTCAATCTTCCTGTCCAGACGTCCTGACCGGAGCAGAGCAGGGTCAAGGATATCGATACGATTTGTCGCAGCAATGACCTGCGGAGTTGGCATTAGAATGAGAAGATGTGCCACGCGGAATGCGCACATACCTTGATCCGCTCATCGCTGCTGAAACCGTCGAGCTGGTTCAATAGCTCCAACATCGTTCTCTGCACCTCACGGTCTCCGCTCTTCTCCGAGTCGAAACGCTTGGTACCAATAGCGTCAAGCTCGTCGATGAAGATGATTGCTGGCGCCTTCTCCTTCGCTAACTCGAAAGCATCTCGCACAAGCTTGGCACCGTCGCCGATGAACATTTGCACCAGTGATGGCCCAGCAAGCTTAAGATAGCACGCTTTCGTCTGGGCAGCGCAGGCGCGAGCCATGAGCGTCTTGCCCGTACCTACACCGACGCATGAGTAAGCAACGATCGCATGTCGGGAGAGCAGCTGGACTTACCTGGTGCCCCGTACATGAGGCAACCCTTTGGAGGCGTGATGCCCAGTGTCTTGAACTTGTCCGCCTGCTCCATCGGAAGGACAATTGCCTCGACCAGTTCCTCAATCTGCTTCTCCAGCCCACCAATGTCGGTGTATGTCTCTGTTGGTCGCTCATCCACCTCCATCGCTTTGACACGGGAGTCGAACTCGGCAGGCAGTGTATCGAGGATGAGATATGAGTCCTTGTTGACACCAACCAGGTCCTGTGGCTTGAGATTCTCCGGCGGGACGAGACCGATGAGTGGCAGGAAGACTGTCTGTCGCGTTGAGGTCTTGATAACTGCGCATTTGCCTTTGCGCATGGAATCTAGATCACGATTCGCACCGTCCTCCTCGCCTTCTGGGTCAACGTCCAGGATCTGCATCCGTCAGCAGAAGTGGGTGAACTAAGCACAATCATAACTCACTTCCACGACGTTCGCGACAAGATATGGTAGTACTTTATTCTGCTTGATCTTCTCACCATTGTCCCTGATCTTCTCCTTCATGACATTCTGTTCGTGTTGTAGCCGCAACGTCTCTGAACGCATCACCTGAAGGACGTTAGTGCGCCATTAACTGCAGCAGCATGATGGATCACCTTCAGGTCGTTGTCTATTAATCTCGCCCGCGTCAATATTTCGTCTGTACCCAATGACACGATTTCTTCTGGGATGTCCGCCCATGTCTCCTCAGCAGGTTGGTCCGGGGTAGTGTCCATGGCGTCCCCGGCAGCGGGGGGCTCTGAGGGTGACGCCTCAGGCTTCTTCTCATTGTTGTTCTCCGGAGGAGGATTGGGGGGTTGTGTTGAAGACATGGCGTGCGCGGTAAGAAAACAGGAACGGTGAGGTGAGGATCAAGAGGCAGTAGAGTTGAGGGCGTACGCGTCGCAGAACGCATGACGCATTACCAGGGAATATATGTCCATTTATGGATATCAATAAATTACTCATTACTTAGGCTAAGAAATTGTGTCCGATAATTCCCGTCAGAATCGTTGAGTTCGATCTCACCGTTACTGGAACCTCTATCTCACGTCGCCCGCTTTGATGACATTGCGAGCATAAGGTGCTCAATAGACTGGAGTACACGATACGAACGTATTCAAATCACTCTCTTATCGAGTCCCGTCTAATTCGAGTGCGAGGGAACCATGTGGTACCCTCCGGGCTTCCCGATTTCTCTCTTGGGTCTTGCTGCACAGGTTCCCCTGGAAGCACCCTCTAAGATCTCCCAGACCACCATGGCCGCCGTCCCCGACTTTGCATTCAAGGGTAACGCGAGCACTTTTACCCCTGAAGACTTAGTGGCGTTGGCGAGACCTGGCACCGGACTTGCCAATCCGTCCGGGGACTTGGTCTTGGTACCAGTCAGCAAATACTCACTGGAAGAGAAGAAGTTAGTAAAATTGCTAGTCGTTCTCCCTTGATGCTTTACGAAAACCTACAGGGATCACAAGTCAATCTTCATCGCTTCGGTCGAGTCGAGCATGCAGCCGTATGAAATCCCTCTAACGAATGGTGGCGAAGCCTTCTGGCTCGATGCGCGCACTGTCGCGCATGCTGTCGAAGAAGGCGAAGATAAGGATAAAGTGACGACCCTCTACGCGCTCTCTGTGAAATACGAGATAGAGTCCCGTGGTGTCCTGAGTGTGTCTGGCCCTCCTGTTTTCATTGGTAAATTCCCTACATCAACACCGTCGAACTTCAAGTACACCAGTAGTGCTGGTATTCTAGTTTTCTCCGATTATGTGCATGCAGACGGGGACCTCAAAGCAGTGAAGAAGAACGACGAAGCTTGGGAGAACCGAGGTGATTCCGCATACGGGTATGATGATACCTATGAACGTCACTGGGACACCTGGGTGGGCCCCAAGAGGCCATCGCTATTCTCGGTCAATCTGTCACCAGCATCTGATAATAAGTGGATCCTTGGTCAAGAGTTCACCAATTTGCTCAACGGAACTGGCCACGTAAGCTGTGTTCTGTTTGGGGGAACTGCGGCGGTTGACTTGCACGTAGAACTGTCCTGTTGAACCTTTCGGCGGAACAGACGACTTCGAAGTGTCTGACACGCATGTCATCTATACTGCGAAGGATCCCGTGCTTCCCGCCGCATGGCACACCAAGCAAAATGTACCGTGGTGCTTATACTTAAAGATGGCTGCGTGCTGAACACCCAACCACTGTGCAGGTCTATATTGTTGATATCATCGGTCAAGAGAAACCGAAAGAGTTGACTTCTGGGAAACATGGTGCCACGCATAGCCCCGTTCTCAATGCGAAAGGCGACAAGGCTGCTTGGTTGCAGCTTGATAAAGATGGCGCCGAAGCGGATAGGCATGTGCTCGCGTAGCATACAATAGCATACACTGACGTTTATACGTCACAGGGCCAAGATTGTCATTTACGATTTGGTGAAGGACATTGAATACACGTTGACTCAATGTTGGGATCGATCGCCTGACGCACTTGCTGTAAGAAAAAGCATGCAGACTGGGATCTTGCCACTTGACATACTCTTCCTAGTTCTCTACAGACGGAGAGGCCATCTATTTCACCGCCGGCGATCTCGCGAGAATTAAGGTGTTCGTTCTGCCACTGCCTGAGACCCCATCTCACTCTACCCCTGATCCATCACTACCGCCTGAGTATCTGAATCCGGTAGCACTGACATTTACCGGCGCGGCAAGTGGACTTCAAGTCATTCCTAACGGACGTCTGATCTTCACCCGCTCCTCGCTCACTTCGCCCAACGACGTGTATGTAATGCGCGGGTTAGACAACCTCAATCTGCACGACATGGCATCGCGCTTGTCGGTCGAAGTCGAGGTAGAACAGATCACCCAGTTCTCTACGGATGCCCTCAAATCCAAGAACTTGGACTCGGGCGAGGACTTCTGGTTTGAAGGCGCAGAGAGCAAGAAGGTGCAAGGCTGGCTCCTGAAACCGCCCGGATTCAAGAAGGGTGACAGGAAAAAGTGGCCGGTCGTTGTGTTGATCCATGGCGGTTCGTATATATCTGTCGATTTTGTTGCGTAATCGTTGATTCCCCAGACAATAGGTCCTCAGGGTGCTTGGGAAGATCAGTGGTCTACGAGATGGAACCCGAATGGTAGGGTTCGTTATCTGCAGATTACAGAGGCACATTACTGATGCTGCTCCAGTCTTCGCACAGCAGGGCTACGTGACAATCGCTATGAACCCGACTGGTTCTACAACGTTCGGTCAAGGTGGTTGTTAGAATGGGCCTATATGCATCTCCATGCTTACCTTTTTCCTAGAGTTTACGGATGCCATCTCGGAGGACTGGGGAGGAAAGCCGTTCGTCGATATGCAAAAAGGATGGAAGTATATCCTCGACAACTACCCGGAGGTGCGCATATATCCGCCTATGTTGACAATAGGGTAGACAGCGCTTCACTGGTTAATTCCGTTCTTCAGATTGATCCTGAACGAGCCGTCGCTGCCGGCGCGAGTTGGGGTGGATATGCTATAAAGTACGTCATAAATGAATCATACAACGTGAATGCACTGATCATCCCAAATCACAGCTGGATTCAAGGTCACCCGGAATACGGATTTGGATTCAAGGCTTTGGTCTGTCATGATGGAGTATGTGATGTTGCGCGTATGGGAAGGATTGTTAACTCATATCCTGTCAGGTGTTCTCTGCGACTTACAACGGATATTCTACTGACGAATTGTTCTTCGTAAGTAATGGGTGATATGTAGCTTTAATGATGATTTGCCAACCGAGCTACAGTTCAACAATGAATGGGGAGGACGTCCTTGGGAAGCGAAAGCGAAGGAGATATTGGCTAGGTGTGCTGTTTACTCGATGTCTGTCGTTCCACATGGTCGATGAATGCTCTCTTCAGATACGATCCGGTGAATTTCGTTGACAAGTGGTCCACCCCGATGCTTGTGATCCACGGTAGTAAGGACTATCGCCTGCCAGAGACCGACGGCATTGGAGCATTCCATACGTTGCAAGAGTTCGCATACATCACTTGCGCTCGTGATGGAAGACTGATCTACCGTGTATAGGCAAGGCATTCCCAGCCGACTGCTGATCTTCCCAGACGAGAATCATTGGGTGTTGAAGCATCAGAATAGGTCAGCCGAATTCCTGCTTCGATTACATCCTTGTGACCGACCAGAAATGTTGCCGACAGCTTGAAGTGGCACTACGAGGTGTTCCGTTGGTTCGACAAGTACTTGAAGGAAGATGATTGAAGGAAGTGAAGCGTTGCTCAGCGTCCTTAAGACGCTTGTGTATACTCATGCCAATGTATAGCCGTGGACAAATCGATTCTGCATGATAATGCGGATTCATCTCTACGGCATCATGGAGACCATGCAGTAGCCGTCCGCATGTTCCGCGACCCGGTCACGAGCTCTTTTGCTTGATATACCGGGAAACTCATGCATACTCCGCACCTTCAGCAGTCTACAGGAATTGTATCCGCAGGTTGGCAGATAGCATCACAGGCAGGGATGGCTCCGGCAGACGAAGATCCCACATCATCCAAACACGACGTTTCCAGTGCGGTAGAACAACCTGATTCACCTCAGATGGAGATAGTCGACGAGGGATATCTCGTGCGAAGGGTTGGCATCAATCCTGAGACTGGCGAAGCATGGAACACATCCTGGGTAAGGCGCAACAATTGCAGTGCAGAGGCTATCGCCAAATGGGAGGCCAACAAGCCCGGAATTGAACCAGGTCTGTACATATTAACGCTCGTTCTCCTCATCAGTCGTGATTTATCATATAGTTGTCAGCAGCAGACGAATCTTTGATTGATGGTTCCTCCAACATTCGCAAGCGTTCGATCTCCTCGATCGTCAGTATTGCGAATGCGACCACCAAGAGGAGAGAGCTCAACAACGAGTCAATGCCAGTCACGAAGCCTGGATCTAGTTCAGAGGGACAAAACTTGCACAGCTCTAAGGGTCCCGGCCAACAGCTGCCGGACTTTATAGATCTTAGAAAGTCCCGACGGGCTTCTTCTCTGTTCATCCCGTCTCCACGAAAGGGTTCAAAATATCAGTTCAAAACAGTACGCCCGTCATACTGCTTCGATATCATAAGGAGGCTAAGATTGGATTGTGTACAGTCGGTGCATCAGGTCGAGATATCTCAGATATCGCAAAGCAATACGGACACCTTCGGTAAGCATTACATGTCATGCGGCTCCTTGACGCCTTCAAGAAGCTGATGACCGAAGAGCAGAGGTCACCACCGAATGGTTACTAGATCGAGTCGTATCCACTCAGAAGGGTATGCTGGTGGAGCTTCGAGGAACGAACAGTGGCAAAACAGGTGATGGTTGGTACCACGGCCAGTATGAGGGAGCGCAGGGCATGATCCTCTCCGTGCTCAATACTGGACACACGTCGTTCGCCTCCACCGCCCGAGTCAAGTTACTAGATCTTAGCGACTCACCACAGGAAGTTTTCACCGTTCCTGTGTCATACCTCTGGCCGGTCGAACCGACAGAACCCGGCCAGAGAGCATTGATGCTACATGGGGACCAGAAGGGTTCCGTGGCAATCGTCCGGGAGGAAGAATCAGATGGCTGGTTCGTGTCGGTGGGCAACTTGCACTTCGGGATCAGCGCAAATAAGTTGGTGCGAGTCATAAATGCATAACTTTGGATGACTTCGAGCATGCAACGACTTTCTGATGTGTATATGGGTGACTGTAATCTAGCTGAGAAGTACTGTTGTATCCCTGTACCTCGAGCGCATGAATGCACCCTTGATCTGATTAGTTATAGGCAACCGAAAGGAGGGCAAATCCGATTTATGGAATGGTTGTTAACTTCTCGTAGACGGTCTGTGAAAACAAGCACAGCGATGTCATTTACATTGCGTCCGGTCTCTCACATTGACCCTAACGGGTGCTGCAGAGACTCAGAACGTTACTAATGTTGCGGTTGCATGATATGAAGGTGGGCAATACTTGAGTCCTTTCTCCGTTGTGACTGGTGGACAACATAACGACATTGCATTAATCTCCATCGACACATAGATAAGGCCATCATTCCTGTATCACTTCGTACTCGTCCGTTATCCGCCCCATCGCGGTCCGCAGTCCCGCCCAGAGGGTGTCCAGCAGCACGGCACCGTTCGCCAATCCGAACACAAGGGTGGATGCATAAAAGAAGTTTGCATTACCGGTGCCCTGTACCAGCCAAAGGTGGTGGAACAGAGGCAGTAGGAGGGCAGAGTGGATATGTAGCAGCCCAGCAATCATAGGATGGCGGAGGTCTATGGATACAAAGAGTCTCAGTCAACGATTATCACCGAGAATGCCGCCCGATAAACATACGTGGGTATGTCTCAGGAAATATGGACCATAAGCTCAGGAAAAGACCTGGATCTGACAACGTCGGGTATGCTTTGAAAGTAGCTAGCACGCCCACGGTGAGGAAACATGCATAGAGCAGGTCATGTCTACGGGGAACAAACTATAAGAAGAGACTCGGTTCTAAGGAGAACAGGGACGTACTGAAACTTGATGCAGATTGGCACTATATAGATGAGCAGATGGACCTAACAAGGCCGTCAGAACGCATCAATCCTGCAGCCCCAGATACCTACCGAGAAAACCATCAGGAAGAACGCTCTGAAGTGGTCAAACATCTCAGTAAAGAAGTACCACCATAGGCCAGGATTTGGCGTGAGGTCTGGTAACATCAACCTATTGCTCGTTCATCAGACTTTGCGATGTAAAATAGGCAGAGTGCTTACGGTGCTATCCAGCTTTGCTCAACCCACAGCCAGTTTCCGCATACTAGTGTTGACGCAAAGGTCAGCATCATGGAGTAGACAGCAAATTTGGCGAATAGTGGAAGCATTTGCCGCTTGTCTGCGTTGAACGGTCGAGGTAATGCTAAACGCGACTCAGGTCCTGACACAATAAGTGCTGTGAGGGGAAGGAGCATGACAGCCCATGGTAGTGAGAGTTGAACGAGAAGCGCAAATGTTAGAAGGGACATCGACGAACGACCTGCGTCGCATGGTTTTAGGACAACGCATACTGTCAAGCAGGAAAGGAGCAACCTCGGCATGCAAACCGCAGTGAGAGCAGAATTAGCATGTTCTCAAATGTCGACGTGGACCATGCAAGAGACGGGAGGAAGGTATATGGATTGAGCAGGTATCTGGATTCATGCTTCATGAGTAGAAGCGCATTGGCTGCAGACGCTCCGAACGTACAAAGCAGCTATCAATCCTTCTCTTGAGCCTTTCAGCACGTTGATACGTGCTCTCCATACGTCTATCAAGGCCCACGCAGCAGCGCCATCGACAGCTGTCCAGACGATCGGTGATGTGATTCGCGTGAGGGGAAGGATGGTAGAGAACAGCGATAGCAGGAGAGGAGACTGCCCTTCGTTAATACAACATAATTGGAATATAAAGGGAACTCACATGTCGGAAGAGACCTCCTGAATACGGGTCAAACCCTTGTTGAAACAGGTAGATACCCTCCTGCACTAGACATGGTGGCTGTCAGTACCACCGACGCGGTCGTTGAAAGCGAAGGGTCCGTACACCGTGGATATGCGGTCAGAGGGGTGGATAGCAGGTGGTCATTCCTAAGGTCGACATCCTGGAAGAATAGCGCAAGTAGATATCGTCCCGCGAGTAGGACGGGAAACGTGGTATTGAAGTCCATCCAGGTTGAGACGCGGTGGCTGCTGTGGCCCCAGCTCCGCGCAACCCAGCGTCCGAACTCCGCTCAACCATGATGGATCCAAATTACTCGCAGGAAGTGCCTCAGTTTTCCGTTTCTCACATCAAATACCACCTACCCTACTTCACGCCGGCAGAGGTTGACCAATTAGCGGACAAGCAACGGGGAAGGCTATCCGTGACGCAGGAAGAGAAGATTCGGCAACAGGCATGCGGGTTCATCGAAGCGGTTGGTGCAAAGATTGGCTTGTATGTCCTTACTCAACGTCTCAACTAAGATGAATTGCTCAACGACCATGTAGTCCAAGAAAAACGATAGCAACCGCTCAGAACCTATATCACCGCTTCCACCTCTATTTTCAGAGGAAGGACTTCAGCTATTATGTACGCATTTCATACTGTTAGCAACGGTTCGCTTACAATTTGCTTCATGCCAGGACGTGGCCTTAGCAGCACTGTATGTCTCTTCAAAGATGCATGACACTCTCAAGAAACCCAGGGAGATCCTGATGGTTGCCTATGCTGTGCGCTTTCCAGAGCTCGCGGCCAAGTCGAAGTCTGTCGCGGGTGAAATTGACATGGACCCAGCAGTGAGTTACAGTTGCTTCTTCCAATTTTCTTATAACCTGATGATGTTGAAGACGGTCGAACATGACCGACAGCGACTGTTAGCCGTTGAGAGGTTAATTCTGGAAACCGTCTCTTTCAACTTCACGTCACGCCTCCCTTTTCCATACGTGATCAAGGCGGGGAAGGCTCTTCGAGGTCTGTTTTCCATTATTAGTTACGTTCTTCACCTACTGAACTAGCCCGTAGCTAGTAAGAAGCTGACCAAACTAGCGTGGCGCTTGGCCATTGATAGGTAGCTGCCTGCATCCGTGCGATGATTGTGAAAGCTCATCGGCTGGACCATTCAGTTATCGCAGCTTGGTAAATCTCGAGTATCCTCCCCATGTGGTCGCATTAGGATGCCTATACCTGGCCGCTTCATTGTCTTCCTTCGAGCAGGCTCCCTCTCCCGCACGGCCAGGCTACGCCAGCAGCGCCGAGATCGCAGCTACGCTTGGTCAGTACGGACAGTGGGAGAAGCAGTTCCAAGCGCACGTACAGGACTTGGAAGGTGAGCTCAATGTCTGTGTACAATACAATACATCTCAGCCTATCGCTCGCTCTCACAGAGATCGCGTTTGTCGTCATCGACCTGCTCGTGACGGCGTCACAAAATGCGTTGGCGAACACCTCTCCAGTCACGCCGTCCTCTCCGTCTCCGCATACTAGTCGGAGCCAGCACCGTCAAGCCTTGGCGCAAGCGCAGCCTCCGCCGGTCCCGTACAAGACAGACCAGCTGATCCGTTTGAAGATTCTGATGCGGGAACATGAGCATCCTCCGAGACAGTGGGAGATCGCGGTCCCTCGATATGAAGAGAACGAAGCGTCGTTACTGGGACGCAACGAAGGCACGGTCCGATTCCTGTTCGGTCCCCCTGATGTTGCGGATGGTGGGTTCTGATACGATCAGGGGGCTGGAATCCCAGAGAGCTTTCTGGCCTCTGTAGATGCACCGTCGTATCTGCTGTCTTCTGATGTTGTACCTCTGCTGTCGTTGATTATTGCACCTTTGCACGATGCTTATCGGCGATCAGACCCAACTAAATTTGCGCGCCCGCCTCTCTTTGAGCCCCTAATTTTCATAGTGCGAGTTACTCGTTTGCAGCTATTGACAAGACGACGACATCATTGGGATTAGCATGTCGAGAAGCAGGGCATCACAATGAGAATGGGAGCAAATCTCAATGTTTGTGTATCCTTGGCTCTCTCGGCAACTCTGGCTCAAAGGGAGGACAGACTCCAGCAATGAGTCGGGGAATAATTAACAACTTGCACGTAAACGCCCGCACTTGGCTCATATTAGGGTAGTAGTTAAAGTTAATTTGCCTGTGCAAATGCATTTTACTTACACCTCAAGCTCATATGTGAGCAGGTTCAGCCGCTATGGCTTCCACCTCCGTCAGCGATGCTCCCTCCAAGTCGCAGCAGGATTTCCTGCTTTCAAAGGCATTAGCGTCTGCATCGTCTCTCGTCTTCCTTCAACTGTTTTCGCGCGTATTTACGTTCGCTCTGAATCAAGCATTGGTACGACTAGTCTCTCCGGAGGTTTTCGGCACTGCCGCTATCCAATTCGAGCTTCTGCTATCCACCATCCTGTTCTTGTCTCGAGAGGGCGTACGGAGTGCGCTTCTTCGCGCATCGGACAAGTCTGCATTGGACAAGACGAAGAATAATGTTTTGGTCACAAATATATCCGTGCTGCCTGTGACTGTCGGCGTCCCTGCAGCCGTCCTCATCGCGCTGCTCTACATCGGCACCACGTCCGCTTCAACAGCTTCCCAGCCCCACTTTCGCAGCAGCGTGGCTATATATACTTTAGCAGCATCCCTCGAACTGCTGTCGGAGCCTCTCTACATCCGCGCCCAGAATGACCTTCGATTCGATTTGCGCGTGAAGGCGGAGGGTACTGCTGTTGTCATGAGGACGCTGGTCGTCTTCACCCTGTTGATGACACTTCCGGTCGAATGGGCCCTTGTCGCCTTTGCAGTGGGCCAAGCTGCTTATGGCCTTACCGTGCTGGTGACTTATTTGCGAGCCTATAAGCAAGGCATCAGCTTCTGGCCTCGGAAGACGATAGCATTGGTACATGGCAAGTGTGTCTTCCCAGGCTTGCAATGCTTCGGGTGTCTGACCATGGAGTAGAGTGGGTTCCCAGTACTTCGATCCTTCGTTGCTACATTTATCTGCTGCTATGACGGGCCAATCCTTGGTCAAGCATTTTCTTACCGAAGGCGATAAGTTTTTGATCTCTCGTCTGAGTCCTCTAGCAGACCAGGGCGGTTACGCTATTGCATCCAATTATGGTATGATCATTGTCGTGCGGCGATAACGGCTGGCTTAGTCTTCTGTTTAGGCTCGTTAGTGGCGCGGATTGTTTTCCAGCCAGTGGAAGAGACGTCGCGGGTTTTCTTTGCGAAGACGCTCTCCGCAACGGACTCGCGTGAATCGCTCAAGGCAGCCGCCAGGATGCTCATGAATGTTCTTCTGGTCTTCACACATTTGCTTTTGCTGCTCGTGACCTTTGGTCCTCCGTATATGGCACTGGCAGTATCAATCCTCCTCCCGCCCAGATACCACTCCACTTCTGCGCCGACAATCCTGTGCACGTACGTGTACTACATTCCTATGATGGCTTTCAACGGCATCCTTGAGGCTTTCTTCGCTTCCGCTTCTGCGCCTTCGGATCTCCATGCGCAAAGTCGATGGATGTTCGTGTTCTCCATTGGATTCATAGCTGCGGCCGTAGGTCTGGCTAAAGGAGCCGGCCTTGGTGACGCTGGGTTAGTGTGGGCGAATGTCGCGAATCTGCTGTGCAGAGCACTCTACGCGTGGCTGTTTGTTCGCCGCTACTTCCGAACCAGGGGCGGTCCCGAGCTGGCTAATTGGAAGAAGGCGGTGCCTCCCGGGTTCGTTCTGGCGACGTTTGCTGCATCCGCGGCTGTAACGCGCTACAGCGAGTGGAAGTATCGGGACGTCCCTTTGCAGCTATTGCTTCAGAGCGGTCATGTCGCGATGGGGTTGTGTTGTCTCGCTGGATGCATGTCAGCTTGGTGAGTTCTTGACAGTGCAGTTATATTTGGGATGCTGACGTTTCGCAGTCTCATTTCCGAGCGCGCTGCGCTGTTGCAGATAAACTCGTTCATGAGAAGACGATAATCTGGTCCTGTTGACTGGCGGGCTTGCCCTTTCTTCTTTGTCGGGCAATATATGACAGTCAACAACTTTGATACCATAATGCGCTGCGGATGGTATCGAACGAAACGTCCTGATTCAATTGAGCTACAGGAACCCGTGTCCGCAGTATCTCAGCATCGAGAACGGCCGGGTCCGCATGAGTTGATGAGAGGCACATTAAGTAGATTCTGCAGGTACCCAGCCAATGGCCAATTTGAAGTAGAACAAACATGTCATAGCGGAACAGAGATCTGTCCGGCCATCGTGAAAATAGTGTTTCCCTTCAAAAGCAAAGGGCCGCCTTGAGCAGTTCCGCGAATAGAAGCTAAGGGACGCAAGGACATCTATGATGTTACGTTAATTTCTCTAGTTCTTTCCAGGAGAGGCGAATGCCGGCCTTAGGCTTCAATGAACTCTTCAGCGGATGACGGTGAATACGCAATGTGGATGAATTTCCGCTCTCAGGGCCGTGGGCGTCAAAAGTTGAATAACAGTTCTAAAGCATATACACTGTTGAAGTGGTGCCAGGAGGGAATTGGAGTTCACTGAACGCCAGCTCATTCCAACATTGCCTCCGAACTAATTGGTTTCGCCGACCCCAGTCGCCGCTCAAGGACTCACTGTTCGGAGAAGATACGAAATATAACGGCTTCGCAATCGCCGATGACGAGTGCTTCTTCTTCCCTTCCTCTGTCGCAAAATCTATGTCGAAGCCGCAAGAACCGAGTTTTACCGGATACCGAGGGCAAAATAGTGTGAAGTGCATCATGACTGCACATGTATGCGGTCGGCGCCACTTCAAGGTTACCTCCCAGGGTCCTAGCAGCGTACTCGGGCCCAGCTGAATTTGAATCGGGTGCAGTTGGTCATGAAATTGGATTGATTAGAGTTGGTTCCGACGGAATTTCGACGCGATCGAATGCGATCAACATACATTCACGCGAGTCCATTGCACTGGGCGCCTGCGCGTATGTCACGGAAGTCACGGCGTGATCTCGGTTCATTTCAGCAAGCTATGTTGTTCGCTGCTTTTCCGCCAGCACCCACCCTCCTGCTCATCCCAATAGTTCCCCATGCGGTTGGCCGGCCTGCACACAGCATTCTTGGTCTTACATTGACGCGACACCTCAGAATCCCCCGTACGCGTCTTGCATCAGTCTCTTTAACCAGTAAGGAATTCAGGAAACCAATTTTAGCTGATCAGTAGATGCAACATGCCATCGCATCTCCGGATTGACACCTCGAACAACGTGCTAGGTGGTCCCTCATCCGGCTGCAGTCTGTCTTCCAATTTCACTCCAGTCTCTGCTCGCAGCTTTCGGAGCATCTCGTCTGCGTCTGCGTTGTCCTCCGCATCTGCTGCATCTCGCAAGTTGACTGAACGGTCAGCTTCCAGCAAGGGGGGCGTCACAGTGTCGTACGCGTCATGCTCGCCTGCTCAGTCAGACGACGAAGACGATGATGGGGCTTACGAGTATGTTCTTGCCATGCACGACTTTGTACCGCAGGCGCAGAACGTAACATGTCTCGCCTTTCGAGCCGGCCAAGTTATCCGCGTGCTCAACCGGGACCCGAGTGGTTGGTGGGATGGCGAGCTAGACGGGCGAAGGGGCTGGTTCCCTAGCAACTACGTGAGTTCCGACGTTGGACTGCTGACGGATGAAGAACTTCCGAAGACGAAAGTGCGTGCGCGTGAATGTTTATGTGCGGTATACGACTCACATGTACGGCAGCGCCCCCAATCTAGGCACGCGGCATCAGTATCAGTCGCATCCGCCGCGTCGTGGGCGACCGGCGTAAGTTCCGCACCAGCGCATTCGCAGTCATTCGCGAGGACAGACCATCGCCCAATACCAGGAGGAAGGGACGGAGGGGATCCTTATTGCCCGCCGCTCATGGTCCCACTTCTTCACGGGCTCTCTCTTCTGCAAAACGCTGCCAAGACGCTCCGGGCGGCTCATTTCCAGCCATCCACAGCGTACATCATTTCATGCGTGCGCGCGATTCTCTCTGATGTAGGTTGCCTCCCACGTGATGCTCCCGTCCTACGGCACCACGGAATTCTTGCCCAAGAGCGGAAACGCATTCTGTCCGACCTCGCATCGCTCGTGTCTCAAGCGAAGAGAGCATCGGACGATACTACGAATGAGGACTTGCGCGAGTTGGAGGTGCAGGCAATGGTGCGGCTGGGTGGCCAGTTATTTGCACACGTGCGAGGATTTCTCGCGCTCCTCGTGCAGTGCGATGCCAGTCTGCCAGTGCAAGGAGTGCGCATGCCGGGATCGCCACTCGGAATCCCCCGAGAAGGTCAATGGCTCAGCTCGGATGACACAGCGGTCCATTCCAATGATACGGGCGCGAAGAACAATGGTCATCAGGCGAAGGGCGCGCTCAGTAAGCCACGCAGTGGAAGCGAACATCGTCCAGCCGCACGAAAAGCTGCATTGCCGACGAAGTCTAAGCCCTTCCGCGCGAAGAGCTTAGGGGATCTCAAGGCGCATAAGCAGACAGCTATTGACGCAGATGTGACACAGATGCCTCTGGGTCCTCATCACGAGTCGCTTCCTGCCAAGGGAGCCAATCGTTTCTCCGTTGCGTACCCGTCAAAGCAGTTGGCAGAAGATGCCGCCGCTCGCCGCAAGGCAGGGCATCGGTCCATCAGCAGTGGATCGTCCTCGTCCTCGCTTTCCTCCGAATATTCCGTCGCGCTCGCCACACCGTCCACGCCGGCTTTCCCAGCAGGCCCTGCCACCATCGCGGAGGTAATGGAGGTGCTAAAGTACACGCACGACCACTATCTGTCCACGATTGCTGCATTCATTGGACACGTGCACTCGTACTCGCGCTCATCGCATGCCTCGAGCACAGGCCACATGTATGACCTCGTGCGCGAGGTGGTCGATATGGTGTGCAAGTTGCTCACTATCGTTGATGCGGTCCTGAAACATCCTGGTATTCCGTCGCAAAAAGCGGAGCTCTTGAAGGTCGCGAAGGAGACTTTGTTCTCGATTACGAGCAGACTCGCTGACTCCGTGCGCCTGCTAACGATGCCAGCGGCTCCCGATCTGAACGAGGAACGAGAAAGGGACGCGCTTCTGAAAGCGGCAACTGGAACGTTGAAGGCTGGATCGGATTGCGTCGCTGCCGTCAAGAAGTGTCTACAGCGGTCTACAGGACAGAAACCCTTCATCATTCGTCTGCCCTTGATTGGTGACTCGACCTTGTCATGCTCACCGCGCAAGTTCTCGAGCCAAGAGGTTTCGCACGGTCGGAGACCGAGCAAGGCGTCAAGTATGTACGATCTGCGCGAACGATATGTGGCGAAGGATGTCAAGGGAGATGAAGAGGATGTAGTCCTGGAGGTCAAGGAGAAGTCTGTGGCAGATGCTACTGTCAAAGTGGACGGGCAGTCCACGGACTTGCAGAGCCAACCGGATTTGCCCAACCCCTGGCAGACGTCTGAAATGGATGAGCTGACCAGTCCGAGGTTCCGATCCTCGGTGGAAGATAAGCCACTGCCTCCTCTGGAAATCTGCACTCAGCACGTCCCGCCTGATCTTTTATCCCCTGCATCGCTGGCACAGACGGACGATGACAGGACGACATGGGAGGGAAGCCAGCAGTGGTCCCATTCTCCGATGTCATTCGAGGAGAAGTTGGTGAATGGTAGTCTGCCTGCAGTTCCCGATCAGAACGTCCCTGAGGTTGCACGGAGCACCACAGTGGCATGGACGCTGTCGCACGACCACGCCGCCGATGATGTGGCGTACAACAGCGAGGGTCAGCTGGTGGGCGCGACGCTGGCAGCGTTGGTCGAGAGGATGACACCACATGACACCCTAGTAGAGCCTTCCTTTGCCGCCGTGTTCTTCATGACATTCCGGCTGTTCACGACACCCGCGGAGCTCCTCGAGGTGATCATCGTGCGGTACAACACGGCGCCTCCGCCAGGGCTGCCGGAGGCGAATGTCCGCTTCTGGCAGCAGCGTAAGGGCCTACCTGTGCGGCTACGCGTGCACAACTTCATCAAGGCCTGGCTGGAGATTCACTGGCGTCCGGAGACGGATAATGTCGTGTTGCCTACGCTATTGAACTTTACGCACGAGGGGCTATCGTTCATGTTTCCCCATCCGGCGCAGCGAATCTTCGAACTCATCGGACAGTGGCAGATGAAGGGTGGTGAGACAGCGGCAAGCACAAAGGTTGAGCGGGTATCGAATGTCGGCATCCCCACGATCCCCCATACTGTGCCGCCTTCGGAGGCTCCTCGGCCTGTCATAACGAAGGCGCTGCTGAATGCATTGAAGAACGGAAATTTTGGATCGGTTTTCATTACCGACTTCGATGCGCTTGAGTTGGCGAGACAGCTGACAACAGTGGAGTCTGCGCTCTACTGTGCGATAAGGCCCGAGGAGATACTGGAGATGGGACAGGAGAACGCGACGTATCCTGTGAATGTCAAGGCGGTCACTTCGCTCAGCACGGCGATCACCGGGTTTGTTGCCGAGAGCATCCTGAATGAGTCTGACACGAAGAAGAGAACCGCCTTGGTCAAGTATTTCATAAAGGTGGCAGATGTAAGTTGTATCTGGAATATATCAGAACCACTCTCATGAACTTGATTGTCAGCGATGCGTGTCTCTAAACAATTTCAGCACTCCGCGGTCGATATTGGCTGCTCTGGATTCGTCGACCATCTCGCGACTCCAGCAGACGTGGATGGTATGCTGCCATTGTGGTCTGACCCTGCATGTGCTAACGGACCAATCAACAGGGCTTGCCACAGAAGAACAGAATGCAGCTCGAGGCGCTCCGGAAGCTCGCTGATCATGCGCGCAACTATTTCCACTACCGATCGCGGCTTCGTAACACAGCGCCTCCTGCAGTGCCCTTCCTTGGTGAGTTCTTTTGCTAGTTCCATTCATACGATGCTCATGCAAGCTACGGTAGGTCTATACCTGACGGATGTGACTTTCTGCCGGGAAGGGAACCCATCCTTTAGAACTTCGCCCAAGTCAGCTGATAAGAAACTGTTGAACTTCAACAAGTACCACAAGCTGGCGCGTATCGTGCAAGGTTTGGAAACTTATATTTTCTGAAACGTTCTGATCTGATACGTTGATAGACATGCAACGCTTCCAATCCCCGTATAATCTCAAGCCGATTTTAGAAGTGCAGGAATACTTGCGAGACGCGTTTGAGAAATCCTCACGTCGAGGCGACCTGCAAGATCTGTACCGTCGCAGCCTGCTGATAGAACCGAAGCAGCCGGCAGATACCCCTCCCACTAGCGACGTGCGACAACTATTCAATTGGGCAAGTCGCTCACAGTCCAACCATCCTACTCCCACTCCGATGTCATGACCAGTTGTTTCTGTCTTTGGATGTTCATTGCACATAGCTGCATGTATATTCTGTCTGCTTTCGCGGTTCTCTTCGTCGATTTGTACAATCCTGGAGTCATTTCTCTCACGCCATATCGTGTAGATACCCTCGCTCATAGACTGCATGTTCTTCTATTTCACATTCTATCGCCATACACTGCTGTCCACTTGTTGTACCCACAATACCCGCATTTCTGGAGGTCCGTAATGTACAGCTATCTCTTATCGTTATTTTTTTCTTACACTCTTCGTGGACGTTGGGTTGCCACCAACGCAGGATTGACTAGCGGCAATGGCTGTATTTCGTGACGTAGAATCCGATGTCATCCCTATGCGTTTTCTTCAAACCGTCTGCACGGAAATTGTTGTGCTTGAGACGTGGATAAGTTTCTTCGTGGACATTGGGTCCGAAGTCTAGCACGAAGGACCGTGACTGCGTCGCTCCGAAAAGGCGAGAGCTTTCCAGAATAACGGAGTATACAGGGGACGAGTCGTTGCCCGGTGCATGCACACTCCAGCCGCCCGCCGGATTACGGACATCCCAGAAGGCGACGACGCTGTGGCGTGCAGTGCCCGCGGCAATGTAACTAGACGATCCGCCACCACATGACACGGAGTAATTGGGTTCGAATAGCCACGGGTCATAGACCGAGAGAACGGGGGTAAGAGGCGCGGGCCCCAACGTCGAATCGCCCATCCGTGCACGGACGGAGGATCGGAGATCGTGCACGCGGACTGGTCCATCATACCATCCGGACACTATTATCTGATCCGAAGAACCCCATGGGAATGATGGGGGAGCGCCGCAGATGCCGTACACAGCGGACTGTTTCTGCTCTTCGGCCCCGCCGCCAGACGTGAGGATGGCTGTTGGCGTGTGGGACAGTCCTGAGGACGAGATGCTATGTACTGTGAGCGAGAGGACGGACGATGCTCCGAATGCCGCATAAGAATAGGAACCACGGGTGGATAAGTAGGCCGACCAACTACGGACGTTTAGGTGTAGGATTTGTGGCCCGGATGTGGGAGTGGCCACGTTGAGAAATACGGCGGTCCCGTTGGAAGACAGAGAAAGCAAGTAACCTCCTGAAGACGAGAGGCTTTCTATCAGGTCATCTCCGTGAAAATACCATCTATTGCGAACCGGCGGCTCCCAGAGCACGCCGTCCAAGCTCGTCTTCTCAGATGGTAGCGTGATGCGTTCCAGCTCTCCGTCAGCGTAGCCAACGAACACTGTGCTGTCTGGGCCTCCTGCGTCTACGGAGGCCAGGCTTGTGATGTCGTGGCGCGCCTCGAAGCGGTCCGCGATAAGATATACACCCTCGGCCTGGATGCCAGGAGATTCACAAGGTTTTGAGCTGGTGAAGGTGTATGTGTAGATGGCATGGCCAGCACCAACGAAGAGCCTTGAGTCATTGATTGTCAGTGCTGGCTGCAATTTTCCGGCCCACTTGGAGTTAAGGGGTCTAGCAATGAAGTGCTGCTTCGACCAATTGTGGTCAGTAATGGCCTGATATCTGGTCGTTGCATGTGGCAAGATAAGTCGATCCTATGGCAAGATACTTTCGTGTTGCACTCACTTGACCTGCGAATATGGGTCCCATATAGACAACGCTTTGCGTAGGCTGTGGGATGGCCGAACGTTGTATCGCGCATGCGCTCTCCAACCGTGACCGTTCACCTGAGCTCGGGTTTGAAATGTGCATTACATGTATCCCAATCAAAAAAACTCACCAGGTCATGTAGGAATCTGCATGTCTGCGTGATGGCAGCCAGGTCGCGTGCAGACAGATATTGCATGATCAATATGACTACATCGCCCGGGAGTGTCCTGAAGTCCATGATGGGAAGAAGAGAGTATCTTTGCAATATTTATCGCCGTATAGCAGTCGCCGGGACAGCACTGAAAGCAATCGCATTCCCGAGTTGCGACGGAAAAAGAGATCTTTAACCTTGCAGTTAGCCATGGCTCTCTTCGAAGCCCGAGCTTTATGAGGGCTCGTAAATGCAATTTATTACGTAATATCGTAAGTGAGGCCACGACTGTGCCGAGACGGAACGCCAACCGTGTACGCGGTCGGGCGCGTTCAACGGTTTTATTCAAGTGCTACAGACTCTCTCCGTGAAACATCGCGTCCAAGCCATCTCCGACATCCGTCTCCGAGTCTGGTCATGAGAAGGGATGTGCGGATCCTACTCGTAGGCGACGGTGAGTCTCTCTCGCATGACCTTCTGCCGACCACTCTCACTCGGCTCATCAGAGGGCGTCGGAAAGAGCACGATCGTCACTTCTCTCATCAAGGAGTCCTTTGTTGCTCATGTATGCGCTGCTGTCTTCCAAGCTTCGTTGTGGTGGCGTTAATTGACAGCATGGCAGGTCCAACATGTCGTCCCAGAAGTCACTATACCTCCGGAGGTCACTCCAGAAAATGTCACCACCTACATTGTCGATTCCGGCAGTAAGCTTGCTTGATGTCTATACGGGACCTGATTCGAACAATCATTCATCCAGGCGGGTCTCAGGATCGACCGCACCTCGAATCGGAAATCCGGAAAGCACACGTTATATGTGTAGTCTACTCGATCGACAACCCAAACTCCTTCGATCGCATACCTACGTACTGGCTACCATACTTCCGTCAACTAGGAGTCAATGTGAGTTCCATTCCCGTGCTAACGCCTCTGTCTCCCTGAACTGTTGTTAGGTCCCGGTTATTCTTGTTGGTAACAAGATTGATCTCCGAGGCGGGGAGGTCACGAACGAGGCGCTTGAGGAGGAGATAGTCCCTATCATGAATGAGTTCAAGGTGTGGAGATATCCTACTGATGCATGTCGAAGGTCTCCATTGCTTATTGGATCGACTCAGGAAGTCGAGACATGTGTAGAATGCTCCGCGAAGCTTCCTTTGAACGTGTCAGAAGTGTTCTATTTTGCCCAAAAGGCTGTGTTGCATCCGACCGCACCTCTATACGACTCAAGAGATCATGTTGGTGCGCTGTCTCAGATCGTCCGGTTCATGCTGAACATTGCTTGTCAAGTAGGTGCTCAAGAAAGAATGCGTTGCTGCCCTTCGGCGAATATTCAAGCTTTGCGACACAAATAAAGACGGCATCCTTGATGCTGCTGAGTTGAACGAGTTTCAGGTAGGCGACTTATATCCGCATCGCATGATGGGTGACGACTTACTGTTGTTTTAGCGCAAATGCTTCGATGCACCTCTTCAGGCCCAGGAACTGGAGGGCATTAAAGCGATGGTACAAGAACACGCCGAAGGAGGCGTCAGAGATGGTGGTCTGACCGAAGCTGGCTTCCTCTATCTGCACACTATCTTCATTCAGCGCGGTCGTCTTGAAACCACTTGGACAGTCTTACGGAAGTTCGGCTACGCAGAAGACCTTCGGCTGACAGAGAGCTTCCTATACCCGAAGTGAGCATTTGCAACAATCTGTAGTGCATTAGAAGCTATCTGCTGACATGCATCAGATTTGACATGCCATCTGAGTGCTCTGTCGAGTTGAGCCCCAAGGGTTATCAGTTTTTCACTGACATATTTGAATCGTTCGATAAGGTTAGTGTACTTCGCCTTGTTAGACCCACATCTCATGATTCCCAGGATCAAGACGGAGCTCTGAAGACGGAAGAACTGGAAGAGCTGTTCAGCACGTCGCCCGGCAACCCATGGGCAAGCCTTAAATTTCCGGATACGACCATCGCAGACGATACTGGTGCCGTCACTTTGCAAGGCTGGCTAGCGCAATGGAGGTATGGATTTCACTCTTCATGAGCGTCCCCTATATTCACCAGGTTTGGTGCAGCATGACAACTTTACTTGATTACAAAACCACGTTGGCATATCTCGCATATCTGGGATATCCAGAAGAGCCTCGGACGAGCGCTTTACAAATCACGCGGCCACGGAAGGTGGACCGGAGGAAGGGTAAGGTGACGCGAAACGTGTTTTTGTGCTACGTATGCGGCGCGGCAGGCTCAGGGAAGACATCGCTACTGCGTGCGTTTGTGGGCAAGCCCTTCAGCAAGGTGTACCAGCCAACGAAGAAAATGAATTGCGTGGTCAATTCTGTCGACATTGATGGATCCGAGAAGTACCTGGTTGTATGTCCCCATTACAGCGCCTACGATAGCTTGGGCCTCAATTGCTGATGGACTTTCTCAGCTCCAAGAGTTTGGGTCAAAATACGAAGCAGAGACCCTCAAGAACCCGAAGAAGACGGATTTGGCGGACGTTATTGTCTACGTGCATGATTCGAGCGACACGAACTCCTTTTCATACATCAGCAATCTGAGGGTGAGTCTTTGGTGTACGTAACAGTCTATGGTTCTTACCAGCGTGCAGCAACAATATAGCCTAGATCATATACCAACCTTGTTTGTAGCCACAAAGTCCGATCTGGACCTTGCACAGCAGGTGAGATTGCTTCTTATTTGCTTTCGATAACGTACATTGAGCGCAGAGCTCCGCTTCTCAGCGGCATGAGGTGCAGCCTGATGTGTACTGTCGACGGCTTGGCCTACAGGTCCCTGTCGCTGTGAGCGTGAAAACAGGTCAGATTGCAGACGTGTTCCATGCAATCTGCAGCGTTGCCATGCATCCGTACGTACAAAAGCCGACTTGCATGTCGCCTCATGCTGAGATTTACGACTGATAGGAACTCTGCGATACCGGGTGGCTCTGATCGAGCAGGGTCGGCCGCGGCGCGTATCCGGACGTACGTGACGGTGTGCACGGTGGTCGGAGGCTTAGCGGCGGGCCTTTTTCTAGTATATCGAGCACTTGCGCGGCCAGGGAGCACCTTCAGCAGCCGGAGCTGGTCGCTGTGGAGTTGGATTCTGGGCAGCGCGAAGAGGGAACTTTAGTTAATACAATTGGTCTATACTGCGGCTATCACTACTTCATTACATTTAGATCATGCTTATTAAGGTGGTTCTGCCTGGGCTGCTCGCAATGAGAGGATAGTGATTAGAGAGGGAATGTTGTAAATCAAACTTCGGGACGAGACGAGAGCATATATGACCTTGAAGATCCGGACATCTGGCGCCGCGCGACAGAGGCGTGGCGTCAGCGCGCGCGTGTAATGCGAGTACGGGAGAATACAACACAGCCAGAATGGTCTTTCAATTGCATTCTTTGAACACAACCGCCACCATCGATTCCACTGCTTGAGCATACGTGCCACTGAGTGTCTCGACCAATATCTCAACCCATTGCGCAAGGCCACGTACCACCAACTTTGCGCTACTCACTTCACAAGCTTGTATAGCTCACATCATGGACGACGACATGGACTTCGACCCTGGCACTCCTCAGCCGCCTAGCTTCGAACAGCCACAGCAACCACCACCGCAGATGAATGTGCCGATGCAGGATGATGGAAGAAAGATGCTGTATGTGATCTCATATAACTTGTCCTCTCGCCGTCTAGCTCAATCTTCATCCTTCTGAAACGCAGCGACTTGGTGTTCGTACAGGACTGCACAGGGAGCCAAGGGAGCTACATTGCATCCGCGACACGGAACATCGAGGAAATCTGCAACCACATATACGAATCAGGCAAGCTGCAGTCTCACGAAGACCTTCGCATCGGACTCGTCGCGTTCCGCGACCACCCGCCACAGGACCACACCTACGTGACCAAGAACTTTGGGTTCTCTTCTGACATATCCCAGGTGCATAGGGATCTATCGAGTTTGTATGCATCGGGAGGAGGCGATGGTCCGGAGGCGGTCACTGCGGCGTTAGCGGAGGCTCTGAAGATGGACTGGCGGCCGAACGCGAGCAAGATGATTGTGCTCATAGCGGATGCACCTCCACATGGGATTGGAGAGTACGGTGATGGTGCGTTCGCTGATACACTTGGTGTCTAGGTTTCTCATTGTGCCTTTCAGGGTTCGACGAGGGATCTCCCGACGGCAACGATCCGTTGCAGCTGGCTCGGATAATGGCCAGTCGTGGAATCACATTGGTAAGTTTCAATGTGGAGTTGACTATCCAAAGCGTGTGTCTCATTGCTCCTAGCACTTTGTCGCCTGTGAGCCGGCGCTGAGCGGCTATTCAGTGAGTGGCTTCTATTTCGGCTGTGTCCGCCTTCTAACCAAAACCAATGCTACAGTATGCAACGGATTTCTACCAAGCGATCACCAACATCACCTCCGGACTCATGCTTCCTCTGACAACGGCGGACCTGCTCACGCATGCAATTGTCGGCAGCGTGCTCGAGAACCTAGACATGGAGCGGCTCGTCCGCGAGGTCGGTGCTGCAGTATCCCAGAGGATACTGGGTAACAACGAAAGCGTTGACGACGTTGCTCGGGAGCTCCATGAACGACTATTACTCCGGAACGAGAGCACAAAGCGGGTTGTCATCGAGAGTATATACCGCGACTCGGAGGAGGCCAAGCATAACGTAAATGTCTACATGCAGGCACCAAGCCTTGCGGATGCTCGCCCGCTGCTCAAAAGGGTGCGTTTCATTACTATCTTGTATTCTGGCTATCTCACGGTTTTCTAGGTGGCTGGTACCCGTTTTACGGACAAGTACCTCCACGCACGTATGACGACATCGCGCGGGTCGTACGCATACAGTCCGTATCTTCCCCCGCGACCCGGTACTTCAACTGCTACAACGCCAGCGAAGTCTCCGGCAGCTGCTTCCACCGCGTCTTCGCTGACGCCACGAAAGGTCGTCACGGATTTCGCCGCTTTCGGTGCCCCGGCGAATGCCAGCGTGTTCGGCACGGCGGTGGCGTCGACACCGTTTTCTCTTGCGGGCGGCAAAGCGGCGTTTGGTGGGCTGCGGAGCAACGGGCGGACCTCCATGTTTGACGACGACGAAGAGGAGGAGGACGATGGACGGCAGCGCATCGAACTGCGCGAGGATTCTATCACCCTAGATCAGGTCGGTATCATCTCAGCCCAGATTCATGGATTTTTTTGCTGATGTGTCTGATCCAGGCGAGACGCATTGCTATGCAGAGCGCATGGAGAAGCGCTCGAGTATGAGAGAGATACTCAGGACCCATCTCCTCCACTACCTTGGCTATCGCGTCCGTTACGGACTCATATCTAGCCGTTGGTTGCGTTGCCGATCTTGATGCATTGCTTGTTTGCGCTCGTCTCAGCTAGTTGTCAACCACAGATTCGAAGGATGACCATCATTGACGCACACCGTAGTTGGGTATTGAAGACAAGTTACCAAATGACCATGTATATATATAGTTGTCGGATGGGAAAAGTTTCTAGTAGCAGGATTGTCATGATGTACCAATATTAAGCATGTTCATCTTGCATCGTAAGTGTCAATGTATACACATGGGATCACACGCGATGCCATCCCTTTTCAAGTGAGCGAACGCGTCCGTTTGATATCATGAACTGGCATCCTTCCGTTTCTTCGCCTTTTTCTCGGACTTACCATCATCCCTCGACGCTTCCTTTTTCTTCCGCTTGACTTGTATATCGCCCGTCGCGAGCTTGGGAGGGATTATGACTGCTTCTCGACACGACTGTTCGCTGTCTTCCGCGGTTCCCTCTTCCACCTCATGTGCGGCTTGCCTTTCTTCCTTTGCCTTGCTTTTGACTCTGCGCCGTTCCTCCTTCTTCTCTTCCTTCCGCTTCTTCCTGTCTACGTCATTTGCGTCCGCCTTTTTAGCTTCGCCCTTCAATCTGCGCTGTTCCTCCCTCTTTTCTCGTCCCTCCTCCTTCCGCTTCTTGCTCTCGGCCTTCTCGAGGAGCAGTTTGCCTTCTTGATCCGGGACCACAAGCTCCGCCTCTTCTGCCTCCTCGTCACCGCGCTGCTTCTTCGACTCTCGTTTCCGCCTCTTTCTTGCCTGTTTCTCCTCGTCTCCGTCATCTTCCTCGCATCTCTTCCTGCTCTTCTCCTCCTTCTTGTTAGACCGTGCAGCACTCTCACCCGTTTTCCTCTTCTTTGACTTCTTCTCTACCATCATCGATGTACTGGTGATCTCCACTACCTGCGCAGTTTCTGATGTTTCCAGAACGATATTTTGAAGTTTAGATTCGTCGATGTCGGGCCCAATAGTAGGACCTCGGAAGAAGCTGGCATAAAGCATGCGCCTTGCGGCTTCTTGCTTGGCGAGGGCCATCACGCTCAGACGTGGTGTGCTGCTGCCGCTGCTGCTAGCCTGGGTGGTCGGGGTGTTTGTCCCGGAGAGGGCGGGAGTGCCCGTCTTTGGTCTGCGATGGGATATGATGCCAGTGCTCGTGCGCTGCAGCTCAACAGTGGGTTCAGAGGCAACCTCACTATCCTTGAGATGGTGTTAGCTGCGCAATGCGGAAACACGAAGTACCCACGGAGTCATCGTCGTCTTTGTGCAGCTTGACCTGTATGTTCACAGCAGCTGCTTGGAAGACACTTAGAAGACATACGTGATTAGATCTGTGAAGCGACAAGAGTAAGCGTGAATGCGACTCACTGGTCCCAGAAGGGGAACGCCTCGTCGCGATCCTTGCCAACGCCTGCGAGCGTCCTCTTCTGCGAAACGGTAACGGGGCGAGTGATCGCTCCGTGCCGCAGACCAGTCCCCTTCCCGGACCAGCCTTGCGATACTAGATATGCATGTCCATCGAGGGGCATGGTAGTGGGACGAGGAGGAGGACGGACGGTGGCGGCACTGGATGTCTGCAGAGACGCTGTAAAGTCGGACACACGTGCTCCCTTTCATCAAAGATCGGAGATCCTTGAGTCGATCGCAATTTGTACAGCCACATCTTGACTCAAAGCTTGTCCTCGCTGTCTACCAGCTACACTACCCTGCTTGTATTCGTCTTGAGTTCTGGTTCTGATGCCGTCTGCAATAACAACGCCTGACGTGCTCCCGGTAATGTCGCAGGAGGCCCTGCTCGCCTTCCAGTTCTCGTCTTGGTATCCCCGCTTCTCGAGCCTCAGCATCAAGTCGACTGTCATTCGACCTTTGAGTCAAGAATTTGTTGAATACCTCGAGTCGGACGGCGTGTTCATTCCGGAAGGAGCGGAATATATGTACGTGACTCATGGATTATCGTCCTTTGACTGATACAAGTGGATGCCTGAAGGCCTGGCGAGAGTACACTCTCCGACGACGAGGAAGATGACGAGGAAGAGGAACCTGAAGAGGAGAGACGCAAGTTTGCCTTTCCTGAGCTTGATGAGCAAATCCGGGCGACGGTATCGAAGTACGGCGCTGTCTTTCCGAAGCTGAATTTCTCATCGCCTCGGGTGCGCCCTCTTTCCACTTGTTCCTCATCCGATCAATGAACTGATTCAACAGGATGCTGCGTGGATGTTACCAGCATCGTCTCCGCTCAAATGCATGTCTCCCGCGGATGTATATTTAGTACTCAAGTCTTCCGACTTTGTGCAACACGACCTCAGCCCTGAACATGTGTTTGAGGGCTGTGAAACAGCATCACCTGCGCAAGGCATTACAAGTCCAACCCTGGACTATCAGCTTGAGCTCGCGTTGAGGAAGTGGTATCCGGTGGATCAAAGCCGAGAGCTCCGGTGTTTTGTCCGTCAGGAGGTGCTTTTAGGTACATCGAACTCCTCCTATTCAATCAAGTTGCAATGATAGTAATGGATCCTTAGGCATCTCACAGCGCGATCCGAATTACTACGACTTCTGGAACGAACCAGAGACGCAGCGCAAAGTCACCGACGCTGTCAAGGATTACTGGGAGTCAAATATCAAGGGTCGGTGGGAGCAAACTGGCGGCGATTGTGAGTGCACATCACGTTGGACATCTTTGCAGCTCGGCCTATCTTAACGTCTTGTACATAGACATATTCGACTTTTTGCTCACGCGCGACCTCTCTCGCGGCCACATCGTCGATTTCAACCCCTATGCACCGCGCACGGATCCGTTGCTCTTCACTTACGAGGAACTGCATGAACGGTTATTAGCGCACACGGAAGAGCCTGAATTGAGAGTGGTGAATTCTCCCAGTCATCCTGCAGCAACACGCAATGCTCCTGCACATCAACATAATATGGTTCCGATCGAGGCCTTAGCGATGAGCAGCGGGAGAGATACGCAGGAATTTGCCGGGTTGTGGCAAGATGAGGTACGAAGGGCGACGCAAGAGCAGGAGGATTGAGCGGACGCATTGTTAGCAATGTCACCTGCAAAATAACGAGTAGAAACGGTTGGTCCTGTGCTTCCCCCAAGATTAGATGTGTACCAATAGACGTAGAATCAGCAACGCTGATGACGGGAAGTCAAGAAATGCGACAGATCCGCGGTGCGATCCCGATGTATTCTCTATACAAGACGGACAGAGGAAGACTCCTTTTTGGATAAAGCATGAACATCTTGCTCTAACATGTGCTTTCAGTCAGTATATTGCACTAAGGGCACATGAAGGTCGGACACTCACGAATACCCCATACGTATGACCTAAGATCGAGGAACTCTACAGAAGGAAGGCAAGGCTCAGTATTGGATGGGCTTAAATGATACGCATACTACGCACCAACATGGAGCCCATCATACAACTTTTTCATCTCTGCCCGAACTCGCGAAATGTCCTCCTTGGTCGCCGAGCTGTCGCTCAGCGCCTTCAGCTCCTTCTCCACAGCCTCTATCCGCCGGACATGCGCAGAAACCTGCAGCGCACATGCACATCAAGTGTAACCTCATTTATGACAATGATCAACATACCTTCTGCGTGCTCAGCTGCAGCTCCTCCACGCTAGCCTGCAATGCCGCAGAAGCCAGCTTGTACTCCTCTAGCAGATGATACGCAGCCACGGACGACGCGAGAGAGAAACCAAAGAGGAATCCAACAATCCTGCATCATCGCAGACAATATTTTACACTTGAGAACGCTAATACATATGTGTCAGTCGACGTTAACGCACCCGCCGCGGAAGGCACCGACAGGCTTCTTGGCTGGGACGGTCCCTAAATTCGGCGTGGGCGCGGCAGCATCGCGTACAACTCGTGAAGTAGACAGCAATCGTCCACAGACACGCGACAACACCGGGGGCGTTGAGTAGAGACCTAGTCTGAGGAGGGAGGACATGGTGTGGATTTGAGTCTGGTCGGACAGTGACCCGAACGACGGCGAGACGCGTCGTCCGAATCGGGAAGGTCTCCGTGCCATCGTCTGTGGCTTTGAACATTTGAACATCTTCAGGCTGCTTGTTCCCTCTTGCCCTCGGACTGCGCGTTCTACATCCACATTTGCGTGTCCGTCGCGTCAAATCTCGAACCGAAACCGAAGTAGCTCAGAATGGCTCCAAAACGTAGAGAGGATGATGGATCCAGCTCTGACGAGCTCATTGGACGCAAGTGGAAGAAGCAAAAGACAGCAGCAGCGCGTACCATTGCCGTACAGTCTCAATCCGTCGAAGTAGCCGGGTCTAGCAGCAGGAACGCAGTCGCAGGACCCTCAAAAGCAGTACGATTTGATAGTAGGTCGCAGATCAATCGTCGAGACAGACATGCCGTTACACTTTTCTTCCCCAGGCATGCAAGGGCTGCCTGATGCTATCAACATTGAAAAGTTTGCGGAGGTGTGTTCGAGCCATTTCCATAGATGCCTAACGCTCATATCGTAACCTGTGAAGGCTAGGGCATTTGAGATCAGCGCCATGTCTGAGGCCATGACGAATGCTCAGTAAGTCGCATCTCGCTCTCATCGATTGTAATAGCATTGACATCACTTGATGATCAGTTCTAATACGACAAAGAGGGCCTGGCAGCAGCTCCCAAGGCACTTGCGCCGTAGAGCTGCAAGTCACAATGTTCTTCGCGTACCCAAACGATTGCGAGAAAAGGCGCGCGCTGAGGTGTGTAGTGCGTAGGTCGTCGTTTTGTACGATGTCCATTTACCTTCTTCGCGCAGATGGATCCAATGCGTCATAAAGCATCACGGCGCGCTGCGTCTAAGCATGGCAAGCTTGAGACTGCCAAACGTACCGAAGAACTACTGAAACGACAACGTAATTACATGCCATCTTCTTCACATATTTCGTACGATGATCTGATTTTATACATCTAGGTGATAAGATTTGGCTGGAAACGCATTTGTGGCACGCAAAACGAATGCACATGGATGACATGTGGGATTATCGACTGGTACGTCTTCTTAGCCGTCTTGCAAACGATACGGTGCCCATGCGTTGAATAGGCGATTACACCTACGGAAAAATCCTTCAGGACTTCTCACAGAGCATCCGTGCATGGGTCTATCCTACATGATGCGTCCTATTTTGGTTTCATTGAGCTCAAAGGCCCAGAAGACGTACTACGTGCGGCATTGACCAGTTGTTGCGATTGTCAAGGCCCGAGTCCCGGTGCGCAAAGGTGGGTTGAACTTGTTTGAAAAATCGTGATAAGGATGGAATCTGGTGATTGCAGGTTCTTGACTGGTTCGCGCATCTGCGAAACGCATCTCTATAAGCATGGAGCGTATCCTTATGACTTGATTGCCCCTATTACCGTTATGTGGCATCCTACGTGGGGAGCACAACCGGCCACTCCTCCCGCGAGGGACGAAGCAAACACATCAGAAACTCCAGCATCGGAAGAAGGCAAGCGAAAGCGCAAGCCGAAGGGCAAAGGCAAGCAACGTGAGGAAGTAGCAAACCCCCCTGCCCCATCGACACCCCGCACTGTTTGGATTCGCGTTCACCCGGCTGTCTTCGACGACGTTTATCACGAAGTGAGGACTGCCACGTCCTTTGCCCTAGAGGCCGCCAAAAGGGCATCACCAAACCAGGAGATCGCTGATGTGGAAATCGCGAACTTGAGGGAGCACGTCAATGTTTTCGAGATTATGGGGCCTAAATCGAGTCAAATCATCAAGGGCGCGCTGAAATTGTCGCAGGAAGGCCTTAATGAGGAGAAACGCCAGGTGCCTATGTACCGTCTTCATACGAATTATATGTCTCAAAATGTTTTCTAGTTTTGGAATTGCTTAGAGCATCTGCAGACAAGCGGATCGCTTCCTCGTGGCATGATCATTGGTCTGACAGTGGAGGATCCTCGCCTTAGGTGAGCCTCAGACAGACGTCGGTCCGTGTCCATTGTACTGACTATAGGCCGGACCTGGCACAGTTTTCCGCCTAAGAACCAGAAAGTCAGATATGAATCTGGACCGTCAGCAACGTCTCCTGCTATCTTTCCGTCCGCTGCTCTAGCGACAAGCTCCATATGGGACGAAAGCATACGCGAAAAGCTTTGCAAGCCCAAATTCAAAAAGTCAGACATCGATCAACGCAGATCTGAAGTGAGCATCTCCTCTCATTAACCTGATTGTTCAAGCTCATCCATTGATTATGGCAGTTCTTGGTTCCTGGCCCGAAGCTACAGCCGACTCCGGAGGACGATGTGATCCCGATTCTTCTCATCCAGCGCTCGGTCGAGGGGCCAGCCTCTACTGTGAAGGTGCCTTTCCAACAGCACGGCACCGAGTCCCCTTCGCTACATGGATGGACGCTCATCATCCCTTCGGGCTGGGCAATGCCTTTCTTCTCATCCCTAACCTACACAGGCACACGTGTAGGAGGTCAACGCGAGCGGCAGACACAAGCTTATGAGGGCGGCTGTGCGTATTTCCCTCGAGACTATCCGTTAACGGCAGCGTATGATGAATACGCGGACGATCGGGCGGAAGAAGAGCGAACCAAGTGGGAGAGAAAGCCTCCCGCCAAGCGCGTGAACTATGAGAAGTTGGGGACGAGGAGTCCTTGGAAGCCAGACTGGGGCGTCGTCCTCGGCCTTGAAAGCTCGCCGGAAGAAGACGACCTTGTCCCTACGCAGAGAGAAGAGCCTCCTGCTACCGCTGGCGGAACGAAGACGGACAGGGATATTCGTCCTTGGCTCCTGCGTGGCACAGACGCGCCGTCGTTGGTGGACAAGTTAATGTCGACCATGCTCAACCCGGGTGCGGGCCTCCTGGACTACATGAATCAGGTACGGATGAAGAAGGGTCTAAGCCAGTTGAATGGTGGTTTCAAGGCGGATGAGTTGTGGAAGGGTGCGCTGGTGCTGGTGAGAGTGCTCATGTGTGGCAGGGGAAACCCAGAGGATCTTGCGACCGTCTACCGCGTGGACGATGCGGAGGCTAGGAAATGGATGGAGGCAGAGAGATTGAGAAAGCAGGGTGCTGCCTTGCTGCTGCAGGAAGGAGATGATGAGACGGAGGTGAGTTTGGTATGATGCTCGTGTGTGGCGCCGGTTGACGTTTCTCGCGCCTCAAGCTATCCAAGCTCGTGCCGTCGCAGGATGACATTATTGGCTACGTGACCACAGGACACTATTCGCTCTCGCGCGGAGAAGGGCATGCCGTTGGAGCTATCCCGGTCAGTCAACTTTTCGAACTGAAGCAACAAGCTGAGAGGTACGTGATCTCCGCGGAATACCATAAGCAGTGCATCTTCACTGAGGTACTATTGCAGACTCCGTGCTGGCGACTCCTTGCTGGTGAAAATACGAGATCGAGGGGACAACGTATGCCGAGCTGCCCGGCTGGAGGTGATAGGCTGACTCTGGTCTTCGGGTAGGTCATGGTCCCTTGGGCAAGATGTGTGAGATACCGTCCGTACGATATGGAGATATACTATAATGGAGGGATGTCTATGCTATGTGGTGTGTCGCAGACTGTCAGAACGGCCAGCAGACGCGATGCAAGAACTAGGGTAACAGCAATGGTGCTAAGCAGATCCGAGGACCGGTACAGAAGGATAGCGAGCGGATTAACAGCAGCAGAGCTAGAAAGAGAGATGTGTACATAGGCGCACAGCTGATGCTGTGCATGTTCAGCTGATCTTCCATCTCTCTACAGCAGTTTGTATCATGCGCGCCATGTCCTCCTTTGCCTGCTGCTTTGCGTCGTCGGAGATGCCCGTCAATGCATCGATCTCTTCGGGTGCTGTTCGCAGGGGATCGAATTCGAGGATGTGGCCGTCCTTCGTAGGCACCGAGACGAACGCCGCCAACGAGATTAATGCACTATGCGCGGCACTCTCTTTTCCCGGAAGGTCAGTCTGTCCGCCATTGGTCCGTACCGGCACGAAGCCGTTCGTCTGTGAGTTGGTGCGTGAGCGCGCGCCATTCATCTGCATCTGCACGCTTGTCTGCGAGCTTGCTCTCGAATGCGAGTCGTTCGACGATGACGCAGTCAATGATGAAGAAGAAGAGCGGACAATGATGCTGCTCTTTTTCTTGAGCTTCCCCGCACGCAACCTATGCGGGAGGTCGTTTTCACTCCCACCGCTGTCATCGTCCCCGTCGCCTTGCGCTACGGACCGAAGGTATCCGCTCAGCCCGTGCTGGAACGGATTCGCGAGCGGCGATCCGTTGACGCTGAGCATCTTCTCGCCTTGACGCGGCCAGCGCGGTTGGGGAGGCAGCGAGGGGTTGAACACGGCAGAGGAGGGTGGGCGAACGGGGCGGGATGTGTGGGCTGTGTGTGTTGTACGTAATGGCTTTGATGGGGATGAGGGCTTGGTGGGGGAGTTTGGCCGGGATGGGGGGCGGGTATGGAGGGAGAATTTGAAGGCAGGCGGTTTGTGAGGGCTTGGGGATGCAAGGTGAGAAGAAGGTATCCGCTGCGGTGTACGCGTCTGGAAGCAAGATATGAGATGGGATGCCATCGCAGAGGAAAAGGACATACCGTGCCTGGCGTCCGGGGTAGTGGAAAGCGTGGTCGCTGTGCCGATCCCAGCCCGTTTGGAAGTCCTGGCTTCTTCTTACTGGGCGTGGAGACCAGCATTCGAGCTTATTGAATATCAGATGATGAGTAACTGTGAACCGGCGGGGCAACACACCGCTCTTGATCCCTCTCGACGACTCCGCATCCCTCGAACTGGAGCCAGCAGTCCCACTGCCTTCCGCTTTCTCTGCCCCGTCCTGCGATGCAACCCACTTCCTCTTCCGTGGGCTCTTATCAATTACTGATTCCTCGGCGCTGAGTAGCTCCCGCTTGAGGCCCTTTACGCATTCCTGTATGTCCCCGCCGTGCTTTGCGAACTCCTTCAGCGTGACGCCGCGGACGATGCGTGGGATGCGCGAGATCTGGCTCTCCTGGTGCAGGCAAAAATTCTCGAGTGTGTCCACGAGCCATTCTTCAATCTGGCGTGTGCGGTGCTCAACTACGTAGACGGATGGCGGTCAGAGCAGCATTACAATGGGCAGCGTGGAGAGAGCGCACCTTCGAGGTCGAGGTTGGCGAGAAGCTGTGCTTTCTCTTCGGAAGTGTAGCACCTCGTAGACGGCGAGGCGAGCATAATGGACGACGAGCAGAACTTACGCTGCGTCTTGGTGCTCAATCGCTGATGGCGGGGGAGAGAACGTGATGCGACGCGTCGAACGGTGTGACCTGGTGTGACCGCCACCGTGACACGTCGCGTCGCGTGCGATGGCACCAGTCGCGTCCTTCTTCCAACTTCCAACTTCCAAGTTGAACAACGAAGGACGCGCTTGCACGCTACACTTGTTCATTTCGATCCACTGCGGTTTTCGTGATCACTTTTGTGGTGCGGCCGTAAGTGAGCCAATAATTGGACAACGGAGAAGGTGGGTCTCAGATCTCATGCTTCGTTAGGTCGGACGAGATCGTGCACGGATTTCTGCAATGACATGGAGTCGGCTTTTCTGATCCCGAAAGGTGCTGTTTATTTCGTCGCTCTGTCCTCCCGAGCGCGGCGGTCGTGAATGCGACAAGAATTGGCCAGGCTTCAGATGTAGACTCTGCAGCGGGCGTTATAATTACCCCGACCATTCAGTGTACACAGCGCTAGTCTGACATTCCGACCATTCCAATCTTGTACGTCCTGGGGCAAACCGGTTCCACAACCCGCCTGACGAGAACAGCAAAGGGAATATTCTCACACTATGGTAGGTACAAATTTGCGATCCTGAGCGCACGCCCCAGCTGGCAGTCTCAGGCGACGCCTCTACTCACTCCTCCTCGTGCGCTCTTGCACCGCCACGACAGTGCTCTGGAGTACACGCTCTTTGCACCCTGATGATGATCTATATGCCCTACAGAGCCTTCTCGCACAGATCTGCGCACGGCCCGGAAGCAACGAAGGATCCCAGGGCCTCTGTCTCATTCGGCCTTCGTCGCTCATGGCCTTGAAACGTGGTATTTGTGCCCTGAATGTGCCCGTGTGGGCTTCCTCCTCCCTCGATACGTGCTGCGTCCGTCCCTGTCGACGTTAAAACCCTCTTTCACGTGTGTCCGTCCTGTCTCCCTTACCAAGCCCGCTCTAAATCGGTCGCGATGTGCGTGGATAAGTTTGGAATTACTACTTGATTGTCTACAGCGTAGTATCGCCACGAATCATCGGCGTTGAAAGTACCTCCAACCTTGTGCTACATTCGCAGGCTAGACTTCTCGACAGGTGAGTGGCGTTTCTTCCTCGACATGCCTGCTTGGGCACAGACTCACGCGACGACGCCCGTCTCGGCTTCCGCAGATGATCACGCCGATAACTGGTGCGCTTGCACAAGGCACACGTCTTTGAAGTGACGCACAGTGATTCTAGCTTGCGCTACGGAGCAAATCGCGGGTTCTGATCATGATCATCAGTCGACAAGCTTGGCCCGTGCGAAGGTGATATACCTGTCTTACGTCCTTTTCACGTACTGACAAACGAATGTGCGGGAATGAGTGTATACAGTGGGACACTTGGCACTGCGAGGAATGAAAAGCTGCGCGCTCAATGCGTTAGATATATCGAGATGATCGGACCCCTTTTTGAAGATTGTTCAACGAGCAAGGCAGTTGCCAACACCGCTGTGGGCGGTTTCGGTTGCGATTTTGGGCGCAAGCCACCTCTTGGCCTGTGTCGACGATCAAAGTTAAGTTCATTCGTTTCGTGGGTTCACCTGAGATATCTGTGTAATGGAGACCATCGCAAGATGGCTGTTGGTCACAGACATAGATTTCGCCTTGCGCATCTTTACACATTAATCCTTCTTTCGGGTGCATTTGGAGATAGGCATTGGGCTGAAGAAGAGCATCAATTCCCTCGCTCTCCTCTGTCAACATTCTTGCTCAACTGGTCTGTGGTTCAGCACATTGCTTAAATAAATTATGACTGAATGGCCCACCAATGGTCTTGAATTGGCTTCAGTGGTTTTATGTTTCACTGAGCGGCAGAAATCTGACAGAGAGTGAGTTTGTGTGACGGATGACGCAGTTTGGCTCACAATCGTGCTGGATGCGCTTCCCGATATGGTAAGGGTATTACCTTATGTGGGTTTTATACGCTGGCTTCCTCTGAGTTTAAAAGGGTTTTCTGGGTGCTTCTGGCTTTGAAGATTTGTTGTAGATGCATATATAGGCGAGGACGGCATTTCCGACTCTCATCTGGACCCCCATCATCCCCTTGCACTATGCTCGGCACACGGTCGTGGCGGTGTGGACACATGCTTTACTCGATGAGTGCTCTTATGTGGGACATCAACACAAAGCTATTCCGCGCTAGCAAGGGGCGCTCTTCGGCAGCCTAGCGCATGGAACCTGAGATTGCGATGTTCCATCGGTGCGCTGATCGTCCGGTCAGCGCAGCCTGGACACTGGTCAAGACGCTTGGTGCATTTGTCGAGGAGCTGATCAGCGTCGTCTGTGGATGAAGGCACCCCGCTAGAGTTGACGCATACAGCCACTGACGACGAGAACAAGAAATAGCCTTTTGTGGAGAAACTCCATATGGGACCAAACACGCGACAACACGGGGCTTCACGAGCAAGCTCGCTCAGCGCGGGACGATCTTCCAGTCACCTCCTTTGATAGTATCATACCGCGGGCGGCCTTCTGCTCCAGTCTTCCCTCTATTTCAGCCCTGCTCTCCTGAAGCATGGGCAATACTCCCTCCAATCCCGCATCCCAATCGTACTCCCATCACTCCCCGGTCCGTCGAGGCAGTCCTGCTCGACCCTCCTCTTCTGCATCGCAGCGAGTCCATCGCTCTCTACGAACCAAGAAGAAGTCTCTCGAGCTGCCCGACCTGGCGTTTCTTGCTCTCACTCCCGCCTCCTCCTCTCCCTCCTCGGTCTCGCCACATGGGGCGTACCGCAGGCCACGCGCGTCTTCACCCATTCCTATCCCTACTGCCGCTCACCCACCGCAACCGACATTCCGTCCACAGAACAATCTTCCTTCAGCAGCTCACGTTCCATTGGCCAATAACAATCAGGAATCTTCTGGCGTTGGGCGTGGTGCACGACCCAAGTCCTCATATTTGACAAGCGCATACCCATCGACACGTTCATTCATGGCCAAGGTACAGGAGCAGTCCCCTCCTCGGTCTGATCCTACGAAGCATGTGTTTGTGCCCGAAGTTGTGCACAGCACGCTTCCCCTTGTCCTGGTCAAGCCCGAGGAGGATATCGGTCACCCTGAGCCTGTCTCGGTGAAGATTGTTTGGCGCGGAAGCGGCAAGTCAGTGGTTCTCGCACGTGCTGGAGACGATAACTGGCAGGGGAGGCAGTCGATGGACTATGAGTGGGTTTTCCCCTGTGATTCTCCAGTTCTTTTAATTAAATTCTCGTGCAGGTCTGCCACCGACACATGGTTGACGTTCGTCTCGTTGCTCCCGGGTACCCATCACTTGAAGTTCATTGTCGATGATCAATGGAAGATCTCGGATGAATACCCTACTGCGGTGGATGATAGGGACGGGTCGCTGGCCAACTACGTTGCGGTCCCATTCCCGTCATCCGCCTCATCTCCACAGACTGTGACTGCCCCGACATCGGGCTCCGTTTCTCCGTTGGCGAGTCCTCATCACGGACACCCGCATGCTGCCAACAGCTTTTGGAGTGATTCAAGCAGTGCGGTCGGCGCGAATGGTGTTGTGAGTGGTGCAGATGGGCGCAGTAGGGCGCACTTGGAGTGGACGACAGAGATACCCCCGGAGCTGACAGCGGCGGCACAGGAGGAGGAGCAATATCTTGCTCTCACGGATAACCATGAAATGTCCTCGAATTCCTCTGCCTCTGGGTTTATACCCGCTCCCAATATCCCACCGGCTCCTCAGCTGCCCCGCCATCTGGACAAGCTGATCCTCAATGTGCGTCCGTCGAACGTCAGTGGCTCGCCTGTACCTGCGGAGAGAGAGCGGTCGCGGAAATCGAGCAAGGACAAGATTAGGCGAGACCGAGATAGAGACAGCCGTTCGCGTCCGTCGAACCTCAGCGTGACGTCCAGCACGGCCGTCGATCCCTCGTCTGAGACAGACCATGTTGTGTTATCGCCGCTTGGACTGCCTGTCGTTACAGCGTCTGGGACAGATGTCACCGCAGGATTGGCCCCGCTCGCAACCACTATACCCGACGGCGGGCCGAAGCTCAATGGTGCCGTTGCAAAGCTGGACTTTACGGGGCTGGCGGACGATACAAGCGTCTTGCCCGTGCCTTCGCATGTCGTGCTGCATCATTTGAGCACGAGCGCGATCAAGAATGGAGTACTGGCGGTGGCGAACACCACGAGGTACCGTAAGAAGGTGCGTTCTGTCTTCCGAATCCTCGGAGTCTGAGTGGGTTCTGATTTCTCTGTTCATGATGCCAGTATATTACGACGATCTACTATAAGCCAACATGACGAAGTTTGCTGAAGATGACGACATGCCTGTAATTCACCCACTAGATTCGACGATTCTTCAAAGCTCACACTGTTCGTATATATCGCCCGATCGGCACCTCTGGGAGTATTCGGCAGGTAGATGTATTGTTTCGTGTTACGCTCGTCTCTCCTGCGGCTGCACGCGCTCAAAAGCAGCGAACAAGACCAGATGGGCGAGGCGGGACGGCTCGTTTAGACGGTTGGGCATGTTGGATCGTGTGCGACGGTCAGAACATGGCGGTGGCAGCAAAAAAATCAAGAGCGATCCCTACCAGCTCCACGTCTTCTTTTGAGGAGACATCGCCAACGCCCTACTTCTGGATCAAAAGCACCGATACAGCCACGCATGCTGGCGCCCCTGTTGTTTGCCTCGCATTTCGTTAAGGAGGACTCCTATGCTGTATCCCATCTATCATATTCATCCTCCATCGAACAGTGGTGGTTCGAACGGGCCATTGTTATAACTCATCCCCATCTTGAATAGGCATCTCTCAAGCTTCGTCCATCACTGTCTCCTGCCGCCTACGCGATACGATTCTTTTCGCCTTCTCGCAAAGATCTACATCCCTTCCCTTCACTCGCACTTCCACTCTCGCATCCCATCCATTCATCCACAGCCATTGCTCCTATTGTTGTCTGTCTCCCACGGTGTCCCGTAGTATGGTGTCTGGCAGTGTGTATTCGATACTATGGTCCTCGCACATCGTGATGTACCTTCCAAGTACCTACAGACACTGCGGTGTTTGGAAAGGTAATGTTGTTGCACAAGCTTGTATGTGTGCTCCATGTCCCAAGCGTTGACGAATCCATGCATGTGAATTGGTTCACGAGTGCGGCAAACTACAAGAAAGAAGATAAAAGTAAGACTACCCTACACCCCTACAAGCGATCAATTCTCAATCTGAAGGTCACCATACGGCTTTGCACGGAAATAGCTCTCGTCGAAATGGTGCACTCGCACGAACCCGTCCTCTCCTCCGGAGGCGTAGCAGTCGCCTTTTGGTGACACGGCAATCCTAGATGGGCAGCATTTGTCAGCATCAGTATACGGCGATACATGAGAAATACGAACGTGTTCACTGGTCCGAAGTGGCCTTTTACTCGTCCGACCTCCTCCTCGAAGATCTTGTGCCAGAAACGTGTCTCAAACTTGCCCTGACGCAGTGAGGTGGTTGTGACACTCATCGCATCTTGGCCACCGCCGAGCAACACGTACGGCTTGCCTGGGGCGATCGCTGCGCTGTTGAGGGGCGTCTCAGTTGTGTATGTTTTGAGGACAGTCAGTGTTTTTGTTTCGTGTAACTGTAAAGATAAGGTAAGTCTCATCAAGTGGGGCTGATGTTAAAGGGAAACGTACTCGTGCCGTCTTGTCCTTGCTGCTGGTGATGAAGTACGAGCGGTCGGGGCTGAGCTGAAGGTCGGTCACGACATCCATATGTGCGCGCTCGTTCGAGAGGACTTCCTCGCCGGTCTTGGCGTCGAACAACGCGACCTTCCCGGACTCGTGCCCCGACAGAATTAGATCGGGTGTATGCGCGAACGCGCAGAGCGTCGGTTTTGAGCCGATAGGGTTAAAGAATGATACAGGCTCTTTCGATTCTGCCAATGGACGTGATGAGATTAGTAAGCACTCTCAATCGGTGCGGGAAGAGGATACGTACGGTCAGTGCCATCGTCCTCCCTGTTGATGTTGAATATCCGGAAGGCGCCCTGGTGGCCCATGCGCTGCTCGGTGATGCAGACGATCTGGCTGTCATCCTCGCTGAAGGCTACGCGCTTCACGGCAGTGGGGAACTCCCAGACGTAGAGGCACTTGCCGCTCTCGACATCCCAGAGGCGCATGGTGTTGTCGGCGGAACCGCTGACCAGGAAGCGGGATTGCGCTGCAGGAGGAGGTTGAGGACCATAGCAGCATCAAAAGACAGATGCACGAAGGAATTGAGATGGCTGTCAGCAGATAATGGATCAAGAAGAGGGAAATGACGCACAGTCAACATCTATTGTCCACACCGCTCCGTTGTGCCCGTCATACGTCCCAAGCCGCTCTCCATTGTCGGCGAACCAGACATTGATGACGTGGTCTTTTGAGCAGGTGAAAAGAAGATCGCCCTCGCGGTTAAACTTGATTTGGGTGAGCGATCGCTCGTGCCCTGTAGAAGGATGTGTGAGTAAGCACCAGGATGAACTATGAGATACAAAACCTGCCTTGAAGAAGAAGTGGTCTCTACGGTATGCGTTAGCAATGTGAATTCATGACAGCAAACGAATATGGACTCACCATATTGCGAGTAAATGGAGGTTGAGGGAAGAGTACGATGGGTGGTGCCGTGCACTTACAAGGAACTTTGAACGCGATCGCCTCTCGGCAATCCCCGCGAATATTAGCGCCCGCTGTCAATCAAGCATCGACTTGAGGCTCTAAGGAACGACTGTCTGTACGAAGGCTGATTTATGAGCCTATTGTGGCTCAACGTTGAACGCTTTCCCTGTGTTCTCTTCTGCTTGCTTGCACGGTCTGGTTTGTGCCTCATGGCTGACTGGAAAAGTTGCTTTCGTGGGCTGGCATCTGAGGCATTAGTGCAATCGATGTCGGTCCTTTTGACGACAGGCATTTCGTAAAGATGGCCTTGATGGAAGCGGCGAGTTCGCTTAAATCGAAGCGGACGTGATATTGTTCGAGTTTCCGCTGGGCTTCAGCCTTCCACCTTCTTATCATCTACCATCATCGGGTCCTGCCTCAGAACTTGCCCGCTTAAGTGTCCGCGACTTGCGGTATTGACATTTGCTCGTGCTCGCTCTTGTTCCCCCCAAAAATGCATTCGAAAGATGACATGATCGTGGTTGAGCTCCTCAATGTTCAAGGAGACCCTCTCGAGGAGCGCATTCCTCGCCGATCAGAGGATTTACAGTCAAAAGTCTCGTGTGAATCTTGCCAGGTTGAAGGCGTATACGGACAGGTTTGTAGATGTGATGAAGTTGCGCGTTGGTCTAGCACTGAACACGAATAGGTGTTCGCGTACACGGTAGTAAACAAGTCGTATATGAACTTAATCGTCGAACCGAACTTCGAGGGCACGGCGCTGTCTCCGTTCACAGTCGACGGCAACTCGACATTCTTTGATGTGGGCTACACGATCTCCAGTACACACGTCAAGCCATATGAGTTCGTGAAGGTCTATCACGAAAGTAAGCCGCTAGTACAGTTCTGTCTATCCATTACATTGAATCTCAACTGTCACCTCCCACGTGCACAGAATCTGACGAGAGCGTGAGGTCTCCGGAGCACGGTGTGCTCCAATTCAAGATCTCGTATGCTGATCATGTCACGTACTCTGACGTCGACATGCGCCAGGACCCGTGCAAGATTCAGTTGCGAAGAAGATCTGTGAAGAGGTCCCCTGCAGACGAAATGAAGCGTGAGCCCCAAGTGATGTACGCTACTGCCGTTCCGACTTGTATGTGTTTTCACTTGTGATCCTTCAGTCTCAGCCAGAAGGCTTTGCAAGTCAACGTGTTGGCTCCATACAGGGCCTTGGCTGAGTTTGAAATCGACGATTCGCAGAAAACCACAATCTTCAAATTCTCGGTCGTACCGCCAGGTAAGTAATGCTGCTGGCGGAAGTGCAGCTGGAAGATCTGCCATGACGTTCATCCGGATTCTATCAGGTGAACAGGTTCCCATGGCAAACGGAGTTTCCGACGCTAGCCCTCCCTTGCAAGACGCCGAGTCCCTTGAAGAGGCCAGGGAACGTGAACTTAAGCAACAATTGCAGGCTCGAGTAAGTCGACAACTATCCTCTTCGTTAGCGTTGCTCCCCATGGGTCATGGGTGTGCTTTTCTACAGATTCGACGAACTGGAAACAATGTACAGGCGGGTCCGTCGTCGGCTGCCTCGAATCAGTCGCAGAATGAGCCAGGACCATCACGCACTAATGCGACACAGCACGACCTCGATGACGTGATGTCGGATGGTGAGGAGATGATCGACCTCACGCGAGATACGGCCGAGCCAGAACCCGATGTATGTGTGGTCACATTCTCATGTCGTCTGATCTTACGCATTGAAGCAGGAGAATTTTATCAAGATGATGTATGAAATGTTCAAAATACGACTGGAGAAGGAGGAGAGGGAAAAGAAGAAAGGGAAGGGAAGACAGTACTGATCTCAGCCCTTTCAAACGACTGACAGTGCGGTGGTCGTTGACGTGTTGTCGAATGCCGTAGCTTGCTTGTTTGCCGAATCCCGATTGACGTGCTTCAAGTCTATCAGGGATCTCAAAAAAGTGCTTACTCTCATTTCTTGTTTGGCTAGGTTGTACGCTCAACGATGGAGATTGTTCTTGGTCTTATTCTGTCATTGAACATATCCCGAGTCATTTACAGTGCATCTCTATGTAATCGTTATCTCAAAAATACTAGGATACAAGAGTCGTTGTCCATCCTACACACTTTACTCGAGAATCGGAACATCTTGCTTCTGATCCGACCGCCAAGTGTTCCGTAGCAACAATTATCTCATCCCCACGATGTAACATTCAACTCCGAGCTTGCAAACGCGCGGAACTACTCACAATGTTGATCGCGCGGAGTGCTCTGTTCGGCAATTCCCGACGTTCCGTAGAAACGCCACAAACGGCGTCGGCCACCTGCAGGCTGTCCTCACGGGCTCTCGCTGCTTCCAATCCGATCTCTCCTCAGAGTCGAAATGAGCGGCTTCGACATCCAAGGTCCTGCCTCCTCGCTGGCTGCCGCGATAATGAAGGTGCAGACTTTGTCCTTGCCGTCGTTAAATCCACCACGGAAGCGTCTGCGCACGGATGAACCTGAGTCCTATCCGAGGGAGTCTGGTGAGGAGCACTTAGCGGAAGAAGAACCGAAGGTCACTCGAGACAAGAAATACTACATAGATGGAGCGGATTGCGTCGTAAAGGTGGAGAATACACTCTTCAGGGTGCGCATGTTCATTCCGTCATAACCTGTCGAGCGTAGAGTTCTTCAGTGCAAGAATTCTGTCGTTCGAAATGCAAGAGATTGCTGACGACTGTATGGGTGCAGGTACATCGATTCCTTCTTGCACGCGACTCGTCCGTGTTTCAAGACATGTTCAGTCTTCCTGAAGCCGATAACGTTGATGGCAAGTCAGCACAGGAAGGCTCGGGTGATGGCAGGCCCATTTGCCTCTACGGTGACACTGCAGATGACTTTCGGACATTCCTCTCAATTATGTACGCACTGTAAGCGGCTATTTAGCCTCAAACTCGAGTAGCTACTGATGGAACACGGATCGCATGGGCCGCCATGGACAGGCCATCCGAATTGCAAATGTACAACAGTCCCGATGCAGACATCTCCAAGCTTCTGATCGTTGCATCCATCACAAACAAGTATCATTTCGTCTCGACATCCTCGTGGGCCGTTTCGGCCGTCTACAGCGTCACGTCGGGCGCATATGGCTCGCCGACTGACCCCTTGGCTGATCTCACTCGCGTATCCTCCTCAGCTCTCACGCGCATCCTCGAGGTCGCGATTAGGTGTGGACACTCGCGCTTGGTCGATTATGTTGTGGAATGCTGGTCGAACCGCATATTAAACCGAGGCCTGAAGCCGCGGATTGCGATACATCTGGCCGATCGGTGGGGCATAGACTCCCTCAGAGGTGTGGCATATTATGTGCAGCTCATGCAAATCGGCTCCGTTTTTGAGGCCAGGATGAACGGGACCGCGAACGAGAGCTCTCATTCTCCCAGTGGTGATCACAGCGCGGAAGTAGGCAACACGTCTCCATCTGGTGAAGAGTACGACGACAGTGAAGACGATGAAGAAAGCCGCTTTCCGCTCACGCAAGCCCAGCTCACTCGCCTCCTCTCCGGATTCTACTCTCTTGTGGCGCTCTGGGATAAAGTCCGCGCAGCACCACCCAAATTCGTGCGACCGGAGGGATGCACATTTCACAACCACGGATGTTTAGCGGTCTTCCGGGACGAGTGGACGGCCGCGGCGCGCCACGAGCGCACGCAGCGATACGGATCTGCAGACATTGTGGGGCGGTTGAGGTGCATGGAGGAGCAGATGCGCACGAATACAGAGCTCGCGTGCCAGCTGAGCCCGATGTGTAGGAAGGAGGCCCTAGCAGCAGTCAAGGCGCTGGTCAAGGAAGTACAGGAAGGTCTTGCAGCAAGATTTGTGGATTTGACGTCGCGTTTTCGCTGAAGGGCGGTTATCGATGCTTCAGCGACCGCTTCCTCACCTCATGGGTGAGTGATTGCAATCGCTTAGCAGGTGGTTCTATTTTTGCAGGTTCGTGTGGCGACACCGGAGTGACAGCGTGGTTTCGCCCATCGCAATTTATTGCCACTAGTGGAAATGCAGCTAGTGCAAAAAGACGCAAATTAACTTTGATACTGCGGTATCTACTCGTACTCGTGCGAGGAGGGGCATATGGTTACTGTTTTGAAGTGTACGTGTAATTACATTGTGCTTGATTGTGAGTGATGAATTATATCATAGTTCCGCTGCGGCTGTTCGCATTCCAAATTTATGCCGCAGCAAGGGTGCGCTCTCTGGCCATGACGTCGTCCGCCCCGACTCTGCTTGAAATCCGAAGACCCGAAAGCTTGCGAGGATTCAGGTACTCACTCAATCCTTCCAGAAGCCATTTGTGGCCACTCCTTTGGCTGGTATCAACGTCACCGGACGAATAGAGTCGGAGTTTGCTGAACTCTCTTCGCCCTTCCCGAACAGCCGACGCCTCATCGCGAGCTTAGCTTGTCTAGTTCTATCGCGGTCATTGTGAGGCATGCATGCTATCGCCTGCATGTACCAATCCTGAGCTAGGTTATCTCGGATTGGCTAGCATCCCAAAATTACAGTTGTCATGAATTTTGAATTTGAAACAGATTTGTCAGCGGGCCACACAGGGAAGGTCTATTGACAAATAGAGCACCCACGGATCTCCAAAGACGGGCCGTTGGGAGCTATTCGTTTCCGTTCTCGTCACGTTTGATGCAGCTGATTTCGATCTTGGTCAGCGTTTGTGTTGGTGGCAACCCCAAATGATTAGCGGTGACTGGCCCCATTGCGAGACGTTCGACGTGTCGTTCAGTCATGCCAGACGGAATTTGATTTGGTTGCTCCCGCGGTGGCGTCTTACCGAGTCAGTCCATGCACTTTTTCTCATTGAACAAGTTCGCTCGACATGTAGTCAAATGACTCTTAGAGAAAAAAAAAATCCCCGGCCGGAGCTTCCAGCTTCGAGAGCCGGTGCTCTACTCTGTTGAAATCTTCGTGCCTCGCATGCTTCAGCCAAATTTACGTGTTTCACCAGGGGCATTACACGTCAAACAATTTTAGAACATTTTTTTTCATCCCCGTTCTGCAGGTCGCGCCGCTCAAGTCGGACCCAGGCCGATTGGTGGGCGGGATACGGGAAGCTGTCTCGACCACTCAGAATTGCCGTTGGTCAATTTCGGGTTGTTCGCGTCGAGGCTGTGCCGTTCGGTGCGCATATCTTAAGAGTCGATCTCAAGGTGATATCACGGCCTCGCCTTGGCTCACCGCTCTTTGCATGTGGAATAGAATCTCATTATGTCTGCATCAGCGCAAGGCAGGCACGCTGTAGATGAGGTGAATACATGTGCTGTGCCTGTACTTGTGATGTGCGCTGACATGGGTCGTCGGTCGAATGGATTCTCCGCCCGTTGCTTGTAGGACGCTTGCTGAAAATTGTGCGCAGCGAGGCGATGGGTCACTGGCGTGGTGCGTCATACGACCTGTTTCTCGTCAGGAAATGAAATGGAAAGGGGCAGGCCCAGTCAATGCAATTACAGAGCGTAGCGGAAGGCACGTTTGCACGCTTGCGAGATGACAACAGCTGATTGACGACCGGGTGCGATAGGCGGCATGACGGACGATACGATGTGCTAGCACATGGAGGAGTCTAGGTGTGTCGCGTTTGAACGGAGAAGCTTTGTTTGCGCAGGGGTCTCGCGGGTCCGTCTTTGCAAGGTCGGGGTTAGAGACGATTACGGATGTGCTCCGCTCAAATTGTCGTCGATTTGGAACGGCGCGGCGAGAGCAGATCTCCGCGTGGGCTGTCATGGTCTAGACTCTGGCCTGTGGTCTGTTCCGTTCTTCCATGGTTGTCTGCCAGGCAACTAGAGGACGGCTAATGTCAATGGTCTATAATTGTTCATGCAACAGCTGTAAAGAGTTAATATTTGCAGAGGATGGCGTCAGCGTAAGAGTACACGATTTATTACACTCAAGGAGAGATGCGTACAATGCTCTGAGACATTTCTAGGCGCCGTCTCGTCGCCTTGTAGGTGGCTAGATCGTAGGTCTAGATCGGAACCTGGGTCTCAGCGCCGTCAGTGTCACCGGCGATCTTCAACAGCATCGGCCCACGAATACTCACGCCTGCTTCGTGATCGCGATACGAACATACTGGCAATCCTTTCGGACGAGCGAACGGTCGCTTCCAAAGCGATGCATCCGGCGGCCGGAGGCGAAGAGGTGCGGGTTCGCGCTCTTGTTAGGACCATCGCGGTCTGGCTATGGACGAGCTGGGCCCTGGATGTTGACTTCTAGTCTTTGGTGTTCCGCGCCTCGTGCTGCTCGCGGGTCTTCGATGGCGGGCGTGCTCGTTTGCAATGCTTGTCACTCTGTTGGCGAGATGCGATCTGGTTCTTGACGGCTGGTTCTTGACGGGCCTGCAATAGTGCCGTCGGGCTGTGCGCGAGCTGTGCTCTATGGCTTCCTTTCTCTGCGTGGATAGTTTGGCACTGGCTTCTCGTATGAAGCGTGGATTGCTTTGCAAAAGGCAGGATCGTGCGCCGCAAGCAATAGTGCGGCTGGGCTGTGCGCGAGCTGTGCTCTATGGCCTCCTTTCGGCTCTGTGCGTGGATAGTTTAGCTTTGGCTTCTCGTACGAGGCGTGGATTGCTCTGCAAAGGGAGGACCGCGCGCTGCAGCGAAGCTCCATCTCCGCCCTCGGAAATTGCTACCCCATCTGACCGTTTGTCTGATCGTCGAAGTGGCGTTGCTGTCCGTTAGGATTCTGTTGTGTCACAACGAACGGATCTTGAGGCTGTATGCGCATGCATATATGCTGGCTTCCTTGCTGATGTCATCGGTCGCTTACAAGTGGCGATCATCTGTGCACTGCCGGCCTGCCTTTTGAGTCATGTTGGTTCTCTGTGATCGTCCCGTGTGTCTGGCGATAATGGTGCGAGCGGAGATTTACGTATTGGGGGTCGCTCGAGTTTGGCAATAGCCCGGTGTTGTGGGTATGGTTGCCGGGGTAGGAAGTTTGTGTGTGTGCGTACGTGATTCGAAGAATGTTTGATCGTGCCGTTAATCCTCCGATGTATGGGCGATATCGCGTCGTTCGTTCCTACCACGATATATTGCCGTCATGTGAGAACATTTGTGCGCCGGTTGCACGGTCACCCGAAGAGATGAAATCGGTGGCTGGTACGCTAAAGAAAAATACAAATTCGCAGAAGTTCGCGACCTTTTCTGACAAATAAACGGTCCATTCAGTGCGGCTATCACCATGGGCCCGGAGAAGGGCGTCATGGCTGCCCGCCAAATCAGCGGACCTGGCGGTGTGTATTTCAGTGGGGGAGGAGAAGTTTTCCGCGTCTGCGCTTCTCTTTCACGATTGTGCCTGTGCTCGTGTGCACGGATCCTGGTGGACGGCTCCTTGCGCAGCAAGCTAGACGAACGTATACAGGTCGAATGGCGATGTCAACGCACCACAAGTCTGAGAATGAAGGGGGAGTGGGCGATGGGATCTGTGGAGCATTGTGTGTGTTGTGGGGCCACAAGCGCAGTGGAGCGACCGCTAATAGGGAGCGTCACGGATCTGGGGGGTGTATGGAGTGTAAGGCGGGGTAAGTATTGTTGTTCATGAGGTGGCTGATGGTTGAAAGGGTGATATGATCCACTGGGGGATCTACCTGGACGCCATCCTGCTCCAGCACGTCGAGTGCAGTGCCCCCGCGGGCGCCGCCTTCGGTCCACTCAACCTCCCTCGTCCACTCAACCTCCCTCCCTGCAAAGCACATGACGTCATGCTGCGCACGCACAGCCACTGACGCGGTTGCCTCAGAATTTGACGAGGTCGCGCCTAAATATCCAGTGAGCACTCGGCCTCCCGTGACATAGCCCTGTGCGTATGGTCATCATCGTTGCCTCAAAGGTCCGCGCGAGTGATAAACTCACTTGCATAAAGACTCCATCTCTCTCCTCCCATCGACGCCCATCCCAACCCTACCTTATCATCTGCCACATACGATGCGGGCCATACACAATCGCGACTTGTCTCTCGACAGGAGCAAGACACCTCGGCCGAAGTCGCCGCAGAGGAGCGAGGGCGGAACCGCAGCGCCAGCGGGTGGCCACGCAGGAGGACCCTCGAGCACGCCCACAGCGCCGTCGCCCCCGCGAGTTGCCGCATTGGCTTCAGGTGAGCCTGATCTTACTTCGCCACGTGCATATTCCAAAAAAGGGGACTGGACCGGAGTTTGAAAAGCGCCCACGCGCGCGGCCAGTTGTGATTTCGCGTACGTTCGCTGGTCGTGCGGACCACAGAGTCCGCGTCCTCCGCTTTCATATTCCTCACGCGTCCCCGGCTACCTACTTTTTTTTGTCTCGCCATGCCTCCGTCTGACCGAAACTGCTAGTCTCCTTGTTCCATTTTTCCGGCCCTCCTCTGGTCCCTGTAAATATCCGTCTCGTTTCTCTTCTCCCTGCTCTAACATGATCCTCAATTCCCATTGTCGATCACACAGAATTGCATGACCTGCGCCAGCCTCTGCCCGCTCGCTCACCCGGCACCTTCCAGAACCCTCCAGAAGAGCTCCTCGAGCTGTACACCCCTCCCATTTATATATCGAGTAATGCAGGCAGGTCGAGCATGTCTGATCCACCATGGTCCCAAGCCTCGCCCGAACAGAAACGCCCTTCTTCCCGCGGTCGCTCTCATTCGACCTCCACCAACCCCTCTCACCGGCAGCCACCGCGGCACCTGTTCCAGGCTCCGCCCGCCCAGCCTGCCCCTCTATATTCCCCCTCTCTCCCCCCTTTAGAGAGCGTCTCCGCGACCGCGTCTTCTCCATTTGGGGGCATCCCTGCGTACACGCCTGCCTCTCTCTCGTACGGCCAGCGTGCCGGTTTTGTCGGGCAATACACGATGTCCCCGCAGCCTGCCAGCATGCCGCAGTACGCCTACCCCCACCACCCCGGCCTGCATGCACAAGACACGAGCATGCACATTCCGCAAAATCAGCACCTGCGCTACAATGCAAACGCGCTCGTGCACATGATGCAACCGCCCACGCCCGTGTACCAAGGGTATCCCGGACACCCTCAAGAAGACAGCCCTTCGTCCAGCCACAGTCACTCCTTTCCCAACAACTCTGGTCGCTCTGCCATGTTCTCGCAACCGCAAGCCCATTCCCCTCCCTCCCAGTCTTCAGCACACGCCTCGCCGCCTCCGCACTCTCCTTTGGTTGCACAGGGCTCTGGTCCGCCTCTGCAGATGCATTCCTCCCCACACTCCCCAGCATACGTTGGTCAGGCGACTTATGGCCCCCTTCGCTACCCTACATCCCCTTTTCCGTATCCACAGCAATCGTACACGTCCTCCCCCTCCATATATGCGCCGCACTTCGCGCCATCGCCATACCGGCCTCATTCGTACGCGGCCGAGCCTGGGCAGGAGGCGAGCCAGGGCACCTGGTGGTTTCTTCCGCCGGCGCACTCGTCCGCTCAGTATGACTCGTTCCAAACTGCATATCCGATGTCGTTCAGAATGATTCCGCCCGAGATGGAGGCGTATCCACAGCCAGGCCCGTCCTCGGTCCCTTCGCCTCTCTACGCGATGTCGCCGCGTCAGCAGCCCCTGTCGTACTCACCTTCACAACCACCGCCGCTTGCGGCACGAGACCCTCCACCGCCAATACAATCCCCAGGGCGACTCCCATCTTTCAGCTCGGCTGTATCGAGGCAGAATCTCTCAGAAGCAGACTCTCCAGCAGCGGACGGTTCAGCAGCGGATTGTTCAGAAACGGACGGTTCAGCAACGGACTATCCAGCAGTGGACCCGCTAGCAGCGTTGAGCAGTCGACCGGCGACAGATCGCTCTCGCCGGCAACAAAATGCCAATCCGCCTGCGCAGCGCTCGGAGTGGGTCATGTGGGTGGGAAACGTACCTTCTGATGCGACGCACGACGAGCTCTGGCGCTTTCTCAACCAGGAGCCGTCCCCAGGCTCGACGTCCTCGGCGGCCGCAGAGGACGCGTGGGCCGGCGTGCTGTCGATCTTCTTGATCTCGCGTTCCAACTGCGCGTTCGTCAATTTTCAAAGCGAGGCGAAACTGTTGGCGGCAATCCAGCACTTCAACGGCCAGCCAGTGCGGCCGAACGATCCGCGCTGCCCCCGCCTCGTGTGCCGCGTCCGCGGGCGCGACGATGATCTCAAGGCGGGCGTTGGAGGCCAACGCAGCGCGGGCTTGCATGTGCGGTGGATCAGGGGCCAGAAACGCAAGGCGCGCGCACAGGCTCTCGCGCTTGGCGATCAATCGCGATCTGCGTCGACGTCGTCGGAGCGCGCCATCACACCCGGGAGCTCGCCGAGCGACCCTCCACAGATCCATGCCAATTTGAGTCTGTCGAGCGACGAGGAAGGTCATCGCTCCCATCGGCCGCGACCGCAGCCGCACTCGAGCAGCTCGCACTCGGGATCAGGATCGGGATCGTATGCGAGCACCAGCTCGAGCATCTTCACGCAGTACTTTCCCAAACGCTATTTTATCCTCAAGTCGCTAACGCAGGTGAGTCCGGCGCCATGGCCTCGGAGCACGGCGACGTTGCGCGTGATGGTTTGCAAATCATTGACGGAACCTATTTCTGTGCTTCTAGAAGGACCTGGACATAAGTGTAGAGAAGGGCCTATGGGCAACGCAGCGCCACAACGAGGCCACCCTCGATCAGGCGTACCGCACGAGTAAGGAGGTCTACCTGATCTTCGGGGTAAACAAGAGCGGCGAGTTCTATGGATGCGCAAGGTGAGTGCGAGGATAGCGGAGAGGTTACCAGGCAACGTCTTCCGCTAATGCTGTCTGCGTCGATCTTTAGGATGGCCGGCCCAATCAGTCGTGGCGAGCACCGCGTCTCGTGGGCGTCGCGCACCGACTCGCCGCCGCAGCGCCGCATGTCGCGCTCGTCGGCAAGCTCAAGTCCACCCGTGTTAAGAAGGAACACACACATGATCCTCTCGCCGCAGGAGATGCGCTATGAGTCCCCGCTGCCTGTTTCGCCTGATAAATCGCTGCCGTTGTCCCAGCCGAAGTCGCAGTCCACGTCCGCCGCGCCAGAGTCGTCGCAACGACGTGATGCCGAGGATGCTATGCCGGAGGAAACTAAGGCTCTTGCGCGGCTGCACCTGTCGGCGCCACCGGAATTGCAGGACGCCCATCGTCAACTTACGATATTGACGCCGGTGGGTCGTGGACGGTCAGTTGACAATGTAGGTCCGGTGCCGCAACCAGCGATCGAATTGGATCCTACTGCCCCAAGTCGACATATGCGCCATAAGTCGGCTCCGACAGACCTCTCAGTGCGAGAAGATCAGCATGCGCGACGGCTCGACTTGGGTTCATTGTCAGACACGCCGCTGGACACGGTGGCGGAGGAGGAGGAGAAGCCGGCTGAAGAGAAGGCGGGGGAGGCAACCCGTGGAGCAGGAGCAGGAGGCGAGACGAAGGACGGTCAGTCATGGGGCGAGCCGTTCAAGGTGCAATGGGTCCGCACCGAGAGGCTGCCGTTCTATCGGACGCGACATCTGCGAAACCCATGGAATCACGATCGGGAGGTGAAGGTATCGCGCGATGGGACGGAGCTAGAGCCGTCGGTGGGTCAGGCGCTGCTGGACGAGTGGGATCGACCGGCACCGCCGCCTCCACCGCAAATGGCGGCATCGCCTGCGACGGAGAGGTGGCAGGGAGGAAGAGCCGCAGTTGCGGAGGGCGGCGCAGGCGAAGAGCCTCCGGAGAAGGGCGGATGAATTTCGGTATGTCATCAATGTTGGATGGCAGGCGGCTGTTCGCTGCGTCGATCTCACACCCTGCTCCATCTTGATTATCTTTCAACGACACTATGCAACCGCAAAATGATGCACGCACGCATATACACGATCGCACGCACGCACGCCAGTCTCTTCCACACGCACACACATCTATATCAGCATGCACTATATTCATACTTATTTAACGTTCTAGCTTACAGAGACCGCGCCGTCCGTCATTCACGACACGGAGGTATGTCAAATTTTCGCGCATGTTGGCGCTGTTGCCGCTGCTACAGGGTACTTACTACTATCGGGATTACACGGGGTCAACGGCTGATTCGCTCGTTTTCTGTGTTACTTACTTGTCGCGCTCTCGATCGTGCAACTGCTAGCTCGCTTGATACGCTTAATTGTAGCAATAGGTAGACGTTCTCATCCTCACTCACTGTATCGATACCTCGCATATGGCTACTATACACGATGCGCCTTGTGCGCTGGGATCGGGCATAACGCGCTTGGGGGCTGTGCGATGAGCGGCCGAAGTCCATAAAAAGTCCGCGTGGTTGCGATGTCAGATGCGCATTGGCAGGGAGTGGCGGCGGCGGCGGTGCTCGTCTGTGTATTGTCCTTGCGTTGCCATACCATCGGGACAAGGCGAGACTGCCACAAAGCTTTACGACAGCATTTGGGGCTTGGTCTGAACCCATGCAGAGAATTGCGCTACGGCTTCCAAAAAAAGCTGACGATGGTCAAGGAGTAGCTGTGCGTTGAATTTCTGTGTCGAATGCGAGAAATTCAGCAGTGGCTTTTATGCGTCTGCTGCTCCGATTTATTTGTCGGAACATGCACCGCAGAACAAAGGGACTGCGGAAGACGCACAAACCGAGGTACGCCCGGGCCGGACACGACGATGAAAATAAATATTAGGGAGACACACCGGTCCGAGGGTAATACGGAACAACGGTCTCAAAGACTGGACCACATGTATGACTTCCGTAAAGCTGAGCTAACTACGATAGAGAGTGTTGGGCGTGGAAACGCACCAGAGGACTGCCTCGAGAATATATGGGTTGTCGGCATTCACCATATCGACCTGATATCAGCAAGTAAATGTCGAACGTAGTAGTTGCCAAAAACAGATAACACGAGAATGTTCTTCCGGTACCGTCAAAACGTCGCCCCTCAGATGAAGTTAGGCAGGAGGTATCGTCTAGAACCTTCGAAACGGCGGCGGCGTACTGCATAACGCCAAGATAAGTCGCGGGTCAAACGCACGGTGCTGCCTTGGACCTTTGGAATGCAGGCAGCCCTAGACTCGTCCCAACACGTGGTGAACATCGACAAATGTACAAAAGAAAGAGGGGAGAATGGTATTATTACATACGAGAATGTCGGGCCCACTGCACTGAGACTCGAGTTATAAGCGACAACTGTGCACGTGGGGATCCTGAGGCCGCAGGTTGAAACTTGAACGTGCATTAGAAGCGCAAAAACCGTCCCAAAGGTCCTTTGTTATATAATTAATTTCCTTGATGGTACAGATTTGATGGTGCAACGGGACCAAAATGGGTAATTAATGTGGCACGAAGTGTACCACGAAATATGATTGGGCCGCCGCTCTCGCTACGAACCACCTCGAGCGCCACACTACCTCTAGACCGTCTTGTTTGCTTCGGCAACGCACAAAGGCCTTTCGCACAGTGCGCAGCGCTCATTATCTTTTCGATGATCCGCGTATCGGTTTATGGGATTACTGAAAACGTATAAAATGCGCCCCCGTAAACGCGCCGGTACTTAGTGTCTCCCAGTGATCAGTCCTTCAGTAAAATTTTCCCTTCGTCAGTCCGCCCTTGCCGCGTCTCTGCGTATCCACAATGCAGATTCAGGTGCTGAGCGACTTGCACTTGGAGGTTGAACGCGTCGGTGCACCGCGTGCCAGGGAAGCAACAGGAAAACTCAAATCCGGCTTATGATACTTTTATCCGCTTGCCATCACCAAAAAAGACAGTAAACCCGAAAAAGTCTCAGGACCTCCTTGTTTTGGACTTTTATCCGAGTTGGGAGCTTCTTATCGTGTGCTTATTTGCTTGTACAAGCCAGATCCAGTGAGAACAAGTCAAAAAGGAGGTTCTCGAGCCACAAGCCAATTTGAGTTTCCCTGGTGAAGAGTTCTACACCTACGATATCCCCGTGTGCACCGAGCACCTGACGTTGCTTGGGGACATCGGATGGACAATACAGCACGAACTGTTTAACTGGCTGAGGATACAGCTCACGCTGTTCAAGACAGTGTTCTTCCTGTCAGGCAACCACGGTGCGTGTCTCGTGCGAATCATTAGGCTGCTGTCATTGACTCTTCAAACAGAGCCGTACTGGTCCATTATTGTGAGTAATTTCGTGTGGCGTCAAGTTTATGGCCTTCTTAGACCGCCACACAGGCAGAATCGGAGGCTCGTTTGAAGGCCTTCGCAGCAGAAGTAGAGGCAGACATTTCCATACCCGGCCGCCACGTTGGCACATGATATATGGAGACGCGTACGACTGGCAAGATAGCACTGCCCTAAATCGCGTTCAAAATGTTGCTCCAAATGAAGTGAGACACGGAGGCACTGGCATTGTCTGGGACTTTCGAATCGGCGGCGGTATACCCCATAGGCCATTGAAGGTAGGTCACGAGTCAGACGCACGGTGCTGCGTTTCACCTTTGGAATGCGCGCAGCCCTCGACTCGTCCCAACACGCGATGAACATCGACGTATGTGCAAAATAAAGAGAAGAGAAAGGTATGAGATACATACCGTTGGATACGAGAACATCGAGTAAGACGATCTGCAAGAGAGTAAAAGCGACAATTGCGTGGGGATCCTGAAGCTGCAGTACTTCGTGCTAAGCCAGGTTGCAACGTGCGTTGGAAAAACGTCCCAAATATATCCTTTGTTACGTCTTCGGTGATCCTATCAACCGAAAGGCGGATCGTGCACTGTGCGCTGTGCGAAATGCCTTTATGCGTTGCCAGAGCATACAAGACAGTCCCCAGATTGCGTTGATACACTTCATGCCGCAATTACCTCTCCGTTTTGGTCCCATTCTAGGTACCATCAAAGAAATCTATTTAGTACGTATATCTAAAGTGCCCTAGTCTCCCAGGATCAGCCCTTCAGTAATCCTTCCCTCTAGTCTTGGGATGCAGCTTCGACGGTTCGACCTACGAAGATCATCCTCCCCTTAGTAATTGGTTAGCGATTGGGTACGAGTCTTGCGCTCGAGCGTAAGCCGCTACCTCGCGCGCATTAATTGACTAGCATATCTCAAAGCACACATTCCGTCTCCAGGAAGAATTAGCTCTGATTTGGGTGAACGAGTCAAGATTACTTTTTCCTACTATATGACAGACACTATTCCGACCCGTTGGCTATGTCTAGAATTTACAAAACATACGCAAAACTGCTAATAACCTTGGGGCAGACAACCCTTCCTAATAGGTACGAATGATCTGGGAAAGAATATCTGCGAACTCAATTGGTGTCCTGGAGACGCGAATGACCTACTAAGCCGAGGTCGCCACATTGACGAACTCCTCAGACAGCCGGCTGACCACCACCACCACCAACTGTCTCCAGTTGACTATCCAACTGGTGGCTTGCAAATCCATTCCACTGGGTGCCAGGACGTCTCGCCTGAGGCGGCCAAATTCCTTGATCGTGGCGAGGCACAGCTGCGGGGTGTTACCGAGGTGGGAGAGATGATATCCGACGAATGATGCACTGCGCCACGGTGAAGTCTAGGTCAGACACGTCATTGGCTTGCTTCATCCTGCGTTCTCTGACGTCCGCCTGGTTGCGCTCTAGGGCGCACTTGAGCTTTCCAACGAGGAGCGTAGGGAGGTTGAGCGATGGCAGAGGCAAGCTACGATCGACCATCTGCTCGACATCGAACGGTGCCCAGAACAGATGCGCATCGACGAAGTCGACTTGAACGTACATGCCGGATGGCTGATGCTTCCAGTAGATCTTCGGACCGACCACCAACCGAGCGTCCTGCCCAGCAATGTCTTTGAGCGCGTTCGTATCGACGATACGCCCTGTACCTGCGCGACGAGCCCTACGCAAGTCCATACATAATCCGCGTCCTGCGTGTGATGTCAGATGCGCATTGGCGGGGAGTGGCGGTGGTGGTTCTCACCAGCGTAGTCCTTGCATTGCCGTACTGGGACAAAGCGAGACCGCCACAAAGCATCACGACAGCACCTGGGGCTTGGGTCTGAACCCACGCAGAGAATTGCGCTGCGGCTTCCAATAGGAGCTGACGATGGTCAATGAGTGATTGACCGTTGCGCGGAATAGTCGACATCTTGCAGGTGTGCGTTGGCTTGCTGTGTCGAGTGCGAGAAATTCAGCAGTGGCTTTTATGCATCTGCTGCTCCGTGCACATCAAATGTATCATGAGATTAATATGGAGATATACTAGTTCGAGGATGATACCGAACAGCAGTCGCACAGACTGGACCACATGTACGACTTCCACAAAGCTGAACAACCCACAACAGGGAGTGTTGTGCCTGGAAGGGTATCGTCGACACTCCACAGGACTGCCTCGAGGATATGTGGATTGCGGGCATTCATCATGTCGACCTGATATTAGCAAGTGGATGTCGTTTCGATGGAACGTAGTAATTTCCAAAAGCAGACAAGAGGAGAATGTTCTTCCTGTACCGTATTCACCTGCGGGCCATAATGAGACAAAATGATTCAACCTTGACAGCTCGACAATGAACTACGCCATAGTGTGAGCACCTGAGTCACGGCGCGAGTGTTAGTCATAACAGATTCTGTGATAGATGGTACCAATAGTGTGGCGAGCCGGAGTGTATTGACATACCCTTTCGGCCTGAGTGACTCGTCGAAGGAGAATGTATGTTTGCGATGACCGAGAGCCTTCTGGCGCCTCCAGATACACGGATGGACGAGCGCGAGATGACAGCGCGCTAGCGAGGACATAGGATCAAATGATTCTGCATACTATGAAGGCCCGAATGGGATTACAGTCTTAGCTTCTCACGCCATTCGGCCTCCACTTGCTGTACAGCCAAAACCCTATCCGTAAGAATCCCGTCCATCACGTTACACATGAACACCCAGTAGCCCTCAAGGCTATGTGATTTGGGGTTCTCCAACGTCTTCCCGTCCTGGTGGAGCATCCATAAAGTATACTCAAACGTAAAAATGAAGCCGCGGCGGTTGTCTGGAGAGAGCGCGGCAAGGAGGAGAAGTAGAGCCTTGAGACTTGGCCCTGTCAGCACATTCAAAACATGCATATCGTCCTCTTCGCCCTCTAGGCGAAAGTCCGGGTTGCGGAAATTGACCTTGGCTTGGATGCATTCCAGTCCCGCTGGGTTGGGATGGCGAGGCGTGAGCGGTATGAGGTCGATAAATAGGTCGTGGGTGCAGAGGTACACGAGGTCGACTCCGCAGAATGTGGGGACTGAGAAGTGCACCGGGAGCGATAGTACGTTATCAGGTTGTGCATGGTGCAGTGACTCCTCGCACGAACAACGGGGTAGACCTGCTTTCTCAATGGCAGATATTGCAGTTTCCAGCGCGTCGCGCGGAACTATGTATCCTAAAGACTGTGTTGAATCAGTAAAGGGACCACATATATGGAGCGGCGTACAACTGGCAAGATAGCACTGCCCCAAATCGCGTTCAAAACGTCGCCCCAGATGAAATTAGGCACGGAGGCATCGTCTAGGACTTTGGAAATGGCGGCTGTATAGCCCATAGGCCAGGGTAAGTTGCGGGTCAAACGCACGGTGCTGCATTGGACCTTTGGAATGCAGGCAGCCCTCGACTCGTCCCAACACGTGGTGAACATCGACGAATGTACAAAAGAAAGAGAGGAGATTCGTATTATTGGATACGAGAATATCGGTTCTGCAAGAGAGTTATAGGCGACAAAGTACTGCGTGGGATCCCGGCGAGGCCGCAGGTTGCAACTTGAACGTGCGTTAGACGCGCAAAAGCCGTCCACAAAGGTCCTTTGTTATGTAATTCATTTCCTTGATGGCGCAGAGTTGATGGTACAATGGGACCAAAATGGAGAGGTACTAATTGTGGCACGAAGTGTACCACGAAATATCGCTACGAACCACCTCGAGCGCCACACCGTCTTGTGTGCTCCAGCAACGCATAAAGGCCTTTCGCACAGTGCGCAGTGCTCATTATCCTTTCGATGATCCGCGTCTCGGTTGATGGGATCACCGAGGACGTATAAAATGCCCCCGTAAACGCGCCGGTTTCTGGTGATCTCCCAGGGATCAGTCCCCCAAGTACTACTTTCCCTTCGGCAGTCCGTCCCTATCGCGTCGCTGCGCATCCATAATGCAGATTCAAGTGCTGAGCGACTTGCACTTGGAGGTTGAACGCGTCGGTGCACCTCGCGGTGAAGAGTTCTACACCTACGATATCCCCGTGTGCGCCGAGCACTTGGCGTTGCTTGGGGACATCGGATGGACAATACAGGACGAACTATTTGACTGGCTGAAGATACAGCTCAAGCTGTTCAAGACAGTGTTCTTCCTGTCAGGCAACCACGGTGCGTGCCTCGTGCGAATCATTAGGTTGTCACTGATTCTTCAAACAGAGCCGTACCGGTCCACTATCGTGAGTAACTTCATGTGGCGTCGAGTTTATCGCGTTCAACTTAATCGCCACACAGGCAGAATCAGAGGCTCGTTTGAAGGCCTTCGCAGCAGAAGTAAAGGCAGACGTTTCCGTACCCGGAAAATTTGTATACCTGAACCGGACGCGCTACGACGTCTCGCCGACGCTCACTATCCTTGGCTGCACGCTCTGGACGGCGCTCAACCCCGAAGAGCTCGACATCCTCTCGTGGGCACTGACGGACTTTCGCCGCATCGACGGCTTCGACCCCTCTGCATTCACAGCGCAGCATCAAGGCGACCTTGCCTGGCTGAACGCCACAGTCCAAGAGATCGCTTCTTCCGACCCCGAGCGCAAAATCATCGTCTTCACACACCACGCGCCGACCATCAGTGGCACGAGCGACCCGAAATTCGAGGGCCAGCCAATGAGCTCGGCGTTCTCGACGGAGCTCACCGGCGAGGTGTGCTGGAACGCGAGCGCGATGAAGCTGTGGGCTTTCGGGCACACGCACTGGTCGTGCGACTTTGAGAGGAACGGGATTCGCGTGTATAGTAACCAACGCGGGTATGGGAAGGGCGGGGAGGGCTATGACCCATCGAAGGTCGTTATGATCCCCTGAGCATCGAAGAAATTAAGATCGTGGAAGGAGCGTTTGATACTTCGGAACAGCGCGACGCGACTGACAAAGTATTTAGCAGACTTTTCTGTAGGCAGAGCTACACTCACAGATGCAACACATTTGGCTTCCCTGTGGCGCAGATTTCAGAATAGCCGATCGACTGGTGTACTTAAGAGGATGCTCGGACATCTCGGAGGCCAATGGCCTTAGATCTAGTACAGATCGAGGCATCGCCAGACGGCCTGCCAAGCTTAAGCATACGTCGCTTGAGGCACACATAACAAGTGAAGAAGGAACGATTAGTAATTGTGCACAGGAAAGCCGGCCCTGTCGATCACAGTCCGGGTATACACATAGTTTGTAATCTAGCACTTGTAAGTGTTGTGAGCGCAAGGGTAAGTATAATCACGAGTAGCACCGAGCAGCATCCCTCAAATGTACAGAAAGAAAAGCATACGACGGAAGAATGTGTGAACGAGCGGGGTGGTGCTGTACAGTGAGATGGGGACGACAAATGCAGCGTCTAACTTGACGCCATGGTGAGATTGGTTCCGCTTGGGCAGGAAGGCGCGCGCCTGGCGCGGCGCTCCGAGCACGCTCAGAGAGCCCGGCGCAAGGCGCGAGACGCGAGTGAGGTCGTGAGGTCGTGATAGCAGTCGAACGAAATCTAAACAGCGAGGCTTCTATAGTCCGATCCATATTGAGGTTGCGAGCATATTGACGAAGAGGGCGAGTACGAGCGGGAAGACGGACCACGCCGGCGTCGTCCATGATCTCAGTGCGGCTCTATATCGCGAATATCAGTCACCCATACTCCCGACCTTTGCCCCACAGTGGGTAACTCACGACGTTGCTTTCGGGCTCGCCACGACCTTGACCGTCAACACTGCGATGAACCCGTCGGTCGCATTCACGGTGGCGCTCGCGACGCTCCCGTTGTGGTTGACTGCATACGAGGTGTCCGGGATATATCCCCGCAGGTACTGCGCGGTCGTCGCGTAAGTGTACCCATCAAACGACGTCTGTCCGCTGTACGTTGTCCCGTTGGTCACGTTACCCGTGGAGATCAGGTGGGTCTGGTTTGTTACGTTGCCGACGAGCCAGTCGCTGGGGTACCTTTAGAAACGATGAGAGGAGGGAAGAGGGAGAAGAGCGTACCGTCCAAGGTTGTATCTGGGATATGGCTGTGAGTGATATGCCGAGGATACGCGTAGTAATAATACGCCTACCCGTTAAAAACGATATTGTGGTTATCTACGAGAAGCAAGGCAGACAATCAGCATTCATGAAAGAGCGCACCAGGACAACACTGTCGCACGTCGGGGGCGCACTCACCTGTTTCTGGCTCCTCATACGAAGCAGCCATGAACACGGCTTTGCTATACAACGCAACGTAACTTAGCGTCAGCAATTTACAGTGCACGAGGAAAAGGTCGCAAATGGGACAAGAGGCGTAGGGAGTGGGATTGCAGATGAGAACAAAATGCAACATACCTATCCGCCGCGCTTCCGTCCTGCGTCCAGTAACGAAAATGGCTCCCGCCAACGATGGTTTCCTTACATGTTCCAATCTCCGCATCGCCGTAATCCCACCGAATCTCTGCGGTTTGATTCACTGTGCGTGTGACGAGGTTGCGTCAGAACCACAGAAGGAGAGGGAAGATGGCTCAAACGGGAAGTCGAGACGCACCATAGCCATTCCCATCGCCCAAATTGGCTGCTTGATCCGAACCCTGGTGCTGCCCGAGACATTCTGTCGAGTATCCAAATGCACTGTGGATGAAAGCACTTAGTGAGCTGGCGGAGGGACGAGACGTTACGCGAACGCACTTGAAGTAGTTCTGCAGCCCACCGTCAATCTCCTGGTCAACGAGCACACTTGCCTCCGAGTCGGCCGAGATGACTACGTTGATGGGCTCGCCTTGTCCCGCCGGGTACGTGTCGTCTACTTTCTGCAGACCAAACAGTCCGCACGCGTAAACGGGACATCGTATCCACCGTCAGCACACACGCTTTGCACGAAACGTTCGTCACTCACCGTAAGCCAGCTCCCGCCGTTACCTGTCGGGTTGTAGAACCCGACAGCGGGGATGCTCGCACGGCGCGTGAGCGGCGACGGCGGCGGGTGTACGCGAGCGCGGGCGTAGTTCTCGATGTTGTTCTGCAGCTCGGCGCGCTCGAGCTCGGGGGCGTGTAGTTGGGCATGCGTGAGCGCGTACGCGGACGGGCAGAGCATGAGGAAAAGGAAAGTCAGGTTGAGCGTGGCCATCGCGGTGTCGGCAGCGGCGGTGACAGCGAGCGTATGGTAGAGCGGAAGAGGGTGCGCGGCGTGGGATGGATTGGAATGGGAGGAAGGAGGTAGGAGCACAGCTCGAGAAGGATCCGGACGGGGACGAGAGAGCTGGACAGTCTAAGTGCAATATTCCCAGCTGCTGCCTGATCCGGCTCACGGTGAGACGGGGCACAAGAACGACTCTAGGCGCCCTCGCAACAGTCCCCCGTTTCTCTCTCGGCGGTCCTTTTCAATTTTTTTTCCTCGTCGAGGCTCGAGTGGCCTTTGCTTTTTCTTCGGTTTTCTTGTTCTCTTTTGCTCGCTGGGAGCGGGAGGGGGCGAGCTTTCGCTGCAGCCGGCGCTGCCAGTGGTGGGTGCGCCACCACGGCCCTAGCCGCAGTATGCGCTATTCTTGCCTCGCATCGCCTTTTGCAGCTTGCTTCCTCCGCTCGCTATCGCATCTATTCATGGCCTGCGCTATCGCCTCAATGTCCCGTGCACAAGACGACGCTTCTCATGCAAGCGGCGTGTTCATTGTTGTCTGCATCACGGGCCCGATCTGTGGCGCATATCATATTTTGATATCAATGCTCCAGGCATCTGTATTGGTTAGTGTAAGAACCTACTTTGACAAAGTCATGTACATGTTCGAAGATATGGCAGGAGGTTGGCCAGAAGTAACACGTCGAGAGAAAAATATTATGCATGAAAACCTAGATCTGCAATCGTGAATTCATGCCACTGCGTGTTGACTCAAAATATCCTGGGGGGATATTGCCAGGAAAGTTGGAATGTCCCGGCAATATCCTGGAAATATCTTTTGAGGTGAATATTCTGGCGATTTTCTGGACAGGATAAGGCAAGATACGCTCACGTGATCGGCGCGCGTCGCAGTCTTCTCCATGTACTTCAGCTAACAGCTGCCAATATTGTCAATATCGACCGCATATATAGTGCTCGACCCCTTCCTCTCTCCTCTCTCCTCTCTTTCCATTGGGCCTAGTGTTCCTCACTGCCCTTGTTGATCCTGCCTTCCAGGTCCCAACCTGTCTACACTGTGCATATAGAACCAAGTTGCATTCGTCCTCCTGCGCCTCAGGTTCCTGAATGCTCCGCAAATGCAAATCTCCACCTCTTGCACCTCCGCCTACAGCTGCTGGATCTCGTTCCCCGGTTTCAAGTGCGCTTCGTGCCCAGCGCCGGCTTCAATATTCTTCGCTTTCAACTCGGCCTGTATCTGGTGCCTGCTCTTGCTCGGCACGTGCACTGCACTCCTCGGCGACCTCGGCGACCTTGCTATCGAGCGCCTCTTCCAAGCGAGCGTGCTCTGCAGCTGCTACAGAAATATTTTCGTGGAGCTCCGTCTTGGTGTTCGAGCGCGTAATCTCGAGATTCCGCTTCTTCGCCAGGAGATGCTCGCATTCTTCCTTGAGTTGGACTCGAGCATCATGCTCAGCAGCGATCTTGGCTTCAAGCTCTGTCTGACTGTTTGACTGCGACGCAGGCAACTCTCGGTGCTTTCCCTTCATCGTGCGAAGTTCCTTCTCCAGTCTAGCATAGTGCTCGCGCTCTGCGATTACCTCGGCAGTCTTCTTCTGGACATCGGAGAGAGCTTGCGCATGTGCTCCGTCGAGTGGAAGTTTGTCGGCTTGAGTGGTTCGTAACAAGTCTTCGATATTGAGCTTAGAAGTGCGTTCCTAGTCAATTCTCGCCTCAAGCTCCTTGACTAACTTCGAATGCGAGCTCCGCAGCCAGCTTCTTCGCCTGCAATGCCTCCACCTTGGCTTCTGCATCGGCACACGCCCTGAGCTCTGCGTCGGTTTCCGATGGAGCTCACTCCGAGCATGTGATATGAGCTCTTCCAGGTGCTGCTTCTCCACGAACAAAGTGTCCATCTTCTCCTGTAGAGCATCTCGAGAGCTGCGCGACTCGTTGATCTAGTGTTATCAGTGAGGGTACATCATCGCAGTGTTTGAACTCAATTTACTTACTCAGAATCGTGAACAATGTCAGCACCGAGTGGCACCTGAGCATAACCATACATAGGTAATATCGTCATCATCATTTGTGATGTCCAAGCTGACTACATGCTAGGATATTACAACACCATGGCCTTGTTCGGTGCTTCAACGTTTGGCTATGGTATGCTTCTTTACTATGATTGTATGCTCATCCGACTGATGTCATTGTAGTAGCAATCGATGATGCCGGCGGTCGACGCAGAACCTCCGCTTGTGGGGTCTGCGTCTTGAGCTAGTCACACGGTGCGTGCGCCGTTTTCACCCATATAGAGAACTTGTTAATGATGTTCTCGCATGCAGGTATCTTTGACTTTCCAGTTATCGCGCTCTGGCTCTGCTGAAGCGCACTTATGCACATCAGTGATCCAGAGCACAGGCTGTGTGTCTCTTTAATGAGTATTGCATATGCTACTGTACCATATAAGACCCTCTAGCATGTAGTAGCCTCAGGAGACAATAATATATGATTTTGTGATTTTTAATGTGGATATATGCATGCCGTAGGGTACCGGGAGCGAGCCACGAAGAACAGAGCAATATCCATGAACGTACATTGCAAGGATATCTGGCTGGATATTGCCAAAACATTGCATGGATTTCCGTTAAATCCTGGCGATATCCTTTTAAAAATCCTGGCAATATCCTTGAAGGATATCGCCAGAAAATTCAGGATATTCCTGCAATATCCTGCCGTGGATATTTGGCGTGATGTGCAGTGTGCAAGAAGTTCCTCAATATGGTCCTCATATATAGTACGCAGATGTGTCTGGCATGATTCTGCATGTGGCTCACACACATTGATGTGAGAGCTTGGCAGGCTTACTTGAGCTTCTATGTCCTCAGAATAACTGTATGCAATAGCTGATTACCACCCATCAACTGCTTTCTGTTCATGCTTTTAACGTTGAGTATCATAGTCTCTTAGCTTGGTGACCTCTACCAAGCTATCTCAAATTTGTATGTTAGGTTTGCTTCTCCATTGTTTACAAGCTCAGTGTCACAGTTTTTACCTGACAAGTCATTATGGGAGCCGATGCTATTAGAAGCATATTATTTTCATCATTTCTCGTCGCACAAGAAGCCACGTGACCTAATGAGAGATAACACCACAGACATGAAGCGATTTGCGCATGTGGCAAATGCTTAGCAAATGTCGACAGGTTTTTTGCCTTTGTGATCTCAATTTGCTACGGTTCCTTCCCACATTCCGTATTAAGTATTTGCATATAATATGTTGGAGGCAGAAATTTAATATCATATATTTAAGAAATGACACCATTTTCAAACTCACCAAATACATTTGAAATTTGAGCGCTGTTGAATGTAATCATACATTTTGAATTTCAAACTATGACATGTATAAAATATCCAGTAGCAGATGAAGGTGTAATTACGGTGAATGACTTTCATTCTAGTAATCTTGGCTAGAATGACTTCAGTAGGGAAGTAGAGTGTAGGCATAATCACACCTTCATCTGCTACTGGATATTTTATACATGTCATAGTTTGTAATTCAAAAATGTATGATTACATTCAACAGCGCTCAAATTCTAAATGTATTTGGTGAGTTTGAAAATGGTGTCATTTCTTAAATATATGATATTAAATTTCTGCCTCCAACATATTATATGCAAATACTTAATACGGAATGTGGGAAGGAACCGTAGCAAATTGAGATCACAAAGGCAAAAAACCTGTCGACATTTGCTAAGCATTTGCCACATGCGCAAATCGCTTCATGTCTGCGGTGTAAGATAAAGGCATCTAGTCACATGACCTTCGGATCTCTCTCGGCATTGTCACGTGACACCGAACTCCTCGGCATGGTGTCATATGTCGCAATCGTCATGACACCATATTGCGTGCTCAAGAGGAGCTCCGTCTCCATGGGTTATTATTAGGCAGCCAACTGTACAGTAGCATAGCAATCATGTATATAAGGACCAGCGAGACGAGGAGGAGACCTCAGTCTTATTCTCCTTCGTCCTCCACTACCATCACAGAGGGGTCTTACCAGACACTCTCAGTGTGCTATATATCTAGTATCATCCTCATTTGTGATAGCGCCCCTTGCCTCGTCAGTAAGTCTTACCTTGCGACTAGCGACTCGGCCTTGTCAGTGGGCACGTCGTATCGCCACAGCTCGTCACTGTAGGCTATCAGCCAGGAGACCCTCAAGGGGACTCCTTATTTTGGTTGTCTATCTTTGTCATCGGCGTGCTGTGATATTAGAATAAGACTGACCTTTTACGCCCCTACCAAGTGTCTAACACTGGTAGCCGCACATTTTCACCCAGAGATACATACGCCCAGGGCAGGGCTTTTTCCACACCACTTCCTTCATACCACTCCACGTCGCCTCTACCACCTAAGCCGCTCCCTTCCTTCAAAAGGAACAGCGCTGCATCGACCGGTAAAGCGCCGCAAGTGCACAACGGTATCGTTTCGCCCAACGGACGCTACCACCCTTACCAACGCGATCCCTGTCGCACTCTTCGTCTAACGGCAAGCAACCTACTCCGAGCCAAGCCCGACGACTATTGCTCAGACCTACAGAAGCTTCACTCTAAGGTCAGCTCGTGGGCCGAAGCAATCCCCAGAGATGCATCTGACCCATCCGTCCCCATTTACAAACCATACTGGTGGTCTAACAATGACGCCACTGCCGTCCTCGCCTTCGCACTTTCTCAGGACTATCATTCTCACGGGATCCACGAGAACCCCAAAGGCACACTTCCCGACAACATTGCGCTGACTGTACATGCTACTATCCAGCGTTACAAAGTCTTGCAGCAGCCTCACATCGCTGCCAAGTTCACGGAAGCACAGATCCAGTGTCGCGATCGCATTCTGCGACATCTAGGAGCCTTGAACGAAAGGATTGGACGAGGCGACAACTTCACATTCGTCGATAGACGCATCGCTATCAAGCTTTGCGTAGGACTAGGGAAGATTTCATTCAGAGGAATCAACAAGGAGCAGAAACGCGTAGGAAGAGACATTGTGAGGTTCGAGAAGGAGTCGTGCTACTGGCCATACTAGGACCAGTAATATCCCTGTACTACCGTCAGCAGTTTCATGCCCCGGTATCAAGTCGGCTTTGTATTCAGAAACTACGTGGTCGAGCACTACATCACCAACCTCTATCATCATCTGGTGTGCACAGGGTACTTCATCTATCAACCCCTACTATCAGAAGCGATCCATCCCACTTTATCATTATCCGATTGACATCGAACGCCGAATCACCCTGCACACACCTTTTCGACTCATTGAAACAGACATCGAGATAATCGATCCAGTCCGCGAGTGGATAGAAAACGCTTACTGGGAACGTCTTGCTCGGTTGTATCAAGAAGACGAAGAACTCTTCTGGACAAACTGGTACAGAGACTTTTCAGAACAAAGACACCCTCGCCCAACAAGACTAGAAGAAGCTGCAGCACGAAGGAATCGTGTCATCGAACTAGCACGCTTACTGGGAGCCAATAATCAGCTCCAGTAAAAAAGCTCATCATTTCAAACACACTCTCCGCCGCCTCTTTTCCATTATCTTCAACATCGATTCCCATGTCTCAGTACAACCTTGGCGGTGTTGCGTTCCCAGGAGGACATACTGCCAGTGAACCTTCTGACCCATGGAGGAGTAACGCCCCCTCCACATCATCTGAAGCAGGACCAGCTGCCCCTGCGGAAGAACCCCATAACAGCAGCACACCCAAGGTGTCGGGAGTAGTCAGAAACCCGTCGCCCACCACCCTGCCAGCATTCTCCACACCTCAGACTTGGGAATGGCAGGGAGTTCCTTACACAACCATCGAAGAAGCCGCCAATGCCGCCGCACCCAACACCATCCCAAACGACGTTAAGGAATGGGTAATGAACGTGGTACGATCATTCGTCATGAGAGACGTTGTAAGCTCATATGAAGCCTTACGTCAAAAGATGGATGAGCGTCACGAGCGCACTGTGGCCTCATTGGAAGATGAAGTACTGGCTCGAATTCACGTCGGAATAATGGCAGTAGAAATACGAGACCAGCTAAAAACCGCAAGAGCCCAGATCGGCACCCTCTCCGCCGACAACGAACGGCTCATCAAGGCAAACAACAGTCTGACACTCGAAGCCCAAGCAATTCGCAAGGACTTCGAAGACTACAAAAATGAGATAAAGGGTCAGATGGACGCCCTTTACGGCAACATGGTCGCCCTGAAGGAGGCTCAGGAAAAGACCACCACCTACATCGTTGGCTTAGAGTCCCGACTCAATAATGCCATTATCAACGCGCCTCCCCAAGGTATCCAACAACCGGCCAATCAATCCAGCCAATCACCCCGCCGAATTAAGCTCCCCGATCCACCCAAATACTCGGGAAGGAAATCATCGGAAAATTTCGAGACTTGGTTCACGAACCTCCTCATCTGGCTCGATTACAATCACTTCACTGATGACAAGGACAAAATTCGGCAGGCCAACGCACATCTAGAAGGAGGAGCCGCTCTATACATGAAAGAGTACACAATCAAGCTCGCCTCCGGACAAGACGTTGGCACATGGGCAGAATACACCAGGAAACTGGAGATGGCATACAAGATGCTTGACCCCAAGCGCACGGCACAGTCCCTGCTAGATGCACACTGTGCAATTCGTCACAAGACAATGATCGCCTTCGCAGAGAATTTCAGGGCTTACGCCTTCGAATCAGGATACTCTGACGAAGACCTAATTGTCAAAATCAGGGAACAACGGTCGATCCACATTCAGACGGTCATGTCAGTAACGGAGACTCTGGACCCCTCGAAGATTCCAACCACCTGGATGGACTATCTCGAGTTCTGCCTGGAGATCGAAATCAAACATCTCCAACAAATCTCAGGCAACAAGCCTACAGGACAGACCATGACGACCAAGGTGACCGCTCCCAAGGACCCTAATGCAATGGACACAAGCACACGAATCGCACATGAACTATCCCTGGAACAGGACAGATGGCTGGCAAACAAACTATGTTTGTTCTGCGGAAAGCACACCTATGAACGAGGAAAGCGGTGCCCCTTCCCCAAGCCAGAATACAAGGGCAAGCAGTTTCAGACACGATCCGCCCCGAAGCAAGGGCAAGGAAAAGGGAAGGGCAAGGCGACGAACGTGCGACAGGTGGAAGAAGAAAGTAGCGCGGGCTCATCAGCTCAAATTGCGGCATTGGAGCAAGCAATTGCTGCACTTCGCGGGATGAGCACAACGTCGACTACACCACCATCCAGTAAAGGCAAGGGCAAGGCAAAGGCGCACAGTGTGGACACGGAGTCAACTATATCGGCATCAACAGTTAAGGACACCAATGCGAGAATCATCGAGATAGACGATTTCTCAGAGGATTTTCAGTACGAAGTGTAGACGAGTCTGGTGTCACACTTCAGGACAATTGTATTAGTACTGTGAGAACGAATGTACCTAGCGACCACATATATATTGCATCCGCGGATTTTTCTAAACATTCGATCGAATTGCCGATAAAATTCGTATCATGGCAACGGCCTTACTGGATTCTGGAGCATTCTCTTGCTATATCGATCAGAGATTCGCCGAGAAACACGGGTTTAAGATGATACCTCTAAACCACGAAATCAGAATCCTCAACGCAGACACCAGTCCCAACAAGGGTGGCGCAATTACTCATCGTGTAGTCACAAGCATCTTAATCGGGGGGCACCGATCAACCGAGAGTTTGCTCGTCACAAACCTTGGACGCATGTCAATGATCCTCGGCATGAAGTTCTTACAAGAACATAACCCCCGAGTTGACTGGGAACATAGAGAGGTCACGTTCTCAAGATGCAGACACACGAGGAAGCAACGAGTCAAAGTATGTGAAGAAGAAGTCAACCTTCTATCGCAACCTCAGTGTTATGAAGTGTTCCCTGCTAGAACGTTCAGAACCACGTGTGCTTTCTCACA